>NW_006160003.1:181290-272144 GCF_000334495.1 Tupaia belangeri chinensis
AATATGTCCTTTAAAATAATATCAAGTATAAATGATAAGCTGATTCTATTAAATTATATGTTGGCTTGTACAAAAAAAAAACTTTATTTTTCCATAGTAATGTAAAATAAGTTCTCTTTTGAGCATTCCGGTACCGTATATCTTTACCACATTGTAGGGGAATTAATTCCTTTACTTGTAATAACTCTGCTAAGTGATAAGCTCCACTTGCAGATTTGCAGATGAACAACCAAAGCACAGGTAATTTACCTGCCTAGAGTTGTTTTGGCAGTTTCAGGATTCAAACCAGTAAATCTACTTCCAGATCCCAGTGTCTACTCATTATGCATATCGTCTCTCATTGTTTTAGAATAAACTTTAAAAAATCAATATTATTTAAATAGAATAAGAAGTAATCACATCTCTGATAAGCCTCAGGAATACCAAGTGGCATAATAGAAAAAAAGGAAACACAGAAATTCATAGAAGATTAGGTCAAAGTTAGCCACAGCAGCACAGTGTGCTTTCACATAGGAGGGTCCTGGGTTGGCATACCGAGGTATCCCTGTGGATACACACACTCAGGAGCTGGGTGAGAAGGAAGGCTTGTGGTGAGAAAGACCATGTTGGGGTGGCTTTTTCCTCTTCTCTCCTTTACTTCTCTCCCAGTCACATTCTCTCCTAAAAACAAACAAAGAAAAACTTTTAAATTTTGTATTTAAAAAAAAAAAAAGATTGGGAACCAGCAAGTGATGTGGTGGTTAAGGTGCTGAGCTCCCACTTGGCTGACTTTGGTTCGAGTCCCCAACATGGTGTCTCACTTTTTCTCTCTTTCTTACTCTCTGTCTTTCTCTGGATAGATTGAATAATAATAATAATAATAAAGAAAATTCAAAACAAAAAATATGAAAAGAACTAACCAGTAAATAAAGCTACAAACCTAAAAGCAAAACTTGAAATTTTAAACTTAATATTTAATTGCCAACTGAAACATAGTATAATGTGCACTAAATCTATTACTGTCATTACTTTTCTAGGTAATAGTTGCATGGACTTCAAGCTGCAATGCACCTGTTGAGGAGTAGAATATAGCCATCTTGCAAATATAGAAATGATGGTGGTGATGAAGCATAAGACCTCCCTCTGAAAGGCAGTTTATTCTAGTTGCCCAGTGTAAAGCAGGATTAATCTCTTATGTTTATCCCTTCACTTATGCTTAAATATTTAAGAAATCCAGTGCCAAATTGTTTGACATTTCCAAGTTCAGGATTTTTTTTTTTTTTAATAAGTAGGCAAACTAACACATTTTGTCACATTACTTTTATGGCTTTCAAATCTAGATGTCTCTGATCAGCAGAAGCATAATGGTTACATTGCTAGACTCACATGGCCAACCAAGCTTCCAGTTGTGAACTCAGTGCCTCGACACATATGCTGGGCATATGTTCATGCATGCCCAAGATCTCAAGAGGAGAATAGAGGAGAAGGGACTGCAGGGTGACTATCCCCTCTTGGGGGGAGGGGTGATTTCTCACTTTCTGACTGTCTTTCTCTGTCTCTGGTGAGTACGTGCACCCTATAGCAAAAATCTCTAAAGAAAAAACAAGCAAACAAACAAACAAAAACAAGAGAGGACTATAATTTGACATAGATTCTTTTTTATAAAATTAGAACCAATATGCTATATGAAGCATGAACATTTTTAAGATATTTAGTCTGTGCTTCTTTTTCTATGGCTGGTATTGATATCTCGTGTTAAAAGCCACATATGCTTACAAACTATAACAGTTTATTGACTCAGTTTTTAACAAATTTTTCTTTTTAGATAAGGTTAGGTTCATAGCAAAATAGAGCAGGAGGTTGGAGATTTCACGTATCCTCCATTATCAACATTTTCCACCAGAGTGGTAAATTTGCCACAGCTGATGAATCTGAATAATAATGATGCATTCTTGTAGAGTCTATACTTCCCATTAAAGTTAACTCTAATCTTTTTTTTTTTCTTTTTCAAGAAGGTTTGAGAGAGAGAGACAGTGAGAGGGGAAAGTGAGAAATCACCCCCCTAAGGGGATGGCCATACTGCAATCCCTTCTCCTCCATTCCCTTCTCTGGATCTTGGGCATGCTCACACATGTGCCTGGTGTGAGTTTCAAGCTACCGGGTCCAGAACTTGAACCATAATCATCCATGAGGGAGTCCAGCAACGTAACCACTACACCACCTGGTGGTCCCAAAGTTAGCTTCTACTATTGTAGATTTTATGAGCATTCTTTGAAAAAATTTATAATTTGTATCCACCTTTGTAGTACCATATAGCGTTTCTTTCACTACCCTAAAAATTCCTGTTTGCTCTATCTGTCCAAGTACCCTCTCTTCCACCTCTGGTAAACAATGAACTTTTCTTTTCCTTTTTTTTTTTTGATTGCTAGAGGGCACATACACTCATCAGTAGAGACAGAAAACTATCAGGAGAAAGAGAGAAGGGAGTGGAAATCACCTCCTAATGGAGCTTAATTAAACTGCAATCTCTTCTTCTCCATTCTTCCATTCTGTCAAGATTTTGAGCACATATACCTGTCTTCTATATTTTTCAAGCTGCTGGGACTAGATAGAATTCAAACCATGGTTGACCATGTGGGTTCAGCTCCCTTAACTGCTAGTCTCTGAGACTGACCAAACCACTGAAATTTTTACTGTGTCAATATTTTGTCTTTCAGAATGTCTTATAGTTGGAATTATGCAGTTGAAGCCTTATCAGATTGGCTTCTTTCACTTAGTAATATCCATTTACTATACTATAATTATAATATATTAATTATAATTGTGGTAATCATTTTACAATATATATCTTTTTCAAATAAATCAGTTGGACACTTAAAATACATATTTTTGCTAAATATATCTCGGTAAAACTGACAAAAAGTATAATTTAAAAGATTTCCCTTTATAGTTTTTCTCAAAAAATAGTCAGTATCTTTCCAAAATTATACATAAATTTCAGTTACATCAAAAAATATAAATATGGTATTATCTATCTTTAAAAATTGAATTTATAAACATAAAGTAGTATATTAATTATTAATTATTACATTTTAAGATAAGTTAGCTCAATTAAATTTTTTAAAGAAATATTTATTTGATTTTTATTCATTCATTTATTTTAATTTGACCAGAGAGAGACACACAGAGAGAGAGGGAAAGCGAGACAGCAAGCCACCAGGTCTGGAACTCAAACCATGGTCAGCAATGTGGGAGTGTCCAGTGTCTTAACCACCACACCACCTTGGGGCCCCAAATGGTATTATTTTACCTGTTGAGGAGTAGAATATAGCCATCTTGCAAATATAGAAATGATGGTGGTGATGAAGCATAAGACCTCCCTCTGAAAGGCAGTTTATTCTAGTTGCCCAGTGTAAAGCAGGATTAATCTCTTATGTTTATCCCTTCACTTATGCTTAAATATTTAAGAAATCCAGTGCCAAATTGTTTGACATTTCCAAGTTCAGGATTTTTTTTTTTTTAATAAGTAGGCAAACTAACACATTTTGTCACATTACTTTTATGGCTTTCAAATCTAGATGTCTCTGATCAGCAGAAGCATAATGGTTACATTGCTAGACTCACATGGCCAACCAAGCTTCCAGTTGTGAACTCAGTGCCTCGACACATATGCTGGGCATATGTTCATGCATGCCCAAGATCTCAAGAGGAGAATAGAGGAGAAGGGACTGCAGGGTGACTATCCCCTCTTGGGGGGAGGGGTGATTTCTCACTTTCTGACTGTCTTTCTCTTTCTCTGTCTCTGGTGAGTACGTGCACCCTATAGCAAAAATCTCTAAAGAAAAAACAAGCAAACAAACAAACAAAAACAAGAGAGGACTATAATTTGACATAGATTCTTTTTTATAAAATTAGAACCAATATGCTATATGAAGCATGAACATTTTTAAGATATTTAGTCTGTGCTTCTTTTTCTATGGCTGGTATTGATATCTCGTGTTAAAAGCCACATATGCTTACAAACTATAACAGTTTATTGACTCAGTTTTTAACAAATTTTTCTTTTTAGATAAGGTTAGGTTCATAGCAAAATAGAGCAGGAGGTTGGAGATTTCACGTATCCTCCATTATCAACATTTTCCACCAGAGTGGTAAATTTGCCACAGCTGATGAATCTGAATAATAATGATGCATTCTTGTAGAGTCTATACTTCCCATTAAAGTTAACTCTAATCTTTTTTTTTTTCTTTTTCAAGAAGGTTTGAGAGAGAGAGACAGTGAGAGGGGAAAGTGAGAAATCACCCCCCTAAGGGGATGGCCATACTGCAATCCCTTCTCCTCCATTCCCTTCTCTGGATCTTGGGCATGCTCACACATGTGCCTGGTGTGAGTTTCAAGCTACCGGGTCCAGAACTTGAACCATAATCATCCATGAGGGAGTCCAGCAACGTAACCACTACACCACCTGGTGGTCCCAAAGTTAGCTTCTACTATTGTAGATTTTATGAGCATTCTTTGAAAAAATTTATAATTTGTATCCACCTTTGTAGTACCATATAGCGTTTCTTTCACTACCCTAAAAATTCCTGTTTGCTCTATCTGTCCAAGTACCCTCTCTTCCACCTCTGGTAAACAATGATTTTCTTTTCCTTTTTTTTTTTTTTGATTGCTAGAGGGCACATACACTCATCAGTAGAGACAGAAAACTATCAGGAGAAAGAGAGAAGGGAGTGGAAATCACCTCCTAATGGAGCTTAATTAAACTGCAATCTCTTCTTCTCCATTCTTCCATTCTGTCAAGATTTTGAGCACATATACCTGTCTTCTATATTTTTCAAGCTGCTGGGACTAGATAGAATTCAAACCATGGTTGACCATGTGGGTTCAGCTCCCCATAATATATTAAGTATAATTGTGGTAATCATTTTACAATATATATCTTTTTCAAATAAATCAGTTGGACACTTAAAATACATATTTTTGCTAAATATATCTCGGTAAAACTGACAAAAAGTATAATTTAAAAGATTTCCCTTTATAGTTTTTCTCAAAAAATAGTCAGTATCTTTCCAAAATTATACATAAATTTCAGTTACATCAAAAAATATAAATATGGTATTATCTATCTTTAAAAATTGAATTTATAAACATAAAGTAGTATATTCATTATTAATTATTACATTTTAAGATAAGTTAGCTCAATTAAATTTTTTAAAGAAATATTTATTTGATTTTTATTCATTCATTTATTTTAATTTGACCAGAGAGAGACACAGAGAGAGAGAGGGAAAGCGAGACAGCAAGCCACCAGGTCTGGAACTCAAACCATGGTCAGCAATGTGGGAGTGTCCAGTGTCTTAACCACCACACCACCTTGGGGCCCCAAATGGTATTATTTTTAAAGTAGCAGAGATACCTCACAAAATATAGTTTTTCTTTACATGCATATATTTGTATGTGTTAGTGTGGTGTATGTGTGCAAGAGTATAAATGTTTTGATATACATGTATCCACATATATGTATGCATTTACGAGCACATGAATACGGATGCATTCAAATCTATTTTAAAATTCAGACTTTGAACCTGTCATTACGCTTGATCTTATGCCAGTGCTGATTTCATCCTAAAGCAGTGAACCTTATGGTGCTTTAAAAATTAATTAATAATCTAAGTACATTCATTATCATTTAAGATCTATTTTAGCTACACATTTTAATATTCTGTTTTTGTTGCAGAGCTATTTAGACACAGTCATTCATGGATAATAAGTCATTTATTCCTCATTAGCTGTTGGGATGGATGTAGATATTCATTACAGTCAGACAACAGACTCATTTAACTGCATACAGTACACGATTATATACCATGCCAGTGACTGGAATGCAAATTCCATCTCACATCAGGCTTATTTTACTTAAGCATTTCCCAGTGGTTCAGATATTTTTCTTTATGGCTTTTCTGCCAGATAATCTGCCAGAGAATCGTTGAGTTTTTATTTTAAAAAGGAAAAGAAAAGGAAGAAGGAAGAAAATAATGAATGCAGTGGACAGCAAATGTGTGTAATTTAGAAGGATGGTTCTCCCTGCTGTGACTCACATGGACTCTGGGAAATTTGTGTATGATACTATGCTTTCCCTGTTGGGAATTTATGCCCTAGTCAGCTTAACCTTAAACAAGATGAGTTTCAGCTTTTAAATGCAGAAGACCTTAACAAATCATCACAGAACCGGCCACAGTTAGGAGCTTTATGGAGCCTGCAGTAATATGGAGGAAGTTGCTGCCTCCTTCCACAAAAGACAGGATATGCTTTTTAATTGAGTGAAAGTGTATTAAAATGCACATTTATAATTTATTTTATAAAATTAGCATTTACAAATTAGTGACTGTATGTGTAGACAACATATTTGTCATGATGATTCTTTGTTTTGCTATATAGCTATATCTATTCACTCTCAAACTTAATAATGTCAAGTTATTTTGTTAACAGGGTATGCTGAGAATACAGGAAACATTAAGGTTACAAAAATGATTTTGGAATGATTTCATCCTTGTGTGGCTTACACATTTGCTGAAGTAACAAAATGTATAAATAGTTATGGCAGCATATGTGTAATTAAATTTTAAATTTTATCATACTGCATATTTAATATGACTAATGTGTGGTTTGCAAACTCATCAAAGAGAAGAATGCTTAGGAAATATTCCAGTTGTAAATATTATTGAAGTACACATTGAGAGAAATGGAAAATAAGTAAAGATACAAGAAAAACCCTAGATAAATGATAGCCACAATTATGGGCTAAGTTAAGGAAGCACCATAGATAGACAAATAAATTAATTAAAAATCTGACTCTCTGTATGCCTAAAAACAATTTGTTTTCTTGTAGACTAAGACAAATTGAAAATAAATAAATATTATTTCAAGCTAGCTATGTATAAAATGAATTTACTTTAATATGAAGGAATGATTTGTTTTATTCTAATTATCACTTTTTTAAATAATTATTTTATTTAACTTTATTTATTCATTTGTTTATTTCAATTTGACCAGAGAGGGAGAGAGAGAAAGAGACAGAAACAGAGAAAGTGAGAAAGCAAGCCACCAGGTCCGGGACTCAAACCACAGTCGGCCCCGTGGAAATCCAGCGCCTTTAACCACCACGCCATCTGTTGGCCCCAATTATCACTTATTTTAATAAAGAACTGAATGATAGTTATTGAAAGCATTAAATGTGTTTAAAAAATCAAGTCTTTGAGCCAAAAGTCTGTGTGGTAGTTAAGGTGTTGGATTCCTACAAGGCTCACCTTGATTTGAGCCCCAGACCTGTGAAAGTCACTCTGAATGTGTGTGCATGCATGCCTCAAATCCCATGAGGAGATTGGAGGAGAAGGGATTGTGGTATGGCCATTCCCTGGGGTGGTGATTTCTTACTTTCTCATTTACTGTCTTTATCTGGAGAGAGCATGTACCTTATTGCAAAAACAAACAAACAACAACAACAACAAATCAAATCTTATGTCAAATATGACCCATCAAGTTATTCAGCATACATAGTTAATTATAAATTCTATTACAAAACATTTTGATTTTTTTAATGTGTGCTATATTAAAATGGAATAGTTTATATTAGAATTATCTTATTAAGAATTTCCTTCTTTTGCAGTATATTCTGGTCAATACACATTGCATATCACTATGTTTTCAGATAAGAGAGAGGAGAAATATGAACTATATCACTTTTCCACTCTTCTTTTAAATCCTATAAAAAAAAGCCAAATTATCTCATTGACTGTCCTACCACTCCCACAATAACACAACTTTTTTTTTTTTCCAAATGGATAATCAGTTGTCAAAATACATTTATTTTTATTGAATAGTTCTGACTTTTGCATAGTAGATTGATATTCTTAAATTTCTAAATAATTTTAATTCACTCCTGGAATTTTTATTCTACTGCACTGATTTTTATATCTATTCATTCACCAATATCATGTTACTTTAAGGTTTAATGTTTAAAATTTTCTTTAATTAGGTTAACTGCCTGTATTTTACACTTAATTGTATATATTAACTTAAGATTCAGCTTCTCTAGTACATGCATACACACATTTTTATATGATTGCATTGTGAAAGTCTTAACAACATATAGGGAGGCATGTAATACATAGACAAAAAGAATTACTTTCATGAATGCTCACTTCATATAAAATCATCCAGATTAAAAACTTATATACTGTCCACAAACTTGTAATTTTTTGTTGTTGAAAACTTGGCATGCTACAATGGATAATAATAAATGCCTTAAGTGTGACATTTTATGTTTACATGGCTAGGATTGGGGGTGTGTTTAATGTGTACTGTAGCTGTATGTAACAAAAGTTTAAAATTCATTGAATGCCCTTGTTTCCTTTCTTTTTTTTTTTTTTTTTTTTTTTTTGAGAGAGAGATTTTTGCTATAGGGCATGTGTGTTCACCAGAGAGTCAGAGAGAGAACTAGAAAATGAGAAATCACTCCCCTCTTCCGGGGGAAATGGTCATACCACAATCCCTTCTCTTTCATTCTCTTCTTGGGATCTTGGATACACACGCACACACACTTGGTGTGAGTTTTAAGCTGCCGGTTCTAGGACTTGAACCTACTCTACGTAGGAGTCTAGTGATATAACTATTATGTTATCTGCTGCTCCCTTGTCTTCCTTGTTGACTTTGGACTTCCTGCAAGGATTAATCCTCAGGAAAATTTGTGTTTTGTAGCCACTTCAGCTATAATCCACTGTAAATATATTTGACCGTGCATGTTGTGGTAGTGACTTAAGCACTGGGGAGAAATATTCCCCATTCCTGTGACTAATTCTTAGTCTGTGTCTCAGGGTCTTGATATTAACAAGTGTTACCCCCTCTTCTACCTTCCCCAAAACCCATCTTCTTACCACTCTCCCCCCCACTTAGAAGGGAGGCAAAGGCTAGAAGATAAATGCCCCATTGTCAAGTGGGATGTTTTCTGGTGAACTCTTTTCTCACTTATTATAGATTAGGCTTTTGGAATAGATCTTTATTAATTTATAACATAATAAATATTTTTGTCAGGACTTAAAACTTTTTTTTAAGAGGTTTTTTTTTTTGCCATTGGGTGCGTGCACTCGCCAGACAGACAGAGAGAGACAGAGAGACAGAAAGCAAGAAATCACCTCCCAGGGGGGATAGCCACGCTGCAATCCCTTCTCCTCCATTCTCCTCTCTGGATCTTGGGCACGCACGCACACGCGCCCCGCGTGAGTTGTAAGCCACTGGGTCTAGGACACGAACTGCAGTCGACTACGTGGGAGTCCAGCGACATAGACATTATGCTAACTATTGGTCTCAGGATGTAAAACTTTTTGAAAAAGTGTATGTTTTATTTATTCCATGCACAAAAGAGACAGAGAGTGAGTGAGAGAGAGAGAGAGAGTCCCCATCAGTGTCCTGATGCTCTTCTACCCCAGGCGTGGCCAATCGCAGATTACAGCATGTGCATACCTGATATACTCAGAGAGGGCTCCAAATGTGAACCTGGAACCCTCCTAGGAGAGTTATTTTTGCAAAAGATCACATTTTAATGCTGTGCCATTATCCAGTCCCTTAAAATAACTTTTATAAGCACTTTTACTTTCCTGCCATAGTTAATTGTTATACACATTTTGTTTGTATTGGTTGATACTAGGAAAGGTATATTTTTATAATTTAACATTTTTTGTGGTTAGATATATGCTATCAATATTTTTTTGAGAGTTTTTTGCTATAGGGTGTTTGTGCTTGCCAGAAAGAGAGAGAGACAGAGAGACACAAGTGAAAAATCACCCCCCAGGGGGGATGGCCACGCCTCAATCCCTTCTCCTCCATTCTCTTCTCAGGATCTTGGGCATGCACGCATGCGTGCCTGGCATGAGTTAAAGTCACTGGGCCCAGGACTCGAACTGCGGTCAACCATGTGGGAGTCCAGCGACATAGCCATTACACTAACTGCTGGTCCCGCTATCAGTATTTGTAAGCCCATATTTTATCTGAAAAATTTGCCACTTAAATAAATAAGTATTTATGTTATTACTTTTCTTCTTAAATATGCTTTTTTTTCTCCAAATAAGATAATAACGGGACGAGCAGTTAGCATAATGGCTATGTCACTGGACTCCCACATAGTTGACAGTGGTTCACATCCCGGACCTGGTGGCTTAAAACTCACGCCGGGCGCATGTGTGTGCATGCCCAAGATCCCGAGAGGAGAATGGAGGAGAAGGGATTGCAGTGTGGCCATCCCCTCTGGGGAGTGATTTCTCACTTTCTGTCTCTCTGTCTCTCTCTCTCTCTGTTTGGTGAGCGCACGTGCCCTATAGCAAAAACCTCTCAAAAAAAAAATAATATCATTAGCAAATAACCTTGCATCTCTCCAATTCAAATTTTCACTACTATGTTTTTCTTTACTTTTGATTAACAGATTCAGTAAAAATAATTTAATAATAATGGACATGGTTTTACTTGTAAAGAATAAATACCAAATACTAAAATACCACCAGTAAGGATAACATTTGCTATAATATTTTTGTATGTGATCATTTCCAAGGTAAACACTATTTTTTCATTTTTTATTTGCTAAATATTCTGTTTTTTTGTTCTACCACAATGTATTTATTTAATGCAGTTTTTCCTAACAGCTTAATATTTTAATATTTCCCCAATAGGTTAATATAAAATTATTGAGAGGCAATTTTGCTCACAACTGGGGAGAACCGTAGCAATATTCTAAGATCTTCTGACAAGGTTAGAATCTTACCATGGTGTCTTCCTTTAAAGTGGCTGCTTTAGTGGTTTCAAAAATATTTACTCTTTCTGTTACAGTTAGCTGTTTTCTCTCAGGAGAAGCTGAGAGGACAGTTGAAGAAGCTACAGAGACATCCCTTATCACTATCTACCTCCTCATCCTGGAATAGATTTTTAATTCTAATGCATTTTATCTATGAAAAGCAAATGCAGAGTTCATCAAGGATACATTTATTTATTTATTTATTTATTTATTTATTTTTAGGGAAAAAGTTTGTAGTTTTCCTTTGCCTCCTCTAGGCAATCTCATGCTCATAGTTTTTGTTTTGTATGTGTTTATATTTAGTCATTGTACATCATAATAACATACGATATTGGTTCTCAAAGCACAAGTGCATTGTGTGTCCAGCAAGTCAAAAACATTACAGTGTCCACAGTAACTTGCCATTCTTGTGCTTGTTAAGTGAGTTTTTGTTTTTTGTTTGTTTGTTTGTTTGTTTTCCCCTGAGCTCTCTCTCCTACTCCCAACCATTTATCCTCTCCTTTGCACTTTCTGGTTTCTACAGTTTTGTCTCTCCTGTTACATCTGCCAGTCTTTCAGTTTCTGCCATGAAGTACAGATAGTCAGTATATATTGAGTGGGGACATCCATCGGTCTTTCATAGTCTGGCTTGTTTGGTTTAGAATTAAATCTGGCATATTTATCCACTTTGTTTCAAATGACAGAATCTCATTTTTCATGGCTGAGTGGTATTTCATAGTGTATGTATTATAAATACATGTTGAAACTTATCAAATAATTTATTTATGCCATTTGAAATGATGATATAATTAAGCATTGTCTATTAATATTCTGATTTACATTAGATTATTATTCTGATTACATTATTATTTACTATCTGTTTAATTCACTGTTGTGCTGCACTGTTTTTAACATGCAAGTATTTAGTTGAAATTATACTCATAAGTAAAATAGGCTTCTCATTTTCTTTTGTTTAATGTACATAAAATGACAGAATTTATGAATCTTTTTATTTTTGAGAGAATTTTGCTATAGGAACCATGTACTTGCCAGAGAGACACAAAGAAAAATCACATCCCCTTGGGGGGATGATCTTGATGCAATCCCTTCTCCTCCATTTTCTTCTCAGGATTTTGAGTACACACTCCTAGCATTGAGTTTTAAGTCACCAGGTCCAAGACTCAAACCATAGTCTACTGCAATGGAGTCCAGTGACGTATCCATTACACCATCTTCTGGTCCCAGAACTTTTGAATCTTATTTTTCTAGTTCTCTAATATTCATTGAACCCATTGTAGGTTTTGGTACAACTTTCAATTTAGAATTTTATTTTCTTGACATTCTTGTTTATTCAATGAATTTTCTTGATGATTTTAACAGTAATATTTTCAAGAATCAATTTATATTGGCATTGTCAATGAATTAATAATTAAGATTTTGTGTGAGGTTAATTAAGACTTGACTATAAGAAAGTTTTATCTGTTAGCTGTACCTTTTCTCTTTAATACAAACAGGGAAGGTACATAAATTCAACATAAATGTGAAAGAGAGCAGAGTATTATGTGAGCTAGCAAGAGTCTTATCTAGCATTTGAAACAACTAACTGAAGAGCAGATTTTTCTTTTTGTTTTTCTTGGAGAGGTTTTTGCTATAGGGCGCATGCGCTCGCCAGACAGACAGAGAGAGACAGACAGAGAGAGACAGAAAGTGGAAATCACCCCCCGGGGGGATGGCCATGCTGCAATCCCTTCTCCTCCATTCTCCTCTTGGAATCTTGGGCACGCATGCACACGCGCCCGGCGTGAGTTTTAAGCTACCGGGTCCAGGACGTGAACTGCGGTCGACTACCTGGGAGTCCAGCAACATAGCCATTATGCTAAGTGCTAGTCCCAAGAGCAGATTTTTCAAGATTGGTCAAGAATCTTGAAGTTAAGTGGAAAGTCTCATCCACATATATTTTCCCTTAATTGGAGCCACTGATCAAATATAGTCTTGCAGTAATTGCTACTATTCCACTATTATTCTTTTTTTAAAATAATTATTGTTATTTAACTTTATTTATTTTTAATTTGACCAGAGAGGGACAGAGTGAGAGAGTGAAAGCGAGAGCGAGAGAGAGAGAGAGAGAAAATGAGAAAGCAAGCCTCCAGGTCTGGGATTCTAAACACAGTCCAGCATTCTTAACCACCACACCACCTGCTGGCCCCAATATGTCCTTCCTTCCTGCAACTATTCTTTTGACCTACTTCACTCATAACTGAAGGCGGCAGAATCATGTGATCTAATTCTTTTGTCAATATTATTGTAGGATTTGGTCTAGCATGTCATAAAAATATAAACTGGGTAACAGGACAGGACAGCCCCAAAGTCATATCCATTGCAATAAAACATGACCCCTGAAATAATGTCACTGAAAGGCACAAGAGACAGAATTTCTCTCTGTATGAGTAATACAGTTCTTCAGAGAAAATACCGCCCTTGTTTAATAATGATAACCCTTGTGCTCTAATCTCAGGTGGAAAGCTACAAAGGGATAGAAGTCACCCATTGTACACTCTAGTAAATGTAATCTCAGTGCTTTTTTTTTTTTTATGTTCTCAGTAATAAGGAAAAAGCAGTTTAAGGTGATAGGAATAAGGACTTCTTGTATACAGTCTCTAATACTTGAAACCATATTGAGTTACACAATTCTCTTGTATATACAGGCTTTCAGAAAACATTCCCAACAGTGGAAAGCTACAAAGGGATAGAAGTCACCCATTGTACACTCTAGGTAAATGTAATCTCAGTGCTTTTTTTTTTTTATGTTCTCAGTAATAAGGAAAAAGCAGTTTAAGGTGATAGGAATAAGGACTTCTTGTATACAGTCTCTAATACTTGAAACCATATTGAGTTACACAATTCTCTTGTATATACAGGCTTTCAGAAAACATTCCCAACAGGGTCATTCTGTTGCTATCCACACTCGGCCTTCAGGCAGATCCAGATCATGGGTAAGCGTGTGGCGAATGCAGTCAGACAGGTCTCCAGACTTGAACCTAGAATCTCCTCGTCTGGGATGGCCTCACAGTGGGTCACCTTTTACTTCTGCACCGCTGTCTAGTTCAAAAGTTTTCTGATTATGTGTGGATCTATCATGATTACTAAGTGTACATATAATAAAAAAAATCTTTGCTAAGCCACCTTTTTTAAAAACTGAAGATACACACAAAACATCTAAGCCTAAGTTTCAATGTTATCCGTTTTAAGTAACAGTCATTTTCTTTAATACTTATCCTAAGTATCTGAAGCTTACCAAATTTTCTTTTCCAAATTTAAACTTGCATTTTGAAAATATTTAACATATATTTTACTATTGTTTCTTAATTAACAGACAAAATTAAGATGTGCAAATATTTCATTTGCATATTGTATTCAGACTCCAAAGTACAATTTCAACTGATAATAAATGTCATCTTTTAAAATTTCAGTTTCTTTGTCTTCATGTAACATATACTGAGTGTCCACACTCTATGGCTGAAACTAAATGACTAAAGGATATAGAAACTTAGAAAATGGTTATAAATATCAGATACAGTGTGGGGATAGGGTAGGTGAAGGAATATCTGAGGAAAGACATTAAGGATAAAAAATGTTTGATCTATTTCTTTTTTGCTTTATCAACCTGTAGAAAAACAGTCATTTTATTTCTGCTTTGGATTTACTTTTTTGGAAAAAAATATCATCTAGAATTCAATCAGATCATGGTATTGTTGATTGCAATTATAATTTTGTGATAGCTATAAAATAGATCAGGGGAACATGGTAAAAATCTTTGTTTTAGACAGTAATTTTGGTTACTACAATATAGGAAATGATGTTTATTTTTTAGGATTATTTGGAATATATAATGTTTTCTTCTTTTTTATCACTCTTATACAACAGTGGATATAAGTAGTTGGTGATGAGTTTACTTGTCAAAAATATGAAAAAATATAATTTTATATTTGTTGCTTTACTAGATATATTCAAACCTGCTGACATTTTTCCATCTTTCAATATTTATATTCAATATAGTAAGAGTAAAATATTTATAATAATTCAAATCTTACAGTAAATGATCAAAAATGCTAATATTGTTTATCCTTCTGTTGAAATACTTGTATCTATGGTTGCAGAATTGCATGGTCATTTGAAGTATTCAATATAGTAACTAATACAAATACCAAGTTGATTCTTTTGAAATTATTTTATGACACTTTATTTTAGAAATAATTTGTATAATTTTAGAAAATAAATGAAGCCTGGATCTATGACCTAATGGTTAAGGGATATAGATTCCACATGTCTGATCATGGTTCAAATCCTACAAAGTGTGTGTGTGTGGACACTCAAAATCCCAACCGGACAGAAAAATGGAGGAGAAGGAAGTGTTTTGTGACTACCCCCATTGGAGGTTTTTTTCTCTGTCTTGTTCGCTGTCTGCCTGTCTCTCACTGGTGAATGAATGCACCTTCTGGAAAATATAAATAAGTAAATAAATAAAATCCTTATTAAATAGATAAGAAAATAAGTAGATGATTAAAAAAATGGACATTCTCACAGTATCTATGTATTTTAGAATTTATATAGAAATTATTCTGAACTCAGATGAGAATCAACATATTTTATGCAAGGTAAATTCTATACAAGTGTAGAGATAGTACTTTTGTATTGATAAGTTTGTTTCTGTAAGACAAAATTTTGGCCCAGTAATTATTCTGACTTCTGAGAAATCAGTATAATTATGTAGTTTTATATTGGCACAGGAAGAGAGCTCTGATGCCTTTAATGGCTACCTTTAATATGAAATTAATTATAAAAGTACTATAGCTTGAATGACTACACTAATATACTCAATTTCTTTCCAATGGTATATAATTCTTTCAATAAGTCTCTACTCTTTTTCAGTTTTAAATATACAAATATTTTTCCCCTGTAAGGGGTCTTCACAATGTTCAGGAAAAAAATGCATATGATAAAAAATTATGAATAAATTAAAAAACATTTTGCACCACATTAGAATCATAGTAACTTGTTATAACATGTCTGAACAGAATTTGGTTTGAGGCAAAAGAATAAGACATCAGTGTGAAAAAAACACCTATCAGAGCAATATGAATTATATTAAAAGTGAAGCAAAAACAAACTTTAAATGTATAGTGAAACTTTGATGGAAGAATGAAAAAATTCCTGATGCTGTCTGAAAAGTTTATGGGGAAAATTCTCCAAAGAAACCAGCAGTTTACAAACACATAACGTGTTTTTTGAAGAAACAAGACTATCTTGAAGATGACACCAACTGCAATAGATTACTCACAACAATCTGCGAGGAAAATAATTGAAATTATTCATCCTCTACTTTAAAAGGGTGATAGTTAACAACAAAAACAAGAGCCAACACAATTGACATCTCAGTTGGCTCAGTTTACCCAGTTCTGAAAACTTAAAGCTGAGTAAACTTTCTACTCTATGAGTACCACCCAGATCAGCTGCAAACAAAAAAAAAATTTTCAAGGGAAATTTTAAACAAGTAGTATCGGATTCTTAAGCACTTCCTGAAACAAGAATTGTGAATAGGAAATCGTGACTGTAAAAATACCATCCTGAAAAAGCACAATCAGAACACTGGCTAACAAGAGGTGGAAATGATCCACTCAAAGCAAAAGTGGACCAGTCGAGAGCAAAGATCATGGTTACAAGTTTCAGGGATGTTCAAGACATTTTACTTGTTGACTTTCTGGAGGACCAAAGAACAATGACATCTGTTTATTTTGAGAGAATTCACAGAAAGTGAGCCAAACCTTTAGCGGAAAAGGTCCTGGGTAACCTTCACCAGCAATTCTTCTCTAACACAGCAAGGCTCCTGATTTATCCCCTCATCAAACAAGGGCAATTTGGTGAGAATTTCTATGAGAAATCACATTACTGAGCTATAATTCTGATTTGGTTTCTGTTTTTTTGTTTGTTTGTTTTTTCTTTGTTTTCTAATCTTAAAAAATATTTAAGTTAATAATTTTAAGTTAAAGGGACCAGCAGTTAGCATAATGGCTATGTCGCTAGACTCCCATGTAGTCGACCATGGTTTGCGTCCCGGACCCAGTGGCTTAAACACACCGGGTGCATGTGCGTGCGTGCCCAAGATCCCGAGAGGAGAATGGAGGAGAAGGGATTGCAGCATGGCCATCCCCCCTGGGGGGTGATTTCTTGCTTTCTGTCTCTCTGTCTCTCTGGCGAGCGCATGCGCCCTATAGCAAAAAATCTTCTCTAAAAAAAAAAATTAAATTAAAAATCTTCACTTAATAATGTAAAAATGAGTGCATGGACATGGTTAAGTTCCTCGGTCCTCCAAGGATGGATTAAGTAACTGGTATTATCACGTTTAAAAGAGGTTTGAACTTAGCCCAGTCTTTATGGCGCATTAGAAGCATGTTACAGTGCAGTGGTGAAAGCCACAAGACCACCATGATTTGATTTGCTGACCAAGTCAACCTGAAATATAATGGATAGGCAGACACCCAAGATCCTAACAAGTGGGAGACCTAGGAGAAGGGGATTCCAGCATGACTAGACCCTGTCCTGTTGGGAGGGTTCATCTCTCTCTCTCTCTCTCTCACTCATATACACAGTATCATGAATCAAAAACAAAAGTCTAGAATGTCTTCATTTTGGTGAAACTTATGTTGAGAAACGAAGTTTATGCTTTTCATTTTTATCTTTTAATTCCATCTTTCATAAACTTTTCAAAGCTCCCTCATATTAAATGTGTCTGGATTTTTGTGGTGGTTGTTTAAGATCTTATTTTCTATTTTGTAAGTAGTGATATTCTGCTCAAATTAATTTTTGGAACTGTTATAGAAAAATTAAAATAATAACATCTCTATATGGGTATACACAGATGTGAGTATATATGTGTATTTGTACATCATGTGTATATCTGCGTAGATGTGGGTATTTGTGTTATTTTCTTTCTACTAAGTAATTTGAGCTAAATAATTTATAAATGACTTAATTGGAATAGTCTCATTCAGATCCTACTTTATCCCACACAAGAAAAAAAAAATTTCAGGAGTAATATGGTAAATACTTCTTGACCTCTAGTGACAAAAATGTGAAGGCAAGAATGACAACTAGTTTGACTTATCAGTCATATTTCTTTCTTTTTTTTTTTCCAATGATGACTTTTTTATTTCTAACTTTCTGCTGACAAGGAAAAAAAATGTGCTTGCCTCCAACATTAAAGAACATATTTTATTTATAGCCAGGCAGGCTTGAAATTCTTCATTTTAAATCCCTGGTGAACTTTAGAGAAACCTTTAAAAACTCAATTACATTTATACTAGGCTTTTACCCTAGTCTTCAGAGTACAGAATTCTAATATTCAGGGAAAAGAAACCAGTCCTAAAAATCTACAAGACCATATGAAATTCTTAAATGAGAGCTATTCCTAGACTTTGATGGCCAAAAATGTGGACAGAATTCCTTTATGTAGAAGAAGATGTTGGAGAGTATTCAAATAAAAATGGTTGCCGACTGCTGGAGATGAAATAATTCCCCACTAGAATAACTTATTATTTTTAAAAATGTCCACTATTGGAATGGTGATATATCAGGTTTTAGTGATGAAGGATTAATCCTTAATAGCATTATCCAAATAAATATTGAGATAGACTATACTTACAAGCAGTTTGTTTGTTAGGGAGCACTTTCTAAAAGACTACTTAAATCCCCAAGACCATATGGATATTATTGCACTATTATTTTATTTTTTAACAGAACTTAGAATATGAAAAAATTTTATTTCTCACTAATAAAGATAAGTACTTATTATGAGATAATTAATCACAAAGATCTTCCAAAAAAGTGTAACTAATTGCATTTAGCAAGAATGTATACACTACTTCATGGAAATATTAAGCAAAGAACTAGTTGTATTTATTTTGTCTCTAAAGCAAGTAGAGAAGGCGTACAATTCTGGTAGTGAAATTAAAGTTATAAATAAATAAGCAGTAATTAATCTTTTTAAAGATAATTTATTTCTCAGCAGAAGACTGATACTACGTATGTAAATTATAGTTCAGCATTTAGAAAAATTCTAAATATAAAGTCGGGACACAAATTTTTCTTAAAATTTTCCAACCTTTTGATTAATTATTTAAATGCTTTAGCACCGCCATTTAAAAAAGTAAATTATAAACACCATTTAGCAAAAACACTTTTAACCTTTTTAAGGAAGCTTCATGTTTCACAACATGAGTGTAAACAAATCTTTAAAGAAGCTGAACTTAGTGCTTGTAACAACCACCACCAAAACTTCTCAAAAGTCTCCAGAGGAACAGAGTCAATGGGGTAGATATGGATGGACTGAAAGAGATTCATTAACGAGGGAATTGAATGATGTGATTAGAGGCTGAGAAATCCCGTATGCTGCCATTCGTAAACTAGAGATTCAGAAAAGACCGTGTGATAGTTGCAATCCAAACTCAGACATGAGCACAAGAGAAGTCTTGCTGTAAGACACAGAAAAATCCATACACCTAAGAAATGGGGTTCAATGGTGTTTGCCCTGATCTGAGTTCTAAAGGCTCTAGAACCAGGAGAGCCAAAATCTAAGTACAGCTGAAGATGAGTGTTCCAGCTTCACAAGGGAGAGTGAATTTGCTCTTTTTTGCTTGCACCTTTTGTCCCATTTAGGCCCTCTGTGATTTGGATGATGGTTACCCACATCTAAGAGTACAATTTTATTTCTGAGTCTCCTGATTCCAAAACTAATCTCTGGACACATGCTTACAGAGAACACACAGAAATAATGTTTTGCCAGCTAGATGTGCATCTGTTCCTTTAGCCCAGTCAAGTTGAAACATATAGCAAACATCACCTCATACTATTTTTATGAGTACCAATAAGTTTTTACTTTTCAAAGCATTGGTATTAATAGTTAAGTTTATTCTAGGTAATCTTTATATCTATATATCTATATACCTATATATAGATATATAGATATTAATATATACACATATATAGAAAGAGAGAGAGAAAGAGGACTAAACTCTTCTTGTTGGGTTGTCAGAAAAGTCATGATGTATTTTTGCATAGAAAAATAGAAAAATATGTTATGACTTTTCAGACAACCAAATAGTTAAAAGATTTTAAAAATTAGTAATTGAAATTGTCAATGAAAAGTGGTCTTTGTCATACTATTTCATTTTCCTTTTATAACAATGTACTGACAATTGGCTGGGCCCATAATGTAGTTAAATTCTACACATAGGCCAGAGCTCACACAGCTGAGCATGGTTTAATTCTCGTCCTAAGATACTGATGGGATGGAGAAATAGAGCAAAGAGAATTTCAGCATAACAAGGTCCTGTTGAGGGGTGCTTTCTCACTCTTTTCTCTCCCTGACACACAAATGTGCATTCTGGCAATACACAGAAACAAAGATATTTAATTTATTATTTTTTTTTTAGAGGTTTTTCACTGTAGGGCGCGTGTGCTCGCCAGACAGACAGAGAGAGACATAGAGACAGAAAGCGAGAAATCACCCCCCAGAGGGGATGGTCACGCTGCAATCCCTTCTCCTCCATTCTCCTCTCGGGATCTTGGGCACGCACGCACACGCGCCCGGCGTGAGTTTTAAGCCACCGGGTCCGGGACGCGAACCGCGGTCGACTACGTGGGAGCCCAGCGACATAGCCATTACGCTAACTGCTGGTTCCCAGAAACAAAGATATTGACAATCTATAAGGATCTGACATTGAAGAAAGTGTCAGTTATATGAAAGTGAAAACAATTCCCAAGTAACTCATAATTCATAGATAGGTCATTTCTTTTTTTCTTTTTCTTTCCTTTTTTTTTTTTTTGGAGAGGTTTTGCTATAGGGCACGTGTGCTCACCAGAAAGACAGAGAGAGACAGAGAGACAGAAAGTAAGAAATCACCCCTCCAGGAGGGATGGCCACACTGCAGTCCTTTCTCCATTCTCCTCTCAGGATCTTGGGCATGCACACACACACACCCGGCGTGAGTTTAGCCGCCAGGACGCGGACTCAAACCATGGTCGACTAGATGGGAGTTCAGTGACATAGCCATTACACCAACTGCTGGTCCAAGAGGCCATTTCTTAGATAATGAAAATAAAATGTATTAGGAACATAGAGATATATTTTAAAAGTATTGGGATATGTCCCTAACGTGAAGAGAAGAAAGAGAGAAGTGAAAGAGTATTATCTAAGGGAAAGTATCTAGTAGAATCTGATGACATTGCTGCATCTTAAGAAGTGAGTAGGATTTAGCTTCGTAAAATATGTGAGGCAAGTAAATTACTACAAAAACCAGTTTATAGATTTAGGAAAAAATACATATGCAGAAAACCACAAGATATCTAGTTTTAAAATATGAAGTGTTAGAGTTATGACAAACAAGCAATATTAGTAAGAGCAAGTTTGGTAGAACCTCACATGCACAGTAGAGAACTCCACATTAATCTTATATTTGACAAGCTTGTGCTAATTTTTTAAAATTTAACTTTATTTATTTGTTTAATTTAATTTGACCAGAGATGGACTGATCGAAAGAAAGAGACAGAGAAAGAGAGAGAGAAAGTGAGAAAAGCAAGCCACCAGATCCAGGATTCGAACCATGGTTGGCCCTGTGGGAGTCCAGTGCCCTAAACCACCATGCTACCTGCTGGTTTGCTGGAAAATTTTAAGGAGAGTAAAATTAATTTCTAATGGTTACTTTTCCTCTTCTCCACTTAACTCTAAAAGAGAAGACTTTGAAGCAATTAATAAAAAACTAATAGTGTATTCATGCTGGGAAAATTTATTTTGTATACTGTAAAGATGTACAGTGATTGTAAAAAAAATAAGAAAATAAAAGAAAGAGGAAAATAAAAAATTAATAAAAAAGACATGGCATTAATCAGAAGAATGATCTGGTAGCCCATGCATAGTTTTATTAAGGGAGGATCAATTACATGGGAAGATCATAAAAACAGAAAAGCAGATTTTTTTTTTAGGTTACTTCTTATTCTATTATGATTTCCAAATATTTGTTTTAATGTTCTTTGAGCTTTTGCAAAATTTCAATGTGTTTTAAGCAATAGAATTTACTAAAATACCACTTTACTTTTGCATAACTATTGTAGCTATGGTCTTATAAACCTCCCAACAATTTCCCAGCACAACTTTCTTTCTAGTACAGGCTTGAAAATTACAAATTCCATTTTCTAAACTTTTCTACAGATAGTCTTTTTGATGGGACTTGGATTCTATCTCATTTGTTTCCATGTGAGACTTGAACTGGGGGCCAGATTTTTGTTGTTGTTGCTGTTTGTGTTTTTATGTAACAAATATAATTTTAATTGATCTCTGATTAAAAAAATATATATATCCAGAGAAAGTCAGTGATCTCAGCACCTAATCTGTCAACCTCATAACCCAAACAGCCCTGAGAAGAGGGCATAGGTGATTATTTTTATGATTTTACATCATCCATAGTATTAGAAAAACAAAGCACGACACATCAGTTTAGGTTCCACGTGTGCTGGCAGCCAAATCCAGTCTCTCACAGCCCATGTCTTTCCCCGAGTGTTTCTACTTTGTAAACATCAACTTTCATGACATCTTTTCTGGAAGTCTCTTTCAGCTCATTCAAGGCTTCCCACTTGGTCTTGTCTTCGGGGTCCAACATCCCTGGCTGCTCTGTGTTAATGTCACTTGCAGCCTTTTGTTTGTATTGGCTGTGGATAAAGAGCATCTTGTTGACCCCTGGCTTGGTCATGAGGTGCTTAACATCCTCAGTGGCTTTCTCAGACTCAGCCTGAGGCAGACTGGCGGAGTTAAAGGATTCCTGGATGCCCACCGAGGAGGCAAGGAGCACAAAGTTTCAGCAAGAGGGGTCAGTTTAAGAGGGATATTTGGAAAACACCTAAGAGCCATCTATTAGGGCTGAAACAACATGGCTTTAGATCCCACATTTTCCACAGTGGCTTCTCAATTTCAAGATTAAGCCAATGGAGTAAGACTCATAGGCCATCAGGCCAACAGTTAGTGCAGCAGTTTTTCTGACTGAAGCACAAGCAGCTCATATCCTTCAGTGCAATAGATCTGTTGGTCTGAACACATTTCAAGAGTCATTCCTGAAAATAAAGACTAGATTTATCCCTTTGGTCTTTGATAAACTTTGCTAACATGAAATTTTCTGTACTGAATAGATATATTTTGGTTTAAAATAGCTAATGGGTTTATGTTATGTGCATGTGGATCCCGGATGATATAGTGTAGCTAGACTCTCTTCTGAAACCCAATCACAATTTAATTAATAATCTGTGTCCGTGTAGCTATAAAACTATCCTTGGCTGCCTCAATTACAATTATGATGGCTCTGTGACACCATGCAAGTCAACAAGGCACAAGTACAAGCCTCTAAGAAATTCCACAAAAGTCTTGTAGTCCTGGGGCCAGAAGGTGGCATAGGGGGTAAGGCACTGGACTTTCACATGGCCAATTGATTTGAGTTTCTACCCAGGGGGCTTGAAACTCATGCCGGGCACATGTTCATGCAAGGCCAAAATCCCGAGGAGAGTGGAGAAGAAGGGATTGTGGTGTGATCCCTCCTGAGGGGTGATTTCTCGTTTTCTGTTCCTATCTGTATCTTCAGTGAGCACATGTGCCCTATAGCAAAAAAAAAAAAAAAAAAAAAAAATCTCTCTTTAAAAAAAAAAATGATCTTGTCTTAACATTCCTGTTTCCTAATGCTCCTTGCCTTAATTATTTTAGCCACCCCCCCCCCTTTTTTTTCTGTAAGAAACTCTGTCTTATGGCTGAATCTGTAACAAGCATCATTTGGCTCTATGAAACAATGCTTAGAAAAAGTACAGGGATTTTAGTCTTGTCAGCTTTGGGTAGTTGACTCAATGCGGTGATCTCCCTCTACACCTCTGAGAGCATTAGTGGGCAAAAAGAACCTTTATAAAGCTGCTGTCAGATGTCCTGTCACTTATAGCTCATAGCAAACATAACTCCTTAATGGATAGCAGCTTTTTCTGTTTAGTGCACAGATAGATCTTATTTACAAACAACACAAGCTGACTGTGGATAAAAAGCAAAAGTTGATTTAGCAAAGGGATATTAAACAGTTCATAACATTTGTGTGAGGGGTAGGAAAAAAGCCTTAAGAATTGTACTTAAGAAGATATATTACAAACGATACAAGGAAAACATTACTGCTGCTTTGTTTGCCCAGTTGAAGCTTCCTTCTTTGTCAAGCACTCAGTCTTGTGATCAGCAGAACACCAGACAGTTATCCCTACTGCCATCAAGACCTGGTAATTTGATCATCACTTACATGTGTCTTGAAGCTTATTTCCACTTGCTTGTTTTCAGCTTAAATTTGGAGTGTTTTTGATTTGAAGGTCTCTGTCACGAGTCTGTATAAGAGCCAATAATGATTCAAGAAACTTTTATCTTTGGCTTTTACTTCTGTGTGCAAGAACATGAGTCTGAGAATTTCCCAGTTATATCCAAAGATGTTCAACTTCCTGGCTAGCAGGAACATAATGGATGTTCACTATACCATTTATGATTCTTTTGTCTTCAGGCGGACAGTAATCTACATGATCCAATTTGCATTTGGTGAGGCATAAAATAAGTATTGATGGTCTACAGAGCTTAAAATATTGATATATTTTGAGTCTGTATGTCATGTACATACTTGTAAACACTGAAAAACATAATAATCTATAAATAAACATATTGACAAACATGAACTCCAAAACCTAAGCTTCAAAACTATTAACAGGAGAATAAAAGACATGACTTCACTCATGAAAAACATAATTTGGGACCAGCAATTGGCATAATGGCTATGTCACTGGACTCCCATGTAGTCTACTGCAGTTCGCATCCTGGACCCGGTGGCTTTAAACTCATGCCAGGCGCGTGTGTGTGCGTGCCCAAGATCCTGAGAGGAGAATGGAGGAGAAGGGATTGTGGCGTGGTCATCCCCCCTGGGGGGTGATTTCTTGCTTTCTGTCTCTCTGTCTCTGTCTGTCTGTCTGTCTGGCGAGCGCACGCGCCCTATAGCAAAAACCTCTCAAAAAAAAAAAAAACTTAATTCAAGAATCATAGATATTTGACTCACATCTTTCTTATTAACAAAACTCTCAAATTAGAGCTGATGGGAGAAAATATACATAGGAAAGAAGGGACTTTAATTATTTTTGAATACAATAAAATAAAAATAAAATTTATTTTTAAGTAGAAAATGTACTGAGAGGTAAGCTAATGAATAGATCTATAGTTCTTAATATATGAAGTCTTTACATTCATACTAATTTACATACTTAATAAAAGTTATAGTTAGGTTAATTAGTTCTGGAGATGTTTCCTTTTCATTTTTTTATTATTTGATTGCTATTATTTTAGGGTTTTCAAGATTTATACTTGGAGCTCAATATTAATACGGATCATAGTCTTACCCATCCACTTTCTGTCAGAAGGAATTAAAATCTGGAATTTTTTCTTTAAACATAATCTTATGAAAAATGATTTTTCTCATTCTCTTTGCTACTAAAATTTCAAACTCAATTGTCCACTCTAAATTTATAGGAGTTGGTCCTTAACCTATTCATGAGGAAAATTTTGAGTTCTTGAGGTAATAAACCTTTGTAATAAAATTAGTTTTCATACTGGGATATGTCAGATGCCTCAGGTTTATAAGAAAGGGACATTGACTTGACTATTTATGTGTAAGTATATGGATTTATTTCCAACAAGGAATCAATAATGTAAACTCTATACTGACTCTAGAGAATCATAGCTAACCTATCTGCTTTGGACTCTACAAATGATGTTAAAAAAATCTGGATCACACTTACAGTAAAAACTTACTTTAAAATTTACTGCCTGGGTCATTTCTGTGGCCTGGTATTTAAAGCAACTGGATTCCACATGATCGACTCTCTGATTTAAGTCGCAGACCTGAGGTCTTAAGGAACATGCCAGGTGCTTTAAAAGCTTTTGTACCAGAATAAACTCATGTTTTGATTAAATATTTCCTGCAAATATTTTGAAGTCACCTCTTATATTTATTCCTACTCTAAATTTTAACTTTGATTAGTTTTATCACCAGAAGTCTACACATCTAGTCTATATAATTGTAGCACCTTGTTGAACTGCTTCACTGAGTTAAACTCAAAGTTTCGAGTCCATTGTTACTTAATTGCCTACCAAAAAACCAGCATTGTGTAATGTGTTCCTTAATCTAGTGTAGAAAATTCTGTCACTGTATAATCCTTTGGTATTTTGTGTGTGTCTCACAGAAATTAGTCCTTTTTCACGATTATTGAGTTCTATGGGAGATTGATTATAAACAGTTGAAACGTTTTAATTCCACTCTTACCTATTTTATTTTAAAATCAAAATAACAACTGAAGGCTCAGCTCCTATGACTCGTATTGCTATGACTCTGTGGTCCACAGGTTAGTACCACATGGGAGACCTGAATTCAACTGTGGGCCGACTAAAGACTGGGCACACAGGCAGGTGACAAGTGACTTGGAAGGTTGAGGCAGGAGGGTTGTGACAGAGTGAGAAAATATATAACAACTGAAGTTCAATTAAAACAGTTCTACTGACCTGTGAGACATCGCTTTACTTTTTGTATTTTAAATTTTTTATTTGAATAATATTCATTCTCAGGTTTTAAAAAGGAATTATTTATTTATCGTTATTATCATGATTACTATTTTTTTAATTGCTTCAGAGAATATGTACTCACCAGAGAGAAACAGTGGAAGCAGGGAGGTGCGGAAGTGAAAAAGCAAGTCACCAGCTCCAGGACTTGAACCATGGTTGGCCATGTAGGAGTCCAGTACCTTAACTACCATGCCATTTGCTAGACCCTCAAGCATTTAAAATTTTTAAGTTTTTTTTTTTTGTCTCTTTCATTAGAAAGACAGAGACCCAACAGGGTTTTCATTCCTTGATTCACCCCCAGTTTTACCCAACCCTGGTTCATGGGCATGTATGCACTAGTGTGCACAGGGAGGTCTCTGAATGGAACCTGGAACTTTCCCATGTTGGTCAGCCTTGCAGAATACCACTTTTTACTGTTGTGCCACTGTCCAGCCTCTCAAGTCTTTTTGAAAACCACAAAATACCTATAAATTTATCTTCTAACAATATTAAAGTCTTAACTCTATAAGATCTATCTCTCCTCTTAGTGTATTAAGTAGTGTATTTTATACCTAATGAAATACAAATTAATTTTTTCCTTTAGTTTTTGCTATAAGGGGCATATAATTAATTTTTTCCTTTAGTTTTTGCTATAAGGGACATACACTCACTAGAAAGAGAGAGAGATAAGGTGAGAAATTACTCGCAGAGTGGATGACTATGCCACAATTCCTATTCCTCCACTCTCCTTTTGAGATTTTGGGCATGCATGCACATGGTCTCAGTGTGATTTTCAAGCTGCTGTGTCTAGGACTCGAACCATGAAGTTGTGCATGTACGGATTCAGCCACCTTAACCTCCATGACTCCTGCTGGCCCTAGGGTAACAATTTGAATGTAAAATAACCCCTCTTCTTCAAAATGGCACAAAGAACAACCAACGTACATGGATAAGAATGGCTCTCTGCATGTATAAATATTTTGAAGACCTGGTACAAAAAGATGTGTAGCAAATTTTTTACTTATGACAATAGTTTTCCCATCATCTTCTCAAAGACCGGACAATCTAAATGTAAATTAATGTAAAATCAAAAGAGATTTTAGATATTATTCCCACTTAATAATAACTGTAACAGACCATGTGGTTTGCTCAATCTAAATAGTGGAAAAATCAAGATATTATTTAGATAATGATTCTTTCTGCCTATTTAAAGAGAAAAAACTCTGTAATGCACAAGCGTTTTTGAAATTAGAAGTGCATTCTTCAAATGCTCTATATTCTTCTTAGAAAAGTTTATGACAATTAACCCTTTAAAACTTAACTGTAGGGCCAGTAGTGGTAGCACATTGGTAACACACTTTGTGACACTGTCCACATGAGATATTACTGGGTCTGCAACTCAGGTTCTTCTTTATCCACATAGGGCACAGGCAGGCTGGCTAAGACTGGGAGGTGGATGACAGCATAAATCTTGTCAGGGGTTGCCTATCTTTCTCTCTCTAATAGAAGGAAATAAAAACTGAATTCAACTACATATTCTGAATACTTGAAAAAGTACTTCCTAGCATTCTGAATTATATAATTAACACTAGCCATAGTATAAATTTTAGAAATTGCCATTTGCTTGTAAGTATAAGGCAATGTTATTTCTCATAAAGTATGAAAACATAGCAGATATAAAAAATTAGACACTACTAAACTGATTTTTATAAAAATGGTGAAATTCACTTAATCTATATAATTAACTCATTGATTTTTTTGCATGTTCATTTTGTACCAGGCCTTGTTTAGAAACTGGAGTTCAGGACTGACTGTAACTTATAAAAATGTCTTTCTTTTAGTATCATAAGTTCTAGTGGGATTATAGATAATAAATCAGTTTCTTAAACATAGTAAAATTTATCTCCAGTAGAGAGGAAGTTTTATTAAGTAAAAGTATGGGGAACAAAAAGGATTCAATGCAGCAGCATATTGTCTTGAAAACACAGGAAGATAGTTACTCACAGAGAGAAAAGTCATAGGAGATATGGATTGGTGTTGGAATGGGATCTGAAGAAATGAAGAAAAAATGGCTGTGCTGGATATTTTTGTTCTGAGATCCTTATTATGTCAATTGAAAAAATAAAATTGTAAAGTAGATAGTGTTTGATTTTTTATTTAATTTTAAGTCTGATTTCTCATCCACAAATTAATCTCACTGCTGAAATGAAGTAGTTGTTTTCTATCTACTCTTCAAAAATTAATTATTTCAGGACCAGCAGTTGGCATAATGGCTATGTCACTGGACTCCCATGTAGTTGACCACAGTTCAAGTCCCGGAAGTAGTGACTTAGGCTCATACCGGGCACATGTGTGTGCATGCCTAAGATCCCAAGAGGAGAATAGAGGAGAATGTAAGAGAAGAGACTGCGATGTGGCTATCCCCCCTTGGGGGGTGATTTCTTGCTTTCTGTCTCTCTGTCTCTTTCTGTCTTTCCAGCGAGCACACACGCCCTATGGCAAAAAGCTCTCCAAAATAAATAAATAAATAAATAAATAAATAAATAAATGAGGATTATTTCATTATTTCCTCTTCAAATGTCACTTTTTAAACAAACAAGAAGTTAATCTCCAAATCTTAAACCATACTTTCCTCCATTATAGCTTTTCTTTAAAAATATTCCCTTCTTTAAAATCTTCTTCATAAAATTTGTAATGTTTTATGTTTTTACACAATTAGATTTGCTTTTAATATGGAGAATTGAATCAAGTACTATTCCTTAATTTTATTTGCATTGGGTTTTTAAGATCATCTATCTAAAAATTAGCTGAGAAGAACTTGATATTTTTGTAACGGATAATTAAATCCAAACAACCCTTAAAGGTGTTATTTTAAAATGCACTTTAATTGCTTACTCCATGTCTACAGCTGCCATGAAGTTCTAAATTCATGACTTAAAGTGACTCAGAACTAAAAGGTTTTCCTGAACTGTAAAGAGGTTTATTTTTTACTAATTGTATTTCTCTGAGCTTTTTTCCCCATCTCATTAGAACGAGCTGCCTACCATTTTTCTAACACTTATTATTACAAAAGTTACAAAAGGTAAATTGCTTTGACAGCAGAAGAAACAAAGAGAGATCAGGTAAATACTGCATGAAACGCACAATATGAAAATATTTTGCTCTTTGAAATTCAAATTTAACTGTCTTCACTTCCCTAATTCTTAAAACCCTAAAAAGTCTCATTTTATCCTACACAAAATTAGGTGAAGCTGTAACTTATTACCACTTTCTACTTTGATGAACAATGCAAATATGCAAGCAGACATAAACTTTATTTTATATTTAAAAAATCCTGAGTTAACAAAGTATTTGCATAGATCATTCAACCTGTCTGGAATTTGTCAAGTGCCCAATGAAGTTAGTAATCTCCTAAACTTGAGCAGGGTAAAATACAGAATTATTTTAACATTTTTATTTTTAATATATGTAGCACTGTACCACTTATGCCATTGCTTTGGGAATGCCATGATTCTATTTTATAACAACATGAAACTGATTATTTGTTCATGCAAGTAATATTCACTGAAAATCTACTATGTCTCATTTTCTTCTCAGTCAATGCTTCATTCTTTGCCTTATGCTTCAAATATAATTGTCTAGCAGAGCAGATCAAGTCGTTTGAGCTAGCAATAAGAAGACAAGACCCTCCTTTATGAATATTCAAGCCCATTATGAATTGAACTTTGCCCCTCTCCCAAAATATAGTTGAAGTCTTAACTCCCAGAGTCTGATAATATAAACTTTTATAGAAACAGTCTTCACAGAAGTTTAACTTAAAGCAATGTTAAACAATATATTACTTTGAACATTAAGCAATATATTACTTTGGAAATTCTCTGAGGAATAATAGTTTACTTGGTAGAAATACCAATTACAATTACACATTCTATAGAACTTATCATATGCCAGAAATTATTCCAAACAAGGTATATATATGTGCATATGTGAACAAATCACTTTCATGTTTACCAAGGAATGCACTGTTTTTAGTACCACCCATTTTTGGTAGAGATTTTTGCTTTAGGACATGTGTGTTTGCCAGAAAAAGAGAGAAAGAAACAGAGATGGTGAGAGGGAAAGTGAGAAATTAATCCTCAGTGGAAATGGCCACACCACAATCCCTTCTCCTCCATTCTCCTCCCGGGATCTTGGGCGGGCATACACAATGTGCCTGGCAAGATTTTCAAGCCACCCAGTTCTGGGACTTGAACCTCGGTCGACCATGTGGAGTTCTAGAGATGTAACCACTATGCCATCTGTTGACCCCTTAAATAAATAAACTGCAAATGATCCTACTACGATTCCAAATTTTGCAGTCCAGTTTCAGAATTTCTTCTTTTAAAAATTATGCAAGTATAATATATACTTTACAGTAGAAGTCATTTATATAAAACTGCTAAAGGTAATATATAGTGTGGCTTAAAAGTACAAAATACAAGGAGAATGACTTCTTTGAAAATATTCACCCGTTTTATCTATAATTTCATAGAATCATACTTTTTCAAATACCAAAGAACTAAGATTAATATATGAATTGTTTTTCCCTTAAATTTTTGCATTTTTTGTGAATTATTTCATATCACTATACTGAGCAAAATGCTTTAAGTTTTGTATTGTCTTCTGCTTCTTTCTCTTAAGGGCCCCAAGAGCAGCACAATCATGCTTTCCACTGTGGAAATTCCTATGAAAGAATGCCTTCTTAGCCTGGTTGTGGCTATGCACCAGTAGTGCAAAGCTCTGGAATGCTAAAAGCCACACATAAGTTCAGGGCTTGGGCCTGAGCTCATTTACACACACTAAGTGTGCATATATGTGTTCTGCTTCTGGCTGACTGGGAGGAAAAAGTTGGGGGTACATGGCAGCATGAGAACCTGTGAAGGGTGCTTATCTTTCTCTCCCTATCTCTCTCTCAAGAAATAAACAAAAAAAAATCCTTCCTAAATAGGGGGAGTAGGAAATAAAAATCCTCCACAGTTCTACTATACAAATGAAACAATACAGCTAGCTTGTGGCTCAGTGGTTGAGGTGGCTGGATCCCGCATGGCCTATTACACAGTTTGAGATCCAAACTTAGAAGCTGGAGAAACACACTAAATGCATGTGTGCAGGCCCTTTAGAAAAATGGAATAAAACAAACAAATGAAAAGAATGACACAGGGCTAGCTGTTGATCTAGTAGGTAGTAACTGAGGCACTGGATGTCACATGGCCAACTTCACTGTTTCAATCCCAGACCCGTAGTTTGAAAACTATTGGACTCATGTATGTGAGTGCCCAAAATCCTGAGAGGAAAATGGAGAAGAGATTGTAGCATGACCATCATCCCTAGGAGATGATTTTTCACTTTCCCCTCTCTCTCTGGCAAGCTAACATGCTAACATGCCCTAAGGTAAGAATATATATATATATATATATACAGAGAAAGAGTTTATCAAAGAAAAGCATTGTTTCTACCTTTTGTCATGATCATTTAGACATGTACGTACTTGTTATTTTCACAGAGCTGTAAAGTAACTTTAAATCAGAATCATAAATGAGGATTTTAAATATTCAGGTGAATAACTGCATTTGGTATCTGTAAAAGTGTTAATGAAATGTCTGTGGCTATAAATAAATAAGTAATTATACTTTTTTTTAAAAAAAATGCATTTTTGGGGACCAACAGATGGCACAATGGTTATGTTGCTGGTTTGAGTCCTGGACCCAGATGGCATAATGGTTATGTTGTGCAATTTGAGTCCTAGACCCAGCAGCTTACACTCTCACTGGGAATGTGTGTGTGCATGTCCATAATCCTGAGAGGAGAATGGAGAAAAAAGGATTGAAGCATATCCATCCTCTGCTAGGGAGTTATTTTTTTCTTTCTGTCTCTTTGGCAAGCATGTGAGCCCTATAGCAAAGATCTCTCTCTCTCTAAAAAAAAAAAAAAAAAAAAAAAAAGAATCTTTTTAAAAATAGTTTTTGAACTACTTGATAAAAAATTAGACCATAGAGTGTGGTCCCATGGTGTAATGGTTAGCATTTTGGACTTTGAATCTAGAAATCTGAGTTCAAAAAAAGAAATAGAGCAGAGAAAAGAGAACTGAAAACAAAGATTTCCTTTATAGGGATAGATTTAACCGAAGAATCAAAGAATTTTAAAGGCAGAAGAGGCTCCTGTAGAATTCATTTATTCTAGTGCTTAAAATCTCAGACAATAATGGTATCAATATCTCTATGTTGTAAATGAGGCAACAGGAGCCAAAGAGAGTGACAGGTAATAACGGGTGACTCCATAGGTCCCAGAGTGCCGTAATCTAGGAGAATGAGAGGGAAGGTCCAATAATCCATAGTCCTGACTTGCATCTCTAATACAAAATAGTTTACTTTGCATTGAATTAGTGTGATTTCAAATTAACTTTAAAATTCTGATTATGTTCAGGGCATCAATGCCTTCTTATAGTAGAATATCTTCATGCTAGATGTGAATTCATCTCTCCAATAATAAATTAGAAAACTTATTTTTTATTTTATGAAATGTTATTTTATTAAATCGTTAATGGTATAAACTATATTTCATAGCTTATTGTGACAGCTTCAATTCTGATTTATATAGAAATAATGTGGAATTGATCATAGAACACTATTTTTACATCTCTGGGACAGAATAGCATTGTCATAACATGTCTATTTTGGAAAAACAGTCATATTTGACATTTTTCACTTCTTTGACCAATATAAATAAACATCAGAATTGATTTTTATAGTTTTTCCCTCACAGAAATTTAATTCTAGCCAGTGAAGAATAGGTCACATGCGGAAGTAAATGAAAGTATCAATACTTCTAAGTTGAGGAAATTTGTCTGAAGAAAAACACTTTGGCTAAACAGTCTTTCCTTCTCCTAATATTCCCACACAGTGAGTTTCATTCTCACTGTAAGACAAAAACTTGTGACAAATGCACAATGGGTCGGAATACCTCCCAAATCTACCTAATTTCATATTTAAAACTTCTATTAAAACTTGACAAGATAGCAAAAATAGTCCAGTTAGTCAATAAAATAAAATAAAAGGATTACATAGTGTAAGGAAAATATTACATACTTAATACCAACATTAGAGTTGAGTCAAAACTAAACACTAAGGTCTATACTGGTGTTTCTTCAGGGCATTGTTTTCTTCTTTTTAAAGATAATTTTAGTATTCTCATTCATAAACTCAATCTTTAAGTAGTTACTAGGAAGTGTAATTGTTTTGGCACTGAAGTTATTCCCTGGAAGAATGAGGAAGAAGTCTATTATATAGAAGAGCAAAACATAACAAGAAAAAAAGAAAACCATGATCTGATTGGAAAAGAAAATTTCTGTTAGGGTGATAATAGATTAGACAGATAAAGTATATCAAATTAAGTTGAAGACTAAACGAATGATATTTAGACAATAGTTTAAGGCAGAATGGAATGGTGAAAATAATGGTACTTTTAAATGATGTAAATCAACGTCTGAATCTGGCACTTTTGAGTTGTGTAGACAAACCATTTCATAATTTGTGACTTTGTTTTGTTCTCTTGAAATATTTATTGTAATTTATGATTTACATTTAAACATTGCACATCTTTTAGGGTACAGAATGGTCTTTAAAAATAGGTATACAGTGTGCCATAAACAGACTGGGGATATAAACATATTCACCACCTTCAACATTTGACATTATACTGTGAACATTAATATGTTTCTTCTAAACTTTGATCTGTTTGGCTAATTTCTATGCTAATTTTTAATTGATATTCCAAAATTCATGATCCCAGAAAAGAGAAAGGCATTGCTAGTGCTTACATTGAGGAATTAAATAAACACAAATAAACTGCTAAATTAGTAAGTTGGCATTCATGTGTAAAAATGTCTTAAAATGACTAGAGAATATAGCCATAAAAATAGCAAAAAAAAAAAAAATTGGCAATGATCTAGATAAACAAATTTGATTCTCTGTCAACAATACTTAGAATAGCCATTTGAAGACATTGTAAAGTTAGAAACCCATATTGATGTTAAATTTGCTACCCCCATGCCACCATCCTGAATTATATATTGATAGTTATTTTGAACATTCAGTAATTCTCCATGACTCCATACTCAGCACAGCAGCAGGGCAATGTAGTCAGGACTAACAGTTGGATGTAAAAAAAAGAAAAGAATCATAGAGGATGGCTATTAGTAAAATCTATAAGTAGAAAATATAATGTGATGAATGAAGAACTGTTGAAGAAAATGTCAAACGAATACCTACTCCTAGCAATAGCTTTCAACACACTTAACTTCAAAACTAAAAGAAGATATTTCAGAGATGTCTACATTATAATGCAAATAAACCCAATTATCTTAAGCTTCCTTCATTTACATAGAAAATTCATATCCATTTCTGTTTCAAATTAGAACTATGATTGAAAGACAAATGACTTTGAATTATTTATGATATAAACATTTTATAGAGCAATCGTTTGATGTCATATCTATCTGTAGAGAAAAATAGTTAAATATATATTAAAATCCACTTTGTAGGTTTTGTAATTGACAACTTGATTAATGTACATCTATCACTGTGAATGGCAACATAAATGCCAGGTCAGGAGTTTTGTAATAACCAAGATTTTCTTAGAAGAATTAGAATTAAAGGAAAAGCTGACAGTATTCCTCTGGAGAAAGTCTTACCAAACCCTAATATTGACAATGTGCTTTCTTCTATTTTGTTAATGATGGATTTATACATTGCGGGTCACAAAACAATTATTTTTTAAAAAAGAACAAAATTAATGGGAAGAGAAAATATCTTTTCACTTGCATCTTTTTATTCTAAAGAGAGATTTTTGCCATAGGGTGCAACATGCTTGCCAAAGAGACAGACAGAAAGCGAGAAATCAGCCCTAGGCCATGCCACGATCCCTTCTCCCTTCTCCTCTCGGGATCCTAGGCATACACACACATGCAACCATCGTGAATTTTAAGCCTTGGAGTCTGGGACTTAAATCATGACTGACTACATGAGAGTCCAGTGATGTAACTTCTCTGCCATCTGCTGGTCTCTGTACTTAGATCTTCTAGAAAAGTCTTACAATTGTCATAGGCAATAGCAAAACTTTTCAAAAACAAATGTTATGTTATTACTATAACACAAAACCAGTTTTCTTTTTTTTGGAGAGGTTTTAGCTATAGGGCATGTGCACTAGTCAAAAGAGAGAGACAGGGGCCAGCAGTTAGCGTAATGGCTATGTCACTGAACTCCCACGTAGTCGACAGCGGTTTGTGTCCCCGACCCGGTGGCTTAAAACTCACGCTGGGCGCGTGTGCGTGCATGCCCAAGATCCCGAGAGGAGAATGGAGGAGAAGGGATTGCAGCGTGACCATCCCCCCTGGGGGGTGATATCTCGCTTTCTGTCTCTATGTCTCTCTGTGTCTGGCGAGCGCACGGCCCTATAGCGAAAAAAAACCTCTCCAAAAAAAGAAAAAAGAGAGAGACAGAGAGACAGAAAGTGAGAAATTAAATTAAATTTAAGCCCCAGGGGGCTTAAAGCCCCCGGTCCGGGACTCGAACTGCAGTCAACTACATGGGAGTCCAGCGACCTAGACATTACATCAACTGCTAGTCCCAAAACCAATTTCCTCTTTAAAATAAATTCAAAGTTGAGGATCAATGGGAAATTTGAATATGCTGACAATAAAGGCTTACCATAAAATGTAAAGATAGTAGAGCTAATTCTGTTGTACCAGAAATAGTAGAAATATTAGTAATGATACCTACTATTTTTGTTCCATAATTTTCATATTAATATATTGTAAGTGTAATCTTCAAAATAGATGATTTTTATGTTATTTCATTAAGGAAACTGGAAACTGAAAAGATTAAATTAGTTACAGAAAAACCAACAACGAAATAATGGTAGTAAATATTTAATTTATATTTTTCTAAATTAAGCATGTGTACTCTTAAAGAAACAAAATTAATTCAGTAAAAGTTGAGGATCAAATTTTGTGTAGATTCTAAATACTTATAATCTAAACTAAGAAGTTAAATTACTTTAACCCTACTTTCTGTAGTGTAATCTAAGGGAACATGAAACTAGGTTTACCTAAGAACCGTACAATATCCTTTCTTTTATACTTTCCTTATAAATCAAGAAGATTCTTTGTCTATGTTCCCTACCTCCAAAAAAATAGATTAATATATATTCAATAACTAAAGCTCTCATATATATTTATTAAAATATTTATGAAAAATAGTTAAAATAATCCATGAAATTTTCAAGTTAGAAAACCTGTTAAAGGGACCAGCAGTTAGCGTAATGGCTATGTTGCTGGACTCCCATGTAGTCGACTGTGGTTTGAGTCCCAGACCTGGTGGCTTAAACTCACACTGGGCGTGTGTGCGTGCGTGCCCATGATCCCGAGTGGAGAAAGGCAAAGAAGGGATTGTGGCGTGGCCATCCCCCCTGGGGGTTGATTTCTCACTTTCTGTCTCTCTGTCTCTCTGTCTTTTTGGGGAGCACACACACCCTATAGCAAAAATCTTTCCAAAAAAAAGAAAAAAAATAAATAAAACCTGTTAAACATCAAAGAAAAAATAGGGGCCCTCTGTTCAAAAATGTCCATTTTAAGTGAAGAGAATAAAAGAAAGCTTTTCTCTTTAGATTCTATATAATACTGAGATGCACATTTAAGTTGAGAGTATTAATGTGATTTGAAGCTTCTGGCGTTGGAGAAAAACTGAGAATCTAAGTCCATGAAATAAAACTAGTCACACTAGGAGACCATGTTTCTGAACAAAAATCAAGCAGATTTGTGGTGAGGGTATGATAAAATAGTTCTGTACATGTTAAATATTGCTGTTGAAACAGTAAAATAAAAATGATCAAGAACATGGTAATGTAACTTGGAGAACTCAAAAAAAGAAATTTTGACTGGAGCTACACACTTGTGAGGTTCCTGCTAGAGTGTATTTCAGGCTGTGTGTGAATGTAGGGGTGCTGTAGAATGAAAGGAAATAGGGTCCAGGGCAGAGCCTTGGTGATGATCAGCATTACATGGCTAGTGGAAGAGACAGATCCTGTAAAGGAGACTGAGAAGGGAGGGTATCAATGGAAATCATTTGGTCCTGTAAATGCAGTGAAAGACAATGCTCAATAATAGTCTATCATCAGCAATGTCTAAAATTGGTGAGAAATGCCTAAGTAGAGGAATGAACGAGTGCTTGACAACATAAGTTACAGTGACGTCATTAACTAAGAGAGAACTCAGTGGAGAAAAGGACAAGAGTAATAGTAAGAGGGTGAATTTGGCACAGAGCGCTGGATAACCAGGCAATGGAAAACCAGAGGCCAAACAGGATGATGCCAAAATGAAGACATTACCATCCCTAGGCTATAGAATAAAAGAGGAGAGAGTTTCCCAGATCAGGGAGGAGGGTCATAAGAGGTAATTTGGAAGCCAATATTGAACTTTTCTAGTGAGAGTTGGAATGACATAGGAGACTGAGCCACTGCCAGAGTGCTGGTGAGGTTTGGGCTGCAGTTACTAGTGGTGACTGGGAAGGGGCGATTACTTTTCTCTGGCTGGGTATCCCTATGGGCAGCATAGGAAAAAGGACCATGCACACATGCAGATGGACAACACTGGTCTCTGTAAGGTCAAACTCTTTAAGGACAGCAGTTACCTCAATACTATATACGTAATTGGCTTTATTTTTAGTTTGTTTTTTCTCTTCTCTGGCTCTTGCTTCCTCACTCCTGTCTTCTGGGATAAACTTCCAAATAAGCTATTTACTTCTAACTGTATAACTTGTTCATGCAATAGTCTCTGCTTTTGCTGCAATCCAAATTAATCAATTATGAACTAAAAAGTAGCCCAAGAGAGCAGATCCTAAGGATAGAATTCAGGATCTGGGTCAAAACTGGTCAGATGGCAAGAAAACACTGAACACTTGGTTGCTGAAGTGGACTTTAATAATGCCTGGCCTGTTGCGGTATCAAAATGATTAAACCTTTTCGCCTGTGATGGTTGGGATGAGATCCAGAAGAATAGGCCGCATACAGTGCTGCTAGTACATAGAGGGTATCTAGTCTGTGATCACAAAGGGTGCGATTTCTGCTAACTGCTTTGAACATTAAAAATAGAATCCAAATGCTAGGTAGCCAATTACCAACTCAGTGGAAGGTCTGAAATCCAGAACTCTAAGTTATTAGACCCTCATTTCCTGCATCTAGATCTGAGACTAATGAAGATCAGATCCAAGTTGGCAGAGATGAAAAGAAATGTAAACCTACTGCTCTGAGAGTATTTTCTAAGGTGAGAGCTTTGCCTTGGGAAGGTGTAGGATCATTATTGCCAGACTAAGGATTTGGAGATGGAAATACCTGAGAATCTAGATACTCCATAGAACGGCCTGAACTTCCTAGATCAGGTTCTCTTTATCTGAACACTCTGCAAGGCCCAACCTCAACAAACAGATTTCTCAATGTTCCTCACCCATCTACCTTCATTGCTTCCAGAATAATACCTAAACACCAGTCTCAGCATAATGCAAGGTTTGAGATGTACCTCTATTTTGGAAGAAAATATTTTACAATGAAAGACAGCACAGGACTATAATGACTGGTAAAACATCAATATGGAAACGATGGCTTATTTCAGGTCTTAGATTCAGAGGGGTGAATTGACTGAAATTAATAAACAAGAAGTAGCAAGTACATTTGCACCATCATGTTTATTGCCCAAACATAGTGAGAAAAGGGCAACAAAAATAATCAATAGTATTAACTGATAAAATGATTTTGTTCTATTGTTGAATCTATAAAATAATTAAATTCAATGACCAGGATGAATACAAATTTCTTTCTAAATAAAATACAAGCATGCATATGTAAACAAAATTTTAAAACTTTCTATTTTTCTAAAATACAAATATTATATACAGATAAATAAAAATATTATAAAAATACATTATAAGAATAAATAAGAATTTTTATTCTTATACATAAATGTCCATACCTATTTATACTATCCTTTTACTGATTTGTCTAATTAAAAAAACTATTTATGAACATAAAAATAAAAATTATCTGTTGATGATAATGTATGTAGTAATATGTTTGACTGGACCAACATTCAGTGTATTCATGATGGAAAAATTCATTTGGCATGCTATAATGATACACAGAGATTGAATATAAAAAAAATTAAAACAATATAAAATACCCCTAAAATGAATAAATAGATTCATTGAGTCAGACATATTACAACATATGTTAATTCGACTTTGAAATTTTCTAAGTATAACATACAAATATTGTACCCAAATTAAAGAACAATTTAAAAACCAAAAAATGTTCCCCAATATATCTTTATATTTAAAAATTTTAATTAAATTGTCAATAATCTTCTTGAATTTGCAATTTAAAATTTCTTTGTAAGCATATATTTTAAAATTGGAAATATATTCTTTCTTTAAAACAGAGGTAACATAATACCAAGGACAAATTGTACTATATATATAATAGTCTCAATTCTAACATATTTCTATGAACTATGTAAATATTTTAGATCGGATATTTTCATAGCTTTATTTGCCTCCAGTTACACACTTAAAAAAATTAGATAAATATGCCTTTAAAGAAAACTCCTAAAATAAAATGATGATGTTGTATTATTTGATTTTAGATTCTGCAAAATTATAGGCCTGTTCTATTTCATTTAATTGTCATTAAAATAATTTTATTTAATTAAAAAGTTTTTGAGTTATCACTTCTTTTTTTTTCCACATTTTATTGATTCACAAAATACTTTAAACTAAAACTATGGAGAAAGCTAGAATCTAGCTACAAGTGCACTGTAATTTTCTTCTAATAATTAATTTATGTTCATTCCCTGAGCATTGTCACAGCATACCAAATGTGATTTTCCATCCAAAATATGCTGCATAGTGGCTTAATCATAATTGTCATTAATTTTCTATTTCTAGTTTCATATATATACAAGTGTGTGTGTGTGTGTGTGTGTGTGTGTGTGTGTGTATATATATATAAAACCTCTATTTCTCACTCTCTGCCATTTCCCACCTTCCTCCTACACTATCTTAGGTGTTTACAGCTGTTTTCCATTCCTATCCCCCACACACACATTTTACTGATTCACAAAATTTCTTAAGTAATCTAACTACTTTTAATAGTAACTTTAGGTGGTATGTACATATCAGTGAATACATGTCTGACTTTAGGCATGACACTGAGTAGAATGAATATACTGTACTACAAGGTAGCACCTAGCTGATACTATAAAGCTTACTATGGTCATTAAATAGGTATTTTTAAATATATTTTTAATTTCAAGAAAAGCATTTTTAGCTTTAATAAATCAAAGAAATGCTAAGGAACTTTGCTTACAACTTAAAGCCAGGAAACAGGTTAAGATTCTGTTCAAATAGTGGGCACATGAACCTACCAGCAGCTCAAGACAGAATAAAAATCCTTAAAACTGGAAAACAAAACCTAGAATAAAATCAGCGATGTTTTAGACATAAGTCATAAAATGCTATTTCATCAGTTCAGTTTCATGTACTTTATCTTCTGTTGTGGTTCCATCTTCCTGCTTAAATTTTGGGATATAATATTCAAGTCCAGATCTGTCTCTATGGTTAAGTTGGTCATTTTCTTAGTTTATGAACTCTTATCTCCATGTGTCTGTATTTAATTTTCCTGGTATAACACTCCCTTGAGAACTTCTTGGAAATCTGGTCTGGTGTTGGTAAATTCTTTCAGGTTTTGTTTATCTGAGAATATTCTTGTCTTTTCTTTCCATATGAGGGGTAATCTTTCTGGGTACAGTATTTTTCATAGAAATTTCTCTTCCCTTAACATTTTGGATATATCTTCTCATTCTTTCCTCACTTGTATTATTTCTGATGAGAGATCCGCTGTTAGCCTGATGGAATATCCTTTGTAGGTAACATGTCATTTCTCTCTTGCCAATTTTAGTATCTTGTCCTTGTCTGTGGTTTTGATCAATCTGGCTATAATGTGTCTTGGAAAAGATCTGCTTGTGTTGATTCTATTTGGGGTCCTTTGTATTTCTTGGAACTGGATCTTATTTTAAAGAGATATATATATATTTTTCTATAGGGTGCGTGTATCTGCTGGAGAGACAGAGAGAGAAAGTGGTAAATCATCACCCAAGTGGGATGGTCACACCGTAATCCCTTCTCCATTCTCCTCTTGGGATTTTGGGATGCATGCACATGGGCCTGGCATGTGTTTTAAGCTGCTGGATCTGGGACTCAAACCACAACTATGTGATAGTCCACTGCTCTATTATGACATCTACTGGTCCCATAAACTACATATTTCTATCTTAGTCAATTCAAAGTACATTTTAACTTCCTAACTTCTTAATTTAATACAATTGTATTTCAATATCACTGTGTTCCATCAAAATTTGTATTTTTATTAGCACAAAATTGGCATTCATACTAACATAATTTTTTAAATGAACTGTTAGACTAAATTTACAATAACATTTACACAAATGTTATAATGGGTATTTTATCACTGGCATAATAGATTACCCAAAGTTTTAACTTATTTGCATAAATTAGATGTAAAAAGCCCTTAGTGTTGAATTTATTGACTTTTCTCATTGAAATATCTGATAATACTCATATCAGATCCTTGTACTATATATCCTTAACAGTTTGTAAAGTAGCTTTTTGGTTAAAGTAACCAGCATATAAGCAGCTATTACAAGGGCCAGCAGGTGGCATGGTTAAGTGACTGAATCCCTAACTGTGTGCTTGGAGGCTTGAAAATCGCACCTGGTATGTGTATATTTCCAAACTCCTGAGAGAAGACCACCATCCCTTCTGGAGGGTAATTTTTCACTTTGTCTCTCTCTCTCTCTCTCTGGTGCAAATGCCCCAAAAGAAAGATTTAAAATAAAATAAAAAATATTTCTATATTTTAAGAATATTTAAATCATATTAACTATCAAACAAAACATACAGCTCCTTTTATTTCTTTTAGTTCTTAAAAATTAATCCAAAAAATTTTTCTTAATAGTTTTTCTTTTATTCCTGTCTTTTTGATTCGTAAACTCCAATCTCTCAATTTCTATATCTATTAATATTTTAAATTTCAATCACGGAAATATTGTAAAAATAAAATAAAATCATATTTGTATGTAAGAAAAGTAATAAGCTTTTTAAAAAATAAAAGACCGATTTAATGTTCTATGTTTTCAAAGATCTTTCTAATCTGATGATAAAACAAATGTGCCCGACAATCGTAATCCACACAGAAGTATCTGCAATAAAATGTACGAAGAGATTTTAAACCATGAATAAAATAGAAAACCCCACAAGATGTCCACACTCAGCATTCTGACTTACATCCAGAATTCAATTGCATTTTTTCACTCTTATGAGTAAGTGAGTTTGAGTCATATTATATGTGGTTAAAAAAAGATAGTTATGTGTACATAGTGTGTGTGTGTGAATATGTGTATGTACACATATTTCATATATATATGAAAGAGAGAAAATCTCTACAGTGAACAATTAATATTCTTTGTCAGCTTAGGTTCCTGATTACTTAAAAGTTCATTTTTATTTGCTTAGTTAAGTAATTTATAATTAATTTTATGAATAAGTGAAGCAGAGAAAGAGAGACAGAAACAGCACCTCCAGTAAAGTCTCAGCTATCCAGTCCTCCCATTACTTTAGCCAGCCCTGGATCTCAGGCACCCATGTGACTGCATTACTCAAGGGAGATCTCTGGATGTGAACTCAGAATCTTCCCATGTTGGTCAGCCTTGCAGAGCATTGTGTTTTACTTCTGCACCACGGCTGCCCCCTAAAATTTTATTAAGTTCCAACTATACTGCACCTTTTTATCCATGATCTTTCATGTGCACTGATTCTTTTTGTTTCCATTTGAATGTAGTGCTTTAAGCTGAAACAGTTAAAATAATTTCGAGGTGCTAATGTCTTAGCATTTCTAATATAGAGTTTCTGTATCTACTAAGAAATAGCCTTTCAATTATCTATTAATTTTTAAAGATTAATATGTAGAATTTTATGCATGTATGCATAAACACACACACATATTTCATTTATCCATATGCACAAGTGAACTTCAAAAAAATTGTTAAAGAATGAATGTATAAGTTTACTTTGATGGAAAAGTATTTTGAAATCCATACCTTGTTTTTTTATAATATACATTTTTAAGAATTTTTTGAAGACTTCTCATATTTCTATATCCACAGTGCATATAAAATAAATCTCTAATAAACTGTTATATGTATACTATTTTCAAGCTTTTGAAGAATTTTGCAATGAAAATTTAGAAATTATCATCAAATGAGTATGAAATATTCAGTACTTATATAAATCATGTTTTATATATATATTTATATATATATTTATTCAAATCATGTTTCATATATATACATTATATATATATATACATACACGCAGACACACATACATATATGTGTACAAACATAGAAAGTAAAGTTAATTCGGAGTCTCTACTGTTTGTTGCTGAAATGAAAAACTTGCATTAAAAGATCAGCTATATTTTCAGATTTATTGGCATTGATTGTATCTGTGTCATTTCATGCATTTTAATTCTTTTCTGTATCACTAGGTACATCGTATTTCACATTACTAATGCTGTTTTCATTTGTACTTTTGCACTTTTTGTTAATTAGGTTGTCAAATGTTTATGAATTTTATTTCAAAAACAAGCATCTGCTGTATTTACTTATCAAGTCTATTTCGTTGAGACATATTTACCACTTCTGTGTTGCCAGAGAAAATAATGATTCCCACACATAGAGCTTTTGGTTGTTTAGTTGGGATGCTGCATGACCCTGAAATATAAATCCATGAATGGTAGCATCGTGTCTCATTCAATAGAAATGTGCCTCTTTTTAATCCTTAGAGAGACAAATGAAAGATTATAAGGCAGACTCTTTTAGAGGGATGAAACAATTGGGAATTTGTAGAAGCACAGTGGGTAATTCCCTGAGAATGTAAATGTCTTTGAGTTGTTTTTAGTACATGGATAAAATTGAAGCATGATGAGAAGGGGTCTGTCTTGTGTTGGACACTGCAATTTATCCTAATAGTCACATCTGTTGAGCTCCATGGGCCAAAATATTTGTAGATAGAATCTGACGATGTTTTGATAGGAAGGACTCTAAGATATGGTGCAGGTGGAGAGGGGGGACAGGGACGGAGCATTGGTAAAGAAAACCAATATCTACACAGTTCATTTAGGAAATATAGCAAGGCATAAGATAGGGAGATGAGTATTTTTCTGTTACATGAATAAAACACTGTAATTCTGGTCACTTAAGGAATTGCAGAATCAGTGACATGAAGTCTAGAAGTGAACACTATCAGTAGAGAAGCTAGACAATATTGTTGAATTGATGTAAGAGCACAGAGCCACTGTGATTAACATCTAAACACAGGAGAGAATAAAAATGATGGCCAGCACACAATGACATTTTGTGAATTTTATATTACCAAGGAGCAGTGACAGCAAAAACTAACCAATGGCATATAAAATGAGACGATAACTTTTTTGCTAGTCTTCCCATAGAGAGTTGGTGTCCATGTCAACCCCTCCTGAGTCCAGTCAGGTTTTGAGTCATCTAGTGGCTGCTTTGATTAGTGCCGTCTGGCAGAAGCACTGCTAGGCAACATCCAAAGAAAGAGTGAAAAAGACCTTCTGGCTTCTACTTGGTCTCTTGGCAACCCTGTGCTATTTGTCTAGTTTCTCTCTTGGATGGGCCTTTTTGATGCTGCTTTTCTAGTTTTCATGCCAGGTTGTGAGAAGTCTAAGCCACATGGAAAAGTCACAGGTAAATATACCTTGAGTTCAACCCAACTGAATTCAGTGCAAGAGTCACTCGAGCCCAGGCTTCAGACAGCTTAAAGACAAACACCTTCAGTTAATTGCCGCCCAAACTGTTCATGTCACTCCTAGGCATTTGAGTCTTCTCAGACAGATACGGTGTAATAAGAACAAACTATAGTTGTCGAGTCCTCTCTAATTTCCTGAAACAGAGAAAGCATTTCTGTAATGAAATGGTGTATAGTATGTAGTATGTATGGAGAATAAAATTATCCCAGGATTTTTTTTTTTTGAGAGTTTTTTGCTATAGGGCATGTGAGCTCTCCAAAAAGACAGAAAAAGACAGAGAGACAGAAAGCAAGAAATCACACCCTAAGGGGGATGACCATATCCCAATCCCTTCTCTTCCATTCTCCTCTTGGGATCTTGGGCATGCACGCACATGCACCCGGCATGAGTTTAAGTCATAGGGTCCAGGAATCAAACCGTGGTCGACTACATGGGAGTCTAGTGACATAGCTATTATGCCAACTGCTGGTCCCATGGAGTACCTTTTATACGGCAAGAATTAACTATTAATAAAAGAAAACTAACAAACATATATGTATGTAGTCGGCAGGATAAGAGGTATGTATGTATGTATGTATTTTAGGTTTTTGCCATAGGGCACATGCACTCCCAGGCAAAGAAAGACAGTGAGAGAGAAAGTGAGAAATTACCCTTTGGGAGAATTGCCACACAACAATCCCTTCTCCTCCTCGGATTTTGGGCATGCACAAGAGGTTTTATTTAATAGGATAAAGATAGAAAGGATATTTTGGGCAAGATCAGAAAAGTTGCATTATTTATTTGCATATTAGGCTTTTTTTTAAATCTAGCTTTGATTTGTGATATAGATAGATGCATAGTGACACACATATACATATACACACACATACACAAATATTCTTCAGAAACTACTCTGCATATTTAGGTTTTAAAAATTATTTATGGTCTAATATACTTCAAATACCTCCAGGGCTGGTTCAAAAGATACTCTCATTTTTCCTCACTGTAGCAAAACTGAAAACATAGTGAAGATTTTCATTTAGAAAATCATTGAGTATTTTAGTAAAATTGATAAGTAACCAAAGTGTTGATTTTTAATACATTGCACCAAAACAATGGAAATAGCTATTGCTTAGGAAAAAATGTATTGTGTTTATCAACATGTTTTAGTAAATAAGTCACCAGATAACTGTTTGCAGAAAATTAAAAGTGATATGTTGATATTTTGTTGTATATTAAATCATTTTAAAAGATTTACTAGTTCTATAATATTTAAACAAATATTTATTCAATTGTATTGTTTTTGTAATTTTATTAATGTATAAGTAACAAAATGATAATTATACTATGCTTCAGTTTCATCAACATGTTACACTTCAAGACTGAACAACCTATGATCACCACTAAAATCAAGTTATATATATTTTTCATTATCTCAGAAAATTCTGTCATTCATCCTTGGAGTTCATTTTCATCACCACCAAGTATCATTATTTACTGATGGCAGAACTTAGTTTGCTGGTTCTCATATGTTGTATGAATAGAATCATAGATGTAGTAGACAGTCACTCACATGGGTACTAACGATTGTTATCACCTTCTATTGATGACTTCATGATACTGCCTTCCTTTCGTGTGTGTTGGATCTTGTAGCTTACTTCCAATGATTAGAAGATGGCAAAAGGAGACTGTTTCCATGTTGGGATCACTTTCTCTTTATCTAAAAAGGCACTATGATGTTCTGAAAGGCCTTCCTTCGAAAATCCTCAGGATGTCTTTGGTCAATATCATATTTGAAACTGAGTCTCACAGTCTAAAATTTCATAATAAAATGATTCCTCCCAATATCCACATAAGCGATCTTGGGAGCAGATCCTCCCCCTATTGCACCTTCAGATGATACCACAACCCAGTCAGCACTTTGACTACAAAACTGTAAACTATTTAGCCAAAATAGTCAGCTAAGCTGTGCTTTGATTCCTGACTGACAGAAACTATGAAGTCATAAATGTTTATTGTTTTTTTTTCTTTCTTTCTTTTTTTGGAGAGGTTTTTTTGCTATAGGGTGTGTGCGCTCGCCAGACAGACAGACAGGGACAGAGAGACAGAAAGCGAGAAATCACCCCCCCAGGGGGGATGGCCACGCCACAATCCCTTCTCCTCCATTCTCCTCTCAGGATCTTGGGCCCACACGCACATGCGCCCGGCGTGAGTTTAAGCCACCGGGTCCGGGACTTGAACCGCGGTCGACTACGTGGGAGTCCAGCGACATAGCCATTACGCTAACTGCTGGTCCCTAAATGTTTATTGTTTTATACCGCTGTGTATTGGTGTAATTTGATAGGCAGCTACAGATAACTAATATGTACAATATGCATGTATTTATTAGGTTGTTGGGAAGGTCATGACTTATATTTCTATGCATCATGACTTTCCCAACAACCCAATATTTCCACTTCTTGTATTCAACATAATTTTTTCTATTTTTTCCCCAACATTCTCCCATATTATAGCACGTGTCAGTAGATAATTTCTTCTGATCTTGAAGTAGTATCCAATTGTATAAAAATCGAACTTTAAAATCCTGGTGTAGCAGTTGAAATTTTAATTGTTTCCCTTTTCATCTGCTAAGAATGAAGATGATGCACATTTCTTGTGGACACATGTCTTTCTTTCCCCAAGAAATTGTTACTTGGTCATATAGAAATAGATTTCATTTTTAAAGATATAGCCCAAGCATTCCCAAAATTAAGAAATGTTATAATCCCATCAGCAAATAGAGTTCTATTTCCACATCGTCTCCAGCATTTTGCACAGCCAGTCTTTTATTTTAGAGGTTTTTGCCTTAGGGTGCGTGTGCTCACTCGAGAGAGAGAGAGACAAAGTCAGGAAGAGGGAAAGTGAAAAGTCACCACATCCCCCACCAGGAGGGAAGGCATGTAACAAGCTCTTCTCCATTCTCTTCCTGGGATTTGGGGCACACGTGCACATGCACCCGGCATGAGTTTCAAGTCACTGGATCTGAGAACTGTGGTCTACCATGTGGGAATCAAGTGGCGTAACAACAGTTGTTATGCCAACTGCTGACCCTGCATTGCAAATCTTTATTCTAATAGCCATTCCAGTAGTAGACAATTATATACTATTTTATTTTAATTTTCATCTCTCTTACAACTAATAATGTTCAGCAATTTTCTTTATTAATTAATTTATTTTACACACTGTTCAGCAATGTTCAATGTTTATTCCACATTTCCATATTTTCCTTCGTGAAATTATGATTATGTTTCTGTTTATTTACTAAGTTTTTTTTTTTAAATAGAAGTTCTAATACGTTTTTAAAATTAGTACTTTTCTGTTCTTTTCTCTTTTTATTAAAGGTTTTTGCCTTAGGATGCCTTTGCTCACCAGAGAGAGAGACAGACAGATAGACACAGTGAGAGGGAAAGGGAGAAATCACCCCCAAGGAGGAGGGATGGTCATGCCAAAATCTGTTCTTCTCCTGGGATCCTGGGCACACATTTACACATGCCCAGTGTGAGTTTTAAGACACCAGGTCCGGGACTTGAGTCATGGTCAGCCACATGGGAGACCAGCGACATAACTGCTATGCCATCTGCAGGCTCCAGTACTTTTCAATTATATCTACAATGATTACTTTCATCTCAGTGTGTGGTTCACTCACTCACTTTCTTAACATGTATTTTGATGAACAGATGTTATCTTTATATACTATCAATAATTTTTCTAATAGTACTTATTTCTATGGATTTGATTTCTACTCAGTATCATATAACTCCAGAATGAAACCTCTCATACATTTTTATTTCCTTATATTCTGGTTGCTATGGGGCATTGTGCTCCCAGAGAGAGACCGAGAGAGAAGGAGAGTTAGGAATCCCCCCCGCCCATCCAGGATGGACAGCCATACTGCATTCTTTTCTCTATTCTCCTCCCAGGATTTGGGGACATGCACGCTCACATACCCAGTGTGTTTCTCACTGCCCCCCCACCTTTTTTATCAACTGTTGTGATAATTCTGCTTAAGAAGAATTGAATTATATTTTTTAAAATAAAATTTTTACGTGTTTAATTTGTCTTAATTTTTGAAGATAAGATTTCTAGATTTAGCACTTATTTTGCCCTCAGCCCTTTAAATATATAATTATTTTGTCTTTATTTCTTTTTCTGATGAAATTTTTGGCATCATTTTGTATTTATTTCATTTTTTATACTGCATTCTTTCTTACATATCTAGCAGATTTCATGATTTCTTCCTTTTATTTAGGTGACAGTCCTTTGCCTATGATGTGCCTATTTTAGATTTCTTTGTATTTATCATGATTTAGATAGACAGCTTCTCGGAATACTGAGCTGAAACACTGTAACATCTTAAGAAAATTATTGACTATTTTTTTCTTTATTCTGTTTTGTGTTCAGATTTTTCTCTGCTTTCCTTCTGGGACTCCAGTTATATGCTAGGCATTTAATGTTTTCCACAAATTTTTAAATAATTTGTCCCTTTTTTAGTTGTTTTTAATATTTTTCTTCTATATAATTTATAGACTGGTTTTAAGTAGAATGACCTCCCCTGCCCATGGTGCCTGATCAACTGCTAATTTCAATGACAGATTTTAAAATGAACATTATTCTATCAATAGATCTTTTGCCCAATAATTTGGATTTAGTTTAAAATTTTTGCTTGACTATACAAAATATCTCTCTGTTGAGCATCTTCTCCCTTGATTATGGGCTACATTTTTGTGCTTCTTCGGAATTTTACAATTTTCATTTTATGTGGGTTAGCAGCTATAAAAGAAACAAACACTTGAGGTTGATATAACTAACACATCCTATGAAAGCTCATATCTCGTATTCTAACAGGTTACTTGACTGTACGATTGATATCTATGTCCAACTTTAGCTTAGCACAGCTATAGTTAGAACTCATCACTAAGTCAAATGTTTTGACAGATGATCGAGATCTTCACTTTGGCAGAAATACGATCTGAGGCTTACTTCATTTACCATCCCGGTATATATTTTTTTCTGCCATGAGAGATGCCTTTGTGCTTTCCAAGCCATCACCATATTTTTGGGTCTAAGTGCATTGGTTATGCTATCTATTCCTATCCCAATATTTTTTAAAAGAATTATGTATTGGGGCCCAGCAGGTAGTGTGGTTAAGGTGCTGGACTTTACGTGACTGATCGTGGTTCAGGACCTGGATGTGGTGGCTTGCTTTCTCACTTTCTCACTTCTCTTACTCTTTCTCTCTGTCTCTCTCTGGTGAGCACATGTGCCCTATATTAAACTTAAAGCAATAATATTATTATTAATAATAATAAATACAATAAATAGATTTTTTAAAATAATTATATCTTTTATTAATTATTATTATTTAAGTTGACCAGAAAGTGACAGTGGGGGTGGGGGGAGTGAGAAAGCAAGCTACCATGTCTGCCTGAGCAAATTTTGAATTCATTCAAATGTCTGCTCTTTACCATGCTCCTCTGTTCTTAGCCTATAGCAAGCTGCTGGCTGGCACTCAGGATAGGCAAGTTGTTTTTTGGGAACATATCTTTCAGCTCTCTTGTTCTTCATTGAGACTTTGGGCTGCTGCCTTATGTCCTAGAAAGCTCTGTCCATCTTTATGGACAACAATCTGAGTCCTACTTCCTAGTTCCCAGTTATTAAAATGCTCTCCATTTTTACTTGGTGAAAAATGTCCTAGTAAGTATTGGCAATGGGAAGGAGTCTCACGCAGTGACTGGGGATTATTAAGACTCTAATTCATTATGCATGACCAATACAAGTTGCTATATCTGGTTTCCTTTTCCCTTGTGTAGCCATGCCTCATTCCATTTTGTTCACAGAATTGAAGTGGTCAATGGAATCTTGTTTCTTATAAAGGGAAATTATTTTATAGAATGTATTTTACTTATCTAATTTTAATACTTAGTGCTGACAGGGAGGACAGTGTCATGAATTTTTATCTCATATGTTTTTATTTCATTGTTATGCTGGGACTGACGATCCCTTGTGAGTTACTACATACTAATCAGAAACAAATTATTTTTAATAGACAGCTCATTTTACTTTGTTTTACAAAGAAAAACATGGAGCATGATAATTTATATATTTTTTCTCATTCTGTTTATTATAATATCTGTCATATTTGAAAAGATAATTTTTAGACAAAGGAGTAACTTTTTAAAATATGTTTTAATATCTTCAGAGTAATAAGTATCCTTTAAGTTCTTGCCTTATATACTCAGTTTAATCTTAAGATGTGTTTATATTATTTTATTTTTTATCAATCTAACTCTAGATAAACCTGGAACTCATATATTCACTGAGTGTTGGTAGAGATAACCAAATACTAAGCCAATTAATTACCATATTTATAAAAAAAAAAAAACTTTCTCCAAAGCAAAAATAAAATAAGTAAAAAATGAAGTATTTGCAAAGAAGTCCAATATAAAGTTTGGTAGTATGTAAACGTTCTGTTTTACTATAAACATTTAATTTTTGTCAACAGGCTAAAATTAATAAAAGAGACCTGGAATTTTTCACCTTAGTTCTTGTTTTTATTCCTGCGCATTCATTTCTCTTTTTTATGTAAGAAACGTTAAGTAGTATTTACTTGTCAAGTACATGCATTTATTTTAGGGTGAAAAAGTATAAAAGTGCTCAGAAGTTTATAAGCAAAATATTGGCCTTCAGGGTATTTTTCTTTCATATCAAACACTTTATTTTTCCTAGTAGACATAAACATTTTAACACTCTTGGGTTAGATATAGCTCAATAGCTTTTATTTTTAATTAAATTACTTATTTTTTTCTTCATTAAGTTACAAATGAATAGAAAAGCCAAAATAAAAGGTTTCAGTATTATGAGTAAATCCTTTCAGTTTATAATTAATAATTGACTGAAACCATGTAAGTAACCTGTTTTTCAAAAGCCAATGATATTAAGAACCTAATTATTTTTGCCTGAATCAATCACTAAATTGTGTTTTTAAATGGTGATTCTAAAAACTGCTATCATTTATTTTTTGTCTCCCTCCTTATAGATTAGTAAAATCTTAGGTAATCCAGCATATTGTAATCTACCCCTGTAATTATCCTCACTGCAATCAGTGAAAAAACTCTTAAATTTAATCTTATATCTTATTTAAAAATATTATTGAAGTAAAAAACACATACAGAAAGAGTTCATAAATAATTCTGTTTTGTTATTTGGAATCTATCATAGGAACTCAAACAAGACATATAGTCAACCTGTAGCTTGAAGCAATAAGTGACACTCCACCCCATGGAACTAAAATTTCGGTCTTAAAGACTAATTACTTGATTGTATGCCTCCATTACCTGCCACCTAAAAAATAGCATATTTATGCTTTTGTATAGATAGCCTTTAGCTTCACAGTGTCTCCCTTACCCTATAATAGCACCAGTAAATAGGCTGATCTGTTGAAGATATTCTTAACATGTTCTGGGTAGCCATGCTATCATAAAGTCCCCTTTCACCTCTCACCAACAACTTTGCCACTCTGGTTTTGATGAGCAGTGAGAGGTTGGCCAGGCTTTGGGTTTCTGGGTTGGGGCATACGTTCCTCATCTGGCAATACTACCACTCCAAGTGCATAGTGCAACCTCTATGGGCCTATGTATGATTCCTGGAGCCCATGATGCTTCTCCACAGGACCCTGTGGCACCACACCAAGTGCAAAAACACTGCCTGGACACAGCCTCCACCAAGAAGAGAGGTGTTTGCATATCCCGCCTTGATTCTGAAAACACCTGTCATCTTCCCATGAAACTGCTACTGCCACAGGTGACCCATGGAGCTCCTGTGTGCCGTGAGTGCCACCCAGGAACTGAGGACATAGACCCAGGAGTTCCTGTGTCACCATCTGTAAATTCACTTTAGGAATTGACAGGACACCTACATGCCGTGTGCACCTACCATTCATCCTGAGGAAACCAGTCTAGAACTACAGTTGCTACTGGTTGTGATCTTGCCCTCTCAATCAACAGGCTCTCTGTGCCCTGAACAAATCCTTGCCAGACCCTGAGTTGTCAGTATCCTAAGATATGGCACATAGCACACTCAAGGTCTCTAGAGATGCCACATTATGAATGATTGTACCTTTACATGCTGCACCCAGGATTGGAGGACTTCACACACACTTCCAGTGGCCCCTGCTTCACAATAAAGCCATTCCACTATACACACATATACTCAGTCTCACGTACAAAGGCCCTTTTAGACCCCATTCACACAGATTTCAGCTTAAGAATAAATACAGAGAATATGATACTGAGCCCCGTATCATGAAAGTCAAAGTACTATAATACACATCTAAGGAAAAACCCTTTCTGGTACCCAGTGTGGATGTACTGGTAAATATAATGCTCTGTGAGGCTGATGCACAAGGGAAAGTTCAGGGTTCATGTCCTAAAACCTCGACTATGCAAGACAGAAGCATATCCATGAACTGGGGCAAACTGAAGCTGAGATTGGATCATAGCGTCAAGATTCTGTTGAGGGTTCTATCTCTGTTTCACTGTCTCTCCCTGTCTCTCTTGCTCTGTCTTTCTTGGTCATGAAAGAAAGAAATAAACTAAAACCAAGCAAACAAACAAAACAAAACACCTTTCCTTACAAAAGCTACTCTCTAAAACTGTTCTTTCTTGCCTGCGCTTTTTATCTTGCCAATAATGTGGTCTGTTGAAGGTGGTCTTCTCTAACCAGATACATCTCAAGATCTTCTTTATTGTTTTGTTTGTTGGTTTCTGTTTTTTGTTTTTCATTGCTTGAGATAGGAAATAAAATTCCCAAAATCCAAAGTCTTTTCTCTTCATTTTCTTCATCCCCAGGCAGATACCTTTTTTCTGTCTTGGAACACACTTCTCCTGTCCAGTGTTTGAGCAATATGTTTTCTTTCTCTCTGTGAATGCTCCTTGCTATGTAGAAATAAGGCTGTGTTTGGTATCAACATTTCATTTGCCTCCTCCCTATTCTGCTTTCTGAACTGCACACAGAGAAAACTAAATGTTTCCATGAGAGAAAGAGGAGGCAAAAATAGCATATTATAAGTCGGACATGTTATTCTAGACACAGTCCCTCACAACAAATCTGTCTAGTAAATAAAGTTTACTTTTTATCTTGTCTCCTTCCCTGGGAGAATCTTTATCATGTGCTTTCAGACGGTAATGGTTATGTTCCAAGCAACGTCATGCTAAGGAAGTGACATTTTCTTCTGTGTTTCTAAGTGCTGGAAGAATGGACTTAGATATTGGATATTTGGCTCTTTCTATTCTTTATCTTATTTCACTTCTTGATGGACTTACCCCTAGCACAGGTGAGGTAATTTATTAAAGAAGACACACTCCACGGCAAGTACTAGGTGTGTGAAGTACCCATGCTAGAGTAGCTGACTAACTCTGCATTCAGTTTTTCATGTAACCATCTTGTTCCCCCACCCATTAACTCCAACCATAAACAACTTCTCTTTTGAGACATTAGTCTCCTTTCATGTTTTGGGCCTAACAAACGGCTAGAGGTTTCCAGTTAACATGATCTATTCTACAATATGGGACAGAGTGGGAAGAAAACTGCAGTGTTAGCAGTCCCTACCTAGTATAATAAGGTGGAATTTCTTGCATCATTCTCTTTACACTCCTGGAGCAAATATACCCAGCTGAGGAATGAAATGGGTGCTGATTAAACATAAGTGTTGCTTGTGTTAACCTAAAACAGCCACTGTACTCCCACACTTGGATTCCCACAGATAAGCCAAAATTGTACATGTTAGACTGTTTTCCTGAGCTGGATATTAAGTCACAGCCAGTCACACTAGCCACACTTCAGTCCAACACAGAAAGCCCACCTTTTAGGCTGTTGGTGCAGCCTACCATTCAGCTATAACCAATCCTATGTCTACTCCACCTCTTTCACTTTCTTTTTTGGACATCATTTTTTCTTTCCTGCACGTGTCACTTTCCCTTTCCACAAACTTATGTACCCTGTGACCACACAGCTAGCTAGAGTCTCTCAATAGCCATCTTCTGGAAGACTGCCCAATTAATTTGCAGAAATTATTTTCTTTAGTCTCTACTTTGTATTTCTAAAAATATATTAGTATTATTTTGAAGTAAATTATGCAATAAAAATAATGCAATATATTTATATATATATATAATAAATATGGAGATAACCCAAGTTTAGTTGTTTAAGTATAAATCTATATGTAAGTTATTTAATAATATTTTTGCAGCATTTCAATTTATTTATTCATTTATTTATTTATTTTAGGTGTTTGCCACAGAGTGTGAGTACTTGCCAGAGAAACAGATAGAAAGAGGGAAAGTGGTAAATCAGTCCTCAGGGGGAAATTGTCACACCCCAATCTCTTCTCCATTCTCCTGGAATTTGGAGCATGTACACAGACACACTCTGACACTATATTCAAATCACTAAGTCCTGAACCTTCACCATGGTCAGCCAAATGGGAGTCTAGCACCCTTAACCACTGCAAACTGCTGGCCCCAGAATTTATTGTTAGCCCACTTTAAAGGATAAATTTTGGCAAAATTGTATTATTTATTGTAAAGTGAATTTACCTGACATGAATATATTTCACCCCCAGTGCAGTTGAAGATATTATACATGTTATCATCAACAGATAATTATACATTTTTGTTTCCCATAAATGTCTTGCCTCTCTGTTTTTCTCCTTGATTCCTTTCCTCACACACTCCCCATTTTCATATCCTCTTCCGACACACTCTCCAGTATCCATAGCCATTTTTATACTTCTATGCCCTCTAGTGTCTCAGTTTTTGCCATGGGGTACAGCCAGTCAGTATATATTAAATGGAGACATATAATGTCTCTCTTTCATAGTCTGGCTTGCTTCACACAGCAATAAATCTTCCATATTTGTTCACTTCCTATCAAATGATAGGGTCTTAAATTTTTGTGGCTAAATAATAAAATAGGATATACATGCAACACTTTTTCTGTCCATTTGCTTGTTCATGGGCATTGGGTTGGTCTCATATCTCAGTTACTGGGAATAATGCTACAATAAACATATAGATGTGTAAACACTTTTCCAACTGAGCATTCTCCTGTTTGTTTGTGTAGACATCCAGAAGTGGGTTTCTGGACCATATAGTCATTCAATTTGTAGATCTTTGAGGAACCTCCACATTGTTCTCCATAGTGGTTGAACAAATTAAGAGTCCCATCAATAGTGTAGGAGAGTTCCACTTTCACCGCCAGCACTTACCAGTTTTTCCTTTATATCTTAGCCATCCTGGGGTTATGTAGTATCTCATTGTGGTTTTGAACTGTATATCCTTTATGACAAGGGGTGTTAAGTATTTTTTGTATGCTTTTGGGCTGTTTGTATGTTTTCCTTAGAGAGTTGTTAGGTCAGCTCATTTTCCAATCTTTTAATTAGGTTGATCTTTCTTTTCTTTCTATTTTTTTCTTTTTTTTTTTTTTTTTTTTTTTTTTTTTTTTTTTTGTAAACTGCTTGAGTTACCAATGTATTCTGGTTATTAGCTCCTTATCCGAGGCATAATTTACAAAAATATTCTCCCATACCAAGGGTTAACAATTTTTAGTCTGATGTAATCCTACTTGCCTATTTTCGGGATTTTGCCTGTGCTTGGGGGGGGGTCTACTCTAGGAAGTCTTTGGCTATTCCAATGTCTTCTGGAGGTTCTCCAGTGGTTTCCACCAGTAGTTTTATAGTTTGAGGTGTGAGATTTAGATATTGGATGTGCTTTAAGTTGATTTTGTTAAAGGTGAGAGAAAGGCATCCAGATTCATTTTTCTGCAGGTGGATACCTAGTTTTTCCAGCACCATTTGCTAAGGAGGTTTTCTTTTCCCCCCTGAATTGACTGGTATTTTTTGTCAAAAATCAGTTGGCTGTATGTTTTGGGGTTTATTTCTGGGGTTTCTATACTGCTCCATTGATCCATGTCTATTTTTGTGCCAATGCCATGCTGCTTTGATTATCACAACTTTGTAATATATTTTGGAGTCAGGGAGTGAAATGCTTCCTATTCCACTCTTCTTGCTCAGGATTGCTTTGGCAATACAGGGTCTTTTATGATTCTGGACAAATTCTATGATTATCTTTTCTAGATCTGTGAACAATGTTTCTGGTAATGTGATTGGGATTGCATTAAATATGGAGATTAATTTGTATAAAATTTCCATTTTGATTAATCCTTCCTTTCCAGGAATATAAGATGTCCTTCTACTTTTTTGTGTCATTTTCAATTTTTTTTTTAGATATTCATGGTTTTTCTTGCAGAGCTCTTTGACTTCTTTGGTTAGTTTATTTGTAGGTATCTTATACTTTGTGTGGCTGTGATGAATGGGATTTTTTTCTCCAGTTCTATCTCAGTCTGCTTGTCATTTTGTATATAGAAATGGTATAGATTTTTGTACATTGATTTTGTGTCCTACTACTTTACTGTGTGCTTTTATTACTTCTAGGAATGTTTTTCATGGATACCTTTGTGTCTTCTATGTATACATAATCATGTTATCTGCAAATAGAGATAATTTCACCTCTTCTTTTCCTATTTGAATGCTTTTTATTTTATTCTCTTTTCTGATTGCATTAGTTAGGACTTTCAGCACTATAATAAAAAGGAATGAACAAAGTGGGTAGCCTTGTCTTATACCTGGGTTTAGTGGGAAATCTTTCAGCTTTTCCCCATTCAGTATGACTTTTGCTGTGGGCTTTTCATAGATTACTTTTATTATGCTGAGAAATAACCTTTCTATGCCAATTTTGATGACAGTCTCAATCAGGAAGGGACATTGTATGTTATCCAAATCTTTTTCTGCATAGATTGATATGATCATGTGATTTTTATCTTTCTGTTAGTATGGTGTATTGTGTTTATGGTTTTGCATATGTTGTTGGACATAATTTGCTAATATCCTGTTAAGAATTGTTGGTTCTATAGTCATCAGAGATATTGGTTTGTCATTTTCCTTTCTTTTCATGTCTTCTTATCTCTTTTGGGGATGAGGGTGGTGGAATCCTCATAAAATCATTTTGGAAGGGTTCCTTCCTTTTGGATATTTTCAAATAATTTGAGTAGAATGTGGATAAACTCTTCTTTAAACGTTTTGTAGAATTTAGATGTGAAACCATCAGGACCTGGGCTTTTCTCTGTTATCACTGATTCAATCTGATTAGTTGTTATGAGTATATTCATGCTTTCTATGCCTTCCTGATACAATCTGGGTTGATATGTAGTTGTCCAGGAATTTGTTCATCTCATTCTGGTTTTCTTTTTTGTTGGTGTATAGTTGATCATAGTATCCTCTAATGATGTCTTGTATTTCTATTATATTCATTTTAATGTACTTGTTTCATTATGAATATGATTCCTTTCTCTCTTCTTAATTAGTCTAGCTAATGGTGTTTCAATTTTGTTTATATTTTCAAAGAAACAGCTTTTGCTTTCATTTTGTGTGTATGTGTGTGTAGTTCATTTATTTTCTGTTTCATATATTTCTTCTTGAATCTTTATTATTTATTTTCTCCTGGCATTTTTGGAGATTTTTGTTGTAGTTTTTCCAATTCATTGAGGCATGATGTTATGGTGTCCAGTTTCCACCTTTTCATTGTTTTTTTTTAGGTGCACTGATTGCTATGAACTTCCCTCTTATGAGTACTTTGGCTGTGTCCCATAGATTATGGAAACTCATGTACTCATCATTTGTTTCAATGAATCTATTGATTTCAGGCTTAATGTCTTCAGTAGCTGTGAAGTAATTCAGGAGTAGGTTGTTTGTTTCCATATGTTTGTGTATTTTTAAGGGCTTTTTTTTTCTGAAATTAATATCAAGTTTAATTCCATCATGGTAGGAGAAGATGCTGGATGTAGTTTCTTTGCCTACGAGTCTGATAAGACTTGTTTTGTGCCCTATCATGCAGTTCCATTTTGGGTGAGAAAAAGAATATATTTCATGAGTTAGGGTGGAAGGTTCTATAGACATCTGTCAAGTCCATTTGATTTATGGTATTGTCTAGATCCTGTATCTGTTTATTTTTTGTCTTGATGATCTGTCTAAAGGAGACAGTGAAGTATTGAGATCTCCAATAATTAGTGTGTTGCAGTCTATCTCTTCTTTTAGATCTAGGAGTCTTTCCTTCACAAATTTGGGTGCTCCTGAGTTGGGTGCATAGATATTAAAGCATTATATCTTCTTGATGAATTAGCCTTTTTACTACTGTATAATGACCTTCTTTATCTCTTCTTACAAATTTTGTCTTAACAACGATTTTGTTTGTAATCTGCATCACAACTCCAGCCCTTTTTTGGCATCCATTTGCATGGAATATTTTTTCCCAACCCTTCACTTTTAGTATGTACGTTATTTTCCATGAGGTGCCATTTCTTGTAGGCAACAGGTAGAGGGTTTCTGGTTTTTTTTTGTTTTTGTTTTTGTTTTTTTAAATTCAATCTGTGTCTCTTGATTGCAGAATTTTATATTGTTTCCCATAAAATTAGTTACAACTAAAGAAATGCATACACATTCACACAAACATATGGCAACAAAGTTTAGATTTTATTTTTGATTCAAATATTTAAAAATTTAAGAACCAAAAATTTAAAAAATGAAATTTAACTCTCCTCAATATCTGATGCATAAAGTAAATAGGTTTATGGGTTGGTTTCATGGACTGGTGGTTTGACATCCAGATACCACCTGGCAAATCCTGCAGTTAAAATCTTGGTCTCTGTATGGCTTGAAAAACACTCTAGGCACATGGTCATGTGTGCCCCAAATTCTGGTACAGTAGATAAATGGAGAACAGAATGCAGTATTACCAATCCTTGTTGGGGGATGCTTTCTCACTCTCCCTCTTCCTCTGTCTCTCTCTTTGGCAAGTACCTTCTCCCTCTGGAAAAAATTGTTCAAAATAAAAGTATGTTTAAAGCAACAGAGAACATATCAATTTACTTACCTATTAAGGATGTATAAAAAAAATTATGACACTAGTGATTCTGTTAGATTTTTCGTTCAGATAAGTTGTACTATTTGACCACAGTCTCTTCATGACTTTTAAATAAATTACAACAAATTGTACATGCAAATTTAAATATAAAAAGAAAAATATAGTTAGATGGATGTAAAACTAACCAAGTTGCTCAGATAGTATCTTTAATAATAGAATAGTTTAGTTCATTCAGAAACATTTTAAACTTTGATTGATAGGGAAATAAAAAATGTAGAAATAGAATGGCACAATACAGTTATTCAAAATCAAAAATATGTATTTTAAGAGGGATAAAAACAATTTTTAAAAAATAAAGGATGCAGGATTAGAATTCAGAGAAGAAATCTTGCCTGAATTTTAATCTTTTTACTAGTCCTTTAACCTTCCTAGGCATCTGTTTTTTCATCAGTAAAATTAAGCTGCTTTAATCCCTTAAGATCATTTCTGCACTAAATGTCATCCTGTTAATCTTGATATCAAGAGAAAGAGGATTTGTTTGTAGTATACTTTAATTTGTTTGTAGTATACCTTAATCAACAAATAATATCTCTAAACTTTGTAATTATGATATACTTGCTCTGGGCTTTATGAAATATGAAAAAAACTGATTTTTGCTCAAAAATAAAAAGAAATGCCAAATAGAAGTAATATTTAAGTATGTGTGTAAGCACATATGAGAACACTTCTGAAAATTTATAGAAAAAAAGGAAATTCATGGACACATTGATTCTGGTACAAAAAGAAAATCTAAAGTTCTTGCACATTTTTTAATAATACACATTTTCCATGAAATTTTTGAAGACCATCATATAAGTGTGTGTGTGTGTTTATGTTTATATACTTTCTTGTTCAATAGAAAACAATGCAGATAAGACTCAATGTCACTTTAAAGTTTATTATGTTTAATACTGTTATCGCTCTTCTTAAAATATGAACTAAATGTTATAATAAATTCCTTTAAAGTTCATTATTAATAAAGCAAATGTAATTATTGCCAAGACTGGGATTATAAGTAAAACTTTTGTTACCATGAAACAACTATTTCTACTATGATTATAAATACATATAAAATATGAACACTATAAGTTAAAAAATACCATCCTTTTTTTTCCTATTGTTTGATGAGTAACAGAATTTATAAATTGATTCCACTAAATCTTTTTTATGAGAAAGAACATGAATGTGTCAGTTTCTCTTTATGTATGCCTGAATTTAACATTGGTGTAGAAAAAATATACTTAAAAAGATAATGGTAATTTAATGAACTTTCCAAACTAAAAAACTTTGTGTGGTATAAAACTCTCAAAGTAATGAGATAAATTTATCTTATCCATATAAGAATTCCAAAAAAGTAAATTGTATATATTCCCCATATAGCAAATTATATTTTAAAACTTTGTTTAAATATTTTATATTATCCGAATGAGAATGCATGTGTTAAACTGCTTCCACATAATAACAAAACACTGATTCTGTTTTTTATGAAGATATAATAGAATAAGGAAACTTGAGCAACCAACATATTGCCAAATGTGTCCCAAATTGCCTAATGGATTTGACACTAAAATGTAGGCCAATTCCCCAGCAAGAAACATAGAAGACAATATATGGAAAAAGTCATTAACGTTTATATTTATGCATTTTTATAGTCATTAATCTAGTTTTAAACAATTTCACATAAAGTGGCGGTGCAAATGGAACCACATGAAAAGGTGCTGAATTTGCATCTTGAGTCCTCCCTAAGCATGTCGAGCCTGCACACATGTGCGTGGGATCTGAGCCATCTAGGATTGGGTGGATCACATCATGAGGGCCCCATTGGGGATGTCTGATTTTCTGTTTCCTTCTCTTTGTTTTTCTGTCTCTTTAAGTTTATTTATTTATTTATTTTTATAAATGAAAGAGACACAGAAAGACAAAAAGACATAGAGAACGTATTCCCAAGAGAATTCCAACACCACAACTCCATCAAGCCCTGGATCCTTGGCATCTGAGTGCCTAGTGTACTTAGGCAGGTCACGACACTTGAACCCCGAACTTCCCATTTATGTCAGCTTCATAGAGCTAGTCCTCTGTCTTTCTTTCACATGAAAGAAATAAATAAACTTAAAACAAAGATGCTTTTATTAGTATTGGTTCCTAATAAAATAATATAATAAGATAAAGATTTAAAAGGTACTAGGTAGATTATAGCTTCACAGTATTTTCATATATGGCAATTCTCATTCATTCAAATTAACAAATGGGTATTTTTCCAAATACAATGAAATCTAGTTAATGTTAAAACGCCACCCTTCCCCCATTGAAGGGTATGATCTACTCTTTAAATGACATATAAATATAATCTTAATCAATAATGTATTAACATCTATATTTCTTAATGTAGCTGAAAATATTTTCCACTACTCTGCCAGTGATAAAGATAAAATCAGTTGCTCTCTTGATTAAGTTGAAAATGTGTCAAAGCTATCACACTCAATTCATCATTTACATAGAGCCTATTGACAGCTTAAGAATCATGCACAAAGATAGTAACATCATGATTTGGTGCTAATTAGCTACTTTTGCTGCAAGTCCTCATTGTTTATACTATCGTATCATGTTTAACTGTTAGAATTATATTCTAAGGGTATGTTTAGTGTAGTTTCAATCCATTATTCTTTTGCCTATCATTGCACTAGATAAACAAAGATGAACCTCTAACATCTTATAATTTAAACATATTCTTAAATAGCATGTAAAATTAAAATTAAGATAACCATATGACATTACAAATTAATTGTTATTTATTGATTTATTTTTTGGAGAGATTTTTTACTACAGGGTGTGTGCAACTCTCCAGACAGACAGAGAGAGATGGAGAGACAGACTGTGAGAAATCACCCCCCAGGGAAGATGGCCAAGTTGCAATCCTTTTTTTCCACTCTCCTTTCGGGATTTTAGGCATGCACACACATGCTCCCTGTGTCAATTTTAAGCCACTGGATCTGGGAATTGAACTGCAGTCAACTATGTGAGATTTTGGCAACACAACCATTACGCCATCTGTTGGTCCAACAAATGAATCATTATTATTGAAAATCAACTATATAGCTGTGTAGAGAGTGAAATATCTAAATTGAAATGGTTTTGCATAGGGAACATTATTTCTTTAAAAATAATACTTGGTCTGTTTAACTAGCTATAGCACTGAGATAGTATATAAAAAGGGGCCCGATGATTTTGCAGTGATAAAACACAACACTCTGTGAGGTTGCCCCACTTAGAGATATTCCAGTTTCCTGTCCAGTACCACCGTGAATTTGCCAGGTATGTGGATGCCCATAATTCAGAGCTGGTAAAGAATAGGTGTGCATTGCACTGTCAATATCCTTTTGACGATCTGTGTTCCCTCTTGTTATCTCTCTCTCTCTCTCTGCCAACTCTCATTTGTGAAATACATAAATTTAAATTTAAAAAATACTGCAGGAAGTGTTTCAATGGGGATGGCCATGCCGCAATCCCTTCTCCTCCATTCTTCTCCCGGGATCTTGGGCACTCTCGCACACATGCTCGGCATGAGTATAAGCCACTGTGTCCGGAACTCGAACCGCATAGACTGCATGGGAGTCCAGTGACATGGCCATTACGTCATCGGCTGGTCTCCAAAGTTTTTTCTTTATGAAGGCATTTAAAAAATAAAAAACCTGAAACTTTTAAAATTTCATCTCTAAAATGTCTGTTTAGGATTCTAAAGAAATCAATACAAATAGATGTGTTTACCCTTGTATGTGTTTGTGAGTGGTGTTACGAGTTTGCTGCTATTAATCATTTATTCTACAACCCCGTAATTTGATTTCATATCCTCAGTGTTGATTCTACAACCCCGTAATTTGATTTCATATCCACAGTTTTGAAAAACATTTCTCTTTGATAGTCTTATTTCCCTTTTTCATTTCAAAGATTTGTTGATTAGCTTTAGTTTTCTATTGATAACTTCCTGATTTCAAAGCAGCATTGATAACAAAACGTTAGTTCTCTCATATCAAACTTAAGTTCAAAATAGAAAACACTTTCAACTGTCTCAAATGTCACATACTTCTGTCACTTATAAGCCATTAAAGTAAGTAGAAATAAATGTGTTCCCCCAAATTTCTGAGTGTAAATATTTCAAAAGCCTAAGAAAATTTATGAATAACCTCTGAGTGACAAGAACAATTGAAATAAATTTTCCCTTCAATGTTACAGAAAAAGACATTTCCAAAAATGCCATCATCACTTAAGAGCTTCATAACACAGACACAAAATATAAAGTGCCTAAAACGAGCCTACTTGCTTTTTAAATGCAGTGTTTAATTCTTAGCTACTGATCTCAACTTATATTTAATAGGAGCTATACAATAAAAGACTCTACTAAAACTTTATACACAGAAGAACTTGAAAATGCAGGAAAATGCATAAAACTAAGTCACTACTTCTCATATGATCAACCAGTTACACTCATACATTTTATCCAAAGGAAGAAAAAAGGACACATTTGCATATAGGTTCACACCAAAACTTACAGCAGCCAGCTCCTACAGACTGTCAAAGCCTGTTAATAACCTGAAAGTTAATCATTAGGTAAGTGGAGAAACAAATTGTAGGTGGTCCAATACAATGGAATATTATGTAGCAATAGAAAGTAGATATGTTTAACAGCATTTGGGACCGCATTACACGGAATAAAAGAAGCCAGGCATGAAATAGCACATACTATTCAATTCACTATCATATTTAATTCGTATTGAATTCAAATTTAATATCCACTAGTCATAAAAATTTGTGTGAGATTGTAGTGGAAGAAAATTAAGCTATAGTCTCAGAAAGCACTTCAGCCATTACTTGGGACTAGGGACAAGAGCTTCAAGTAACTTCTGGGAATTATAAAAATACTTTCTATCTCTAGTAGGGTGTTGAATAACAAGTATATATGTGTGTCAAACTCATTTTATAAAGCATACTTAAGATAAATGAGGAGTACTAAATGTAAATGTAAAAAATAGAATATTTTTAAACTGATAATATTTGTCATTATGTATACTTCATCATCTTATGACATTGCATGTATTCTTTTACTTTCATTTTGTTTTTTCTTATGATGCAAAAAACTTCATCATCTTATGACATTGCATGTATTCTTGTACTTTCATTTTGTGTTTTCTTATGAAGTAAAAATTAACTTTAATATTGAAATTTGTTAAGCATCTTACTTCCGATATGAGTTTGATTTTCATAGAAATGAGTTAAAATTAATTATGTATTAGGTCACTGAGAAAGTCATGACACATTTTTGAACAGAAAAAAGACAGAAAAATACATTATGACTTTCCCCATGACCTAATAAATAGGAGCAAAACTGTTCAAATTAATTGCATATGCCCATTATATTATGTAAATAATATAATGTTAATTTGAAATTAATGCACCAAGCATGAGTTTGAAGTCACCAGATCCTAGACTCAAATTGCAGTCAACAATGTGAGAGTCCAGCGATGCAACCATTTCGCCATCTACTGGTCCTGAAAATGAACATTTTTATGTAGTAAATTATTACAGTTAAAACTTATTTTGCTCTGTTGCCACCCTGTAGGGTGTTCTTTAATATTTTTGTGTTATTTAATTTGACTACTGTAAATCTTTTGTGAAGTTTCCTGTCTGTAAATTAGAATGTCACTGGTTCAAAGCATTGTTAGAATAATTTCAATTAAAATGCTTTAAATATATGTTTACAATTTCTTCGTCAGGAGAAAGGGCATATATTATGTTTAGCCAACCAGTCACCAAGAATTTATGAAGCCATCACAGGATGTTTTATACTGTACTAAACTAATTTATTTCTTCCTTATAAGTATCTGTGAAACATGAGGATATTTTCCCAGAGTTGCTGTAAAACGTGTTTCACAATATTGATCAGAAAAAGATGAAATAAAAGGGAACAAATAACATGTCCATATAATTTTCCCCTTTTATTTTGTTATTGTATATGCTTTCAAAAACTTCATATTTGTATGAAGCACAGAGCATTTTGAATATTATGTGTACATGTAAGAAATGGGACTAATTTTAAATATAAAACTCCTCCAGATATTTGTGTATATCTCTACAAATAAATGTGGCAGAAAAAATGAGACACTGAGGCAAATGCCAATAATACTGGGCCTTTTGTTACATATAAACTATACAAATACAAGATCATTTTAATACCAAATTATACATTAATTTTTTTCAAATTATGCACTGACAACTTGACCAAAAGACTAAAAATCCCTGAGCCTCTCTGGACTCTGATGCTTTGTTTTTTCCTCAAAAGGAGAGTCGGTTTCCTCATTCACTCACCAAGTACCATCTGTATACTCACAACATTTAAGGTACATCAGAGCCGTTATTCAGTGTTAGCTGCTCAGAAGCTAATGTAGCTAATCATGCATTGTAACAATTTAAAATACCACATGATAGTATTAGCTATCAGAAAGCTTTAGCTGCAAAAATACATTTGGACACCTGTACTCACATGCACACATAAAACTCTGACCTTATGGGAGTTTTATTTTTTTCCTAATTCAGAAATGACTCATTATTTTCTGATATTTTAAGAGCAGTTTTTTCCAAATTTTAGTCCCTTGGTTTCCTAAGTATCCAGTCAAAAAGTGATACAAATGTACATTTCAAATGAGCAAAAATAAAAAAGTATGATGGTTATAGAATACTATACTTCAGTCATAAAAATGTGAAGAAAACATGCTAGTGAGAAGATACAATCATATTTTTATATTTTGTGTGAATTCTTATAGAAGACAACTATAAATCCTTGTTTTACTGATCTGTATTATACTTAGTTTACATTTAGTAAAAGCACAAAATAACTATGATTAGGTGAAAGTACTATACTCATTATTTTTTTTTCTTTTTGCTTAAAGCTAGTTTAAATAAAATGATACAGCAAAAAGAATACTTAAATACAAACAATATACATACTATTTATATGCAATGTTCAGCCCCTTTAGCTCAAAAAAAGGAATAGAAGAATGTTTGTTAGGAGAAGGAGCCTATTCATTTCTATGAGTGGTTGACTTCAGGGTAAGTTACAATTTAAAATTTCCTACTGGGTTAATAGCAGGTACCAAAAGTTCAGAAGAGTAGCAGTAATTGCCTCTCCCAAAGCAGAGATTTATCGGGGATATCATGCAGCTTAGCATTACACATATCCTGTTCTCTCATTATGTCTTAAAATACATGCAATTTAATGGTTCTGCCCTAAGATGCCCAAAGACTGTGTCATAATCAGATTAGTTTATTTGACTCTTTCAAGTTACAGATTTTTCTCTCCTGATTAAGTTTTTTAGTGAAAGTACGTAAAACAGTAGCAATATAGCATATACTGATGGATTCTGAAGGTCTCTGACCTATGAGAAACTGGTTATATATATATATAGAGTGATGTTCTCTGTTTTTAACTACCCCATATGGGTACTAAGCAAGGAATTGTGTAAATGCTAACACAGTTTGTGTTCCTGTCTAGATTGCTTAAGGATCATTGTTAAATAATCATATACATACCACCTAATCTTCAAGGATGATATGTAGCTTTGATCTATTGATATCTTAGCAAGTATACATTAGCTTTCCTTTTTTTTTCTTTCTTTCTCTACTTTTTTGCTCATCAGCTTGGCTTGCTGCAGAGACCCCTGCCATTGTTCTTCTGGCTTTCTATTCCATTTAGTCTTCTATCTTTCTCATTGTCCAGGTTTCTGGTCCTCTCTTGAATTTCACTCTGTTTCCATAATCTCTTCATTTAACTAAAACATACTCTTTTCTTGCTGGGTTTTATTTCACTTGGGTATAATGACAGCAATTTGGAAATTGCCTTATATGCTCATTAACTCACAGTTATTTTAATGATCTATTTATTTATTTCTTGTTACTGATTTCTCAGGCTTCATTACAAAATTGAAGGAGGGAAGGGAATGTGATGTCAGGACAACGGGTTTCCTGAGCAGTTACAGCCGTGGTGTACTCAGGAAACAGCCCTGGTTTCAAAAGGAGCGCAAGCACTTCTGTTTTCTACCTCTGAGAAGTTAATTCCTCACCTTGAGGGCCCTAAGGTTTCTTACGTGAATTGAGATAAGTGCCTTGTTAGCTTTTGATCCACATTGAACAACACAACCTTGAACTTCCCCTCAGCTTTACTGAATTTTCCACAGGTTTCTTCTTGATAATAGGCCCTTCACTATTTTTTTAGTGCCTTCACTGTAGAAAACTCTTGGAAATCTTTTCTCTACCCCTTTGGGATGTAAATCCTCATCCAGCTTCTTGTCAGTTCAATAACTCAATAATGTCTTTGTCAAGGACCTGGGAGCCCTCTGTTTTGAATATTATTATTGAAAAAGATAGCGACCTCCTCTCTTAGTCTTTATTGGAGGCTAGTACCCTAACTTTGATAAGCACAAATTAGCAAACACAGGGGCCCATACAATTCAAAGAAACTGGTAAAAATTTTAAGGAGTATGAAAAATATCCTTGAGACATTCATTTTCAAGAACTGTTTTTATTTATTTATTTATTTATTTATTTATTTATTTATTTATTTATTTTGAGAGGTTTTTGCTATAGGTCACATGCACTTGCCAGAAAGACAGAGAGATAGAAAGTAAGAAATCACCCCCCAGAGGGGATGGTCACACTGCAATCCCTTCTCCTCTATTCTCCTCTCAGGATCTTGGGCACGCATGCACACGCACCCAGTGTGAGTTTAAGCCACTGGGTCCGGGCTTGAACTGCAGTCAACTACATGGGAGTCCAGCGACATAGAAATTATACTAACTGCTGGTCCCTTCGAGAACAGTTTTAACACAAGTTGCTTAACCAGATTGTAGATGTGACAACCCCAGAAAGTACACATTTCTGAAAAGTTCATGAACATAGAAAATCAAGTCACCCTTGAGAAATGACTTCTCAAGACGGGGTCTGCTCACCAACCCTTTGCTCCTTTTTTACTTCCCAGTTCTCCCTCCTCAGGATATTTGAGGGTCCTTCTTTACAGGCTTGTCCTGAGCCTGCACCCTAATACCTGAGAAGGGAATAATAAAACCTAGACGATATCAGGAAAGATTGTACACCCCATAGTACCCAGCAAATGAGGAACGGGGGTGGGAGGACTAATACACTTGGGAACAAATTACTTGCTGTAACCATTTTGTGTGTGCTTGCACATCAGACACGATCTTGCAAGACCACCATTCAAGTCTTGTTTCCCTGTACCTGATGTCTCTATGTCCATTTTTTGACATTGGATGTGTGAGTGTGTTTCTCACAAGGGGCACCCCTACTTTATTTTAAACTAAAAATTAAAGTTATGTAAACTAGAATTATATAACTTTATATTTCAGCAATATATGATTGTATGTCTATGCATATATATATATATGTACACATATAATTATATAGTACAATTCTGTTCTAAAATTGAGTAAGCTCCTTTTTTACTTCCCAGTTCTCCCTCCTCAGGATATTTGAGGGTCCTTCTTTACAGGCTTGTCCTGAGCCTGCACCCTAATACCTGAGAAGGGAATAATAAAACCTAGACGATATCAGGAAAGATTGTACACCCCATAGTACCCAGCAAATGAGGAACGGGGGTGGGAGGACTAATACACTTGGGAACAAATTACTTGCTGTAACCATTTTGTGTGTGCTTGCACATCAGACACGATCTTGCAAGACCACCATTCAAGTCTTGTTTCCCTGTACCTGATGTCTCTATGTCCATTTTTTGACATTGGATGTGTGAGTGTGTTTCTCACAAGGGGCACCCCTACTTTATTTTAAACTAAAAATTAAAGTTATGTAAACTAGAATTATATAACTTTATATTTCAGCAATATATGATTGTATGTCTATGCATATATATATATATATGTACACATATAATTATATAGTACAATTCTGTTCTAAAATTGAGTAAGTTGTAATTTTAAAAAGGCAAATTGAAGTTGTAGTAAGCAAATGGAAAAATCAGTCTCCACCACTGAAATCATAACAATGGGAGAAATCTTCACAACCCAATCCTGAATTTATCAATTTATCTGAATCAAAGAAAGTGACATGATAAAAATCTGCATGATGAAATTACATGAGCTGCTGTTGACATTATTAATGTATATATGCACTATTCTCCAATAAATAAATATGTATCCATATACCTATTGGAGCTCAGTTAATAAAGGTGTTCATTTTAGTTGGTCATGTGGGTTCTTATCAGAGTTTGAGATAAGCTTGCATAAGGTATGGATCCAGAGAAAGTGAGACACATATAACTCTTTAGGATTCTATCTGACTTTGTGAATAATTGTAATAATTGTGTATTTTGGGTAGATGGCAAGGAGAAAGACACACTTGTGGAAAAAAATAGAATAGGGAACTATAGAACCAAAGTTTTCTTTTAATACTGGTAATGACCAAAAAGGGAAAATAAAATAAAGATAATTTTGCAATAAGAGTGAAATGGGGCTATAGTAGTTTTCTTTTCCCAAGTTCCTAATGAAATGCTGGAGGGAAATGGAAGGTAAAGAGAAGTTAAGAGGAATGAGCAGTGTAGATTCTGCATCATATTCTGCTTTTGATCATGACTGGTGCCTGTGGAATTTGGAAGTTACCTACCATCCTTGTGTCACAACATACCACCTGTAACATGGGACAATAATAATGCCAACTTCCTCTTTTTTATTTCAGTTGCTAGAAGGTGCACTTACTTGCTGGAGAGAGACAGAAAGACAGATTGAAGGAGGGGGGAAAGCATTCTCTCATCTCCAAGTGGGGCATGATCACACTAATATCCCTTTTCCATTTCTGTTTTCAATATGGATTTGGACACACACCAACATATTTTTCAAGCCACCTGATTTTGGATCCAGATGGTGGTTGGTCACATGTGAACCAGTTCCCTTAACCACTACAAGGTTAACAACAACAGTGTTGATCTTCTACCCCATCATATTTGTCTAAAGTTTGAAGCACTTAAAAACAAAACATTTTGGGAACATAGTTGCAGAAGCAGTTGCACACATTTTCTGTAATCCAGTTCAAAAATGATGATCTAAAGAGTAAAGAAGGTGGCACAGGACAGAGCCATCATGGTAAGGAACCTAATACTGTTCCATCCAGAGAGAAACCATGCCATAAAATTATGAAAATATCTATGAATCTGGTGAGAAGGTATTTATTTTTCCTTCCTGGCCAATGAGAAACAAATGACGAAATGTAAGTGAAGAAGTTCATTCACACTGGTTGAACAAAATGAGGTCTTTGGAGAGGCATGTGATGTGAGATACATGCAAGGGTGGGCCACAGGAAGCAGTGGAAATGAGCCTGAATCTTAAGGAGCATATACATTTAGCAAAGAAAATCTTCAAAATAAGAACAAGTAAAATAAATTTCAATTTCTTTCCCCACATTCTCAAAAAAGTATTTTAAAAAGAAAAAAAAAAAAACACTCTTAGATATAGGGAAAAAAATAGTCAGGAGCTACCTACTCTTTCAATTCATTATGTCAGTCAAGGTTCTTGATTCTGGTGAGAAGGTATTTATTTTTCCTTCCTGGCCAATGAGAAACAAATGACGAAATGTAAGTGAAGAAGTTCATTCACACTGGTTGAACAAAATGAGGTCTTTGGAGAGGCATGTGATGTGAGATACATGCAAGGGTGGGCCACAGGAAGCAGTGGAAATGAGCCTGAATCTTAAGGAGCATATACATTTAGCAAAGAAAATCTTCAAAATAAGAACAAGTAAAATAAATTTCAATTTCTTTCCCCACATTCTCAAAAAAGTATTTTAAAAAGAAAAAAAAAAACACTCTTAGATATAGGGAAAAAAATAGTCAGGAGCTACCTACTCTTTCAATTCATTATGTCAGTCAAGGTTCTTGATTACAAAGCAACAAAAAGCACTGTGTTGACTTTAAAAGGAAAAGGGATTCACTGATGTTAATTCTTTCATGAAGTTGTACATTAATAACTAGAGAAATGGAGAGGCAGTGAATACACTTCCCTCCCCAGGTACCTCATCACAACCACACAGTCCGAGCTCACTGGGGAAGAAGCTGTGACCTGGCTACAGTGGAACATGAACACATACATTGACAAGACTGTGACAGTGACTGCCACCAGACAGATACTGTTCTGCCACCCAGAAGCCATTAAGAAGTGTGTTGCTACTAACTGTGAAGGCTAATGTCATTTTACTGTTCACACCTTCAACAGTGGGAAGTTGTACAGGAACTTTTTTTCCTTAGATATTCCCTTCAGAAGAGAAGTTTCAAGTGGACATGGCTGAGTACTGGAGGACTCAGTTCATGCTGCAAACAGAGCAAGAAATAGATCTGGAGTCCTGTGCCAAGATAATAGGACTTACAGGTATTTTCCCATACAGAGAAATGGTGTTCAAGGGGTATTGTTTGCCATCCTTTCTTTTATATCAAACTTCTAATAACCAACATAAATAAGCAGTAAAATGCATAAGAAAATCTCACAAAATTTAAAAGACATTTTCATATAAGGTGACATTTGTTAGGTTAGTGTCCTCAAACACAATCTTTTCAATTTCATTTCAATTTTCAATCTTTCCATTCCAAGATCTTTACTGATAAGTATCTTTCTATCAAGGAAGTTTTGGAGATTACAGAAAGCTAATATATACATGAAAAACACCTCTAAAGATAAGTTGGTAAATACTTTTCATCTTTTAAAAATTTTGTTGTATCAAGCCATAAGAAAAATTTTAGTGTCATCGTTTGTTCTACTTTTTATTTTTAAAATAATATTTTTAGAATTTTTAAATCATGATGTAATTTACTTTTAATTATTATTACTTCCACTGTCAGTTTCCTCTAATGAAATGTAAGGATTCAATGACAAAAATATTTTTCTGTTTTGTTAAATAGTGTTTGCTAAGGTAGGCCTTAGGTAGGCCTCTAAAAATATGAATTAATGAATGAATAAATTAATCAAATAGTCAAGAGAGGGTCAGTCCAGTCACATAGTGGTGGGAGGATCTGGATCCCATATCATTGACTGAGGTTCTGATCCTGGCCCCTGAGACTTGAGAAACACATTGGACAGGTATGCCCGAATGCCTATAATCCTGAGGGGATGGGCAAATACAGCAGAAGGGATTGCAGCATGATATCATAATGGAGAATGTTTTCCCTCTCCCTGTCTTTCTTACTATCTTTGTCTGGCAAGTGCATATGTCCTCTGGAAATATATATATAAAACCAGGTAAAACAATGAAGCTAAAAACTATCTTTCTCATTCTCAAACACTGATTAAATTATTTGAATTTAATAATACATTGCTATATTTTGTCTATTTTGTCAATAGATGTCATAGTTGGGCTCTCTTAAAGCATCAAAGACTAGGTGGTTTAAAAAAATGGACACTTATTTCTAACAGTTCTGGAAGCTAAATTCTGAGATCAGAGTACCAGCATAGTCAGGTTCTGCTGAGAGAACTCCTGAGATGCAAACTGTACCCTCTACTTATACCTTCACATGGTAGACATGTTTTCCCTCTCCCTGTCTTTCTTACTATCTTTGTCTGGCAAGTGCATATGTCCTCTGGAAATATATATATAAAACCAGGTAAAACAATGAAGCTAAAAACTATCTTTCTCATTCTCAAACACTGATTAAATTATTTGAATTTAATAATACATTGCTATATTTTGTCTATTTTGTCAATAGATGTCATAGTTGGGCTCTCTTAAAGCATCAAAGACTAGGTGGTTTAAAAAAATGGACACTTATTTCTAACAGTTCTGGAAGCTAAATTCTGAGATCAGAGTACCAGCATAGTCAGGTTCTGCTGAGAGAACTCCTGAGATGCAAACTGTACCCTCTACTTATACCTTCACATGGTAGACAGAGAGAGAGAGAGAAAGAGCACTCTGATGTCCCTTTCATAGAGGTCCTTCTCCCATTCATGAGGTCTCCACTCTCATGACTTAATCGCCTCTCAAAGGCCCCATCTTCCACCCCCATCATGGTGGGAGTTAGACTTTCAGCATACATATTTTGGAGGAACAGAAATATTTAATCCATTACAACAGGGTTGGAGTGTCATAAATGTGTACCCATGTCTATGTCTTAACTACCTGTTTCTTTTTATTTTTGTTAATGTACAGTCACTATATGCATTTATGTATATTTTAAATACTTCAAGGCTGTGGTTCCCAACCTTTTTTGGTAAGAGGAGCCAGTTTTGCAGAAGACAATTTTTCCAAAGACTGAGATAGGGAGATAGTTTGGGATGATTCAATCTCATTGCATTTATTGTGCTCTTTATTTATATTATTATTACATTGTAAGATATAATGAAATAATTATACAATTCAACATAATATAGAATAACTGAAAGCCCTGAGCTTGTTTTTCAATTAGACAGTCTCATCTGGGAGTGACAGGAGATAGTGACACCTGAAGTGTGTTACTTATGTCTAGCTTATTCCATAATCTTGTTCTGATTGCTGTCACTGCAGAAAACCCTACTTCACAAAGCTAGGATATTATAAATGGAAACAGGCTTTTCTATATTTTTGTGGTAATTTCGGGATATTCTGCTTTGACTTTAATCTGGAAGGGGTGGAGACTTGAAGCTGTCTCAAACATACTTTTAAGGTGATCTTGAGCAATTGTTTCTCTTCTGCCACAAAGCCAACTCAACTGGCTTATTCACAAATGGGTCATGGGTCCCTACCTTCCCAGCTCAGGGGTCTCTTGTGGTTGGGAAGTAATACTCAAACTCTTGAAAACTGAGATAGGTGATCATGGACTAGCTGGGAGAGAAAAGCCCCTGGCTTAGTCTCTTGAAATCTCTGCTAATGTTCAAAACATGTCAAAAATCCCAATGCTCACTTGTTACTCTGATAATTCCAGTTTGGCTTTCAACGCATCCACTTTATCTGCTGACTTGAACACAGTCGCTGTTTTCTCCTGAAGTGACAGATTGAGTTTGTTGAACAGCTTGAATATGTCACACAAGTAAGCAAATTTTATGACCTTTCTGTGTCACTGAAATATGGGATTAGTGATGATTATTTTTCTAAAAGAAATTTCCGGAGAGGCTCTCATGACTCAAAAACTGACCAGTGATCTACCGTTCAAAAGCCATCTCACTCTCTGTATAAGCAAAGACATGTGTACTCTGCTTCCAACTCCTCACAGAGCTGCACAAATAAATGTGAGTTAAGGGCATGTACTTGAATTTTTTTCATTTTTAGAATTTCTTTTTCTTTTCCTTTTTTTTTCTTTCTTCTTTTTTTTTTTTTTTTTTAGAGATTTTTGTTATAAGGAGTGTGCATTCAGCAGAGAGACAGAAAGCAAGTAATAACCTTCCATAAGGTATGGCCAGTCCCTTCTCCCTGCAATCTCTTCTCCTCCATTTCTGTTCTTCGGATTTAGACCATGCACACACACACATGCCTGGCATGAGATTCAAGCCAATGGCCTTGGCACTCAAACCATGGTCAGTTACATGCTTCAACCACCATGGCATGGGTCCATGTACTTTAATTTTAATCCCATCCTGAAAAACTTTAAAGTTAACTGACACTTTTGGCTAGCTAACATTTCTCTACAGATGATAGCGTATACCCTCACAATTAGGAACAACCTCTTTGGTCAAGATAGTGAAGCCAGAAAGCTATCTACTCCTGGTAGCTGCTCTGTCCATGCATACACCAACACAAAATGACCAATTCCACTTTCCTGGTATTTAATCATACAAAGACTTGAATAGTTCTGCAGCTGTGGTGTTGGCTGGCAACAGAAGTGTACATAACAAATCCTTGTGCACATCCTTCTGAAAAATAGATCACATATAAATATTGTGGCCTTGTCAACCTCAGTAAACTCATCAACCTGGTTTGTGCACAATGGTGACTCATTAACCCTTTATAACAATTGTTCCTCAATATTCTCTGCTATTTCATCAATTTGTCTGGTTATGTTAATAGCTGAAAGAGGAGCATGTGCCATCTTTCGAGCTTTTCTCCTAAAAGTTCATGACAATTATCCTTAGCAGCAGGGTAGATCAACTCTTCACAAATGGTAAAGGGCTTCTTAGGCTTAGAAACAGTTTGTCATTAAGAATGATTCACTCAGTACAGACATATTCACCTGGCTTTGTCACAAATTGGTCATGAATCCATTGCTTTGCAGGTAATCAAGGGTAATCAAATGATGAAGTGGTGTCCTTTAATAATTGCTTTTGTTCTTTGTGTTCACATTTTATTTTTTTGAAAAACTCCAAAGACTCATGTATTAATACAGAGTGCTTGGTATCTGTGTCAAAGCAGTTTTGAAAGTTCCAAGGCTTCATTGGATAGCCAATTACCACATTTTAAACAAATTGTACCTAGAAAATGTGAATCATCTATTGCAATGAACCTGTAATTTAAGTAGGACTCTTGATATTTTTTTTAAATGTGCCTTTCTTTTTATTGGAAATTTTAGAAACTTATACTGTTTCATTATAGGTTCTTTCTGCCTTTTCAAAGAAACTCTAGTGATATTTTATCTAATTACTCAGTAAAAAATAAAGTGCCTCTATTGCTAATAAGATATTTTGCACAAATATTAATTGTGTGTGTGTGTGTGTGTGCATGTGTGTGTGTGTGTATTTCCTAGAGAGAAAGAGAAATAGAGAGAGGGAGAGAAGAAAGTACCTCTCTATAAGGAATGGTTGCTGCAATCCCATATCCTCCATTTCTCCTTCATTTAAGAATTTTAGGCAAACACGCACATGAGTCTGGCATGTTTCTCAGTTTGCCAAGTCTGGGGCTTGAGCTTCCCAGTCTGCCATCTGAAATCTAGTTGCCTTAATTGCAAGGCCACCAAGTGTCCCAAATATTAATTTTTTAAACATTTTGTTTATTTCATGGGTAAGAGACAGAAGAAGGAGTGGAGTGAGAGAGTGAGTGAGAAAGAGAGAGTGAGAGAGAGCAATGTCCCAGTAGGTCCTGATGCTGGGATCCACTCCTTGCCTTAAGCCAGCCCTGGATCATGGTACACAAGAACCTGGTGTACTCAGAGAGGACTCTAGATTTGAACCAAGAAACATTCCATGTGGGACTGCCTCTCTTTTTACCATTCTGCTACTGACTGGCTCCCACACATACTTTGAAGTACAAAATTATGTTTATTTATTGGCAATTGTATCTGTCCTAGGGTTTTGCTCCTTCATAAAAGAGAATTTAATAAAACTAAAATTGAAGAAGTCTTTATAAATTTGGTTCTTATGATATTTTTCATGTTCCTTATTTCTGGAAAAAAGATGCTTGGAATAATATATATTTAGGCGAAGGAAAGATGGATCACTTATCTCCTCAGACGGGTGTTAGACCTTATCAGAATTCAACTTAAAATATTCATCAAGTGTGTTCTAATTTCCTGAAATATTTTATTAAATTTCAAACACAAACATACTTGTAAAGTCAGTGAACTGAGGATTTTTAGTTGTTTCTTTATTTGTTATAGAGTGTGTGTGCTTGCAAGAGACAAAGACAAGAGAGAGGGAGAGAGATAGAGAAAGTAAAAAAAAAATAATCCACAGCGGGGGGGAGTGGGGAGGGGAGGATGACCACACCTCAATCTTCTCTCCTCTATTCTCCTCTCAGGATTTTGGGTGTGCATGCACACATGTGCAACATGTTTTTCACACCACTAGGGTCAGGATTTGAACCATAACAAAGTCAGCTATATGGGATACGGTTGCCTAAATCACCAAGCCATGGACTGACCCTGAGACTTACTGTTTTAATTTTACATATCATGCATCTGCTCAGCCTGTCATAAGGCACTGTGAGCATACAGAACTGAAGGAATGTAACACATTTTGAACATGTGTTATGTGCCAGAATAATCATCTTATTTTATATTATTTCTTTATTTTCACAATTAATTCTGAAATTGATAGTACCATTATCATTTTATAGCTGAAAAAGGAGAAATTGATTAAATTACTCAAGAATAAAATATTCCTACTAATTCACTGATCTGGAAAGAGCAGCTAGCAGTTGTTGATGGAGAATCTATTCTTTCAAATATGCTGTCTTAGTTTGTTACTGTATTGCACAATATAAATACTCAAGGCTGCATGATTTATAAAGAAATGGAGGTTTATTGACTCACAGTTCTGGTGGCTAGAAACTCTAAAGGTGTAAGGGTGGCATTGGGCCTCACTACCACACAGGCCATGATAGAATAGAGTGTGGAGGCATGTGCAGTGAGAGTGAGTTACATGCAACCCTTTTTTATGGCACCATCTCTAGTGAAAACTAACCCCTTCTCCTGAGAGCTACAACTCACTGGACCTCACAAGGTGTCATCAATCTATCCTTCAGAGTGGTGCCACCATAATGCAATTGCCACAATCCAAACACTGCCCACTAAGCTTCACTATCTCTCAACACTAAAATCTAAAACATGAAACTAGTAAAAAAAACCCCACACATTATAGACATCATAAAATCATAAAACATACTATTTATTAAAAACATTCTGAGACCCATCCCTTCCCTTTACAATTCACTCAAAAGTACTGAAAATGCCAGGTTAGGATGTCATAATTACCTTCCACCATTGGATAGTGGGCATAAATTTCCATTCCACAACTTCAGATTTTAGTGACAGTGTGACTATCTAAAATCATAACTTCATGCAGGTAAATTTTTATTAAACAAAACAAAACAATCATTTTGTGCTGTTTTTCTGCTCGAGTCCTAGAATTTTTTCTTCCAAATATACTTGTACTTTAGATCTCTCTCTCTCCCACACACGCAGACATACACACATGTATCATCATACATATATATTCCTACTGTGGCTGCAAAAAATATCACAAACTTAATGGATTAAATAATAAAAGTCTGGAACCATTAGACGGCATAATGGTTACATCTCCGGACTCCCACATAGTTGAGTAAGGTTCAAGTCCCAGACTCAGCAGTTTAAAAGTCATGCTGGGTCTTGTGCATGAGTGCCCAAGATCTCATGGAGGAGAAGGGATTGTGGCATGGCCATCCCTTCGGGGGCGGGGGGGGGGGGGTGATTTCTCACTTGCTGACTCTCTGTCTCTGTCTCTCTGGTGAGCACACATGCGCTATAACAAAAGTCTCTCTCTACAAAAAATAAATAAATAAATAAATTTTAAAAATTAAAAACGAATAAATAGTACAAATTTATTTTATTCTAGTTTTTTGAGAAAATAATTATAAAACGTGTTTTCCTGGGGTAAAGCTATGGTTTTAGCATAGTCATGCTTCCTCTAGAGGCTCCAGGAAGACTTTACCTATCTTCTTTTTAGCTTCTTGAAGCTGCCCACATTCCTTGTCTATTGCCACCCTAAAACTTCAATGCCAGCAACACCAGTTGTCTTTCACACAGCACATCACTCCAACATTGACTCTTATTTTGCAAACTACCTCTAGAGTTAAGAACTCTTATAATTACATTATACCGACCTGGTTAATCCAGAATAATCTCCACATCTCAAAATCTTATCCTAATCGATTTGTAAAATGCTTGTCATTTAAGGTATCATATTCAAAGATCCAGGGATTAGAATATGGACATTTCCCACTTCCATCTGCAGTCCTCTGCCAAGTCAGGGAAACTTAGGCTTGGCTGTCCATTGGACCCAGCTCCAGGCCTAGCTCCCAAACTCAGATGTTCCCCTCCTCTCCACCAGAAAGTGCAACACTCAGCTCTCAAGCATCTCCAGCCCTAGCTGCCAACCCCAGAATCCAGCCTCCAACAGAGTTAGACTGTTTATTTTTTCTTCTTTCTTTTACTAATTCCTTACTTCTCCTTACCCCATAGGGAAGCTCTCAGCTCTCAAATAGAGCCCACTTACCCCATAGGGAAACTCTTTGCTCTCATGCAGAGCCCACTTCATCTGCAGCCCCCTGCTCAGTTAGGGAAGCAAGGTGGGACCCTTTATTGGCCCCAACTCCAGCTCCCAACCTCAGAGTCTCCCCTCCTTCCACCAAAAAGGGCAGTTCTCAGCTCTCAAGGAGAGCCCTATTCCATCTGCAGTTTCTTGCCCAGTCAGGGAAACTGGGGGGGGGGGCATCCACTTGCCCCAGCTCCAGTCCCAGCTCCCAAACTCAGAGCCCCACCATGCTTCCCCACCAGATGGGTTGCCTTCTTTATTTTTCTCTCTCTATTCTTTTTTTGCTAATTCTTTACTTATCCTTATTCCATAAGGGAGCTATCTATTTATTTATTTATTTTTACCTCTTATATTGTCAGCTTCTCATCCTCCACCCACTGAGAGGGACTAGGCAGGGCTAGAATCATAGTTTTCAAGCACCCTAGCATCCTGAGGCTCCCAGGGATCCTAACTCTATACTCAACCACCTGCAGCAAAGGAGAAAATGCTCTTCAGAAACCTGAATAGAAAACTTCTCCCATGGGGACCAAATTGCTAAACAGCAGAAAAAAGACTTCAGCACAGGAGCAGTTCACAGCCAAAGGGAAACAAACTGGTTTTCGGTGGCAGTAACTTTCTCTAAATAGGTATCCAAAAGTGAATACATAACCCAATAGCTAGAAGTCACAGAAGTGTATCAAGTTTGAAAAAGAAAATAAGTCTCCATCAAAAGAACACAATAACTCTTCTCCATCTCTTGAAAAAAACAGAAGTTACAGAAATGTCAAAGAAAGAATTCAGAGCATTCGTAGTGACAAAAATCTATGAATTGGAACAGATAGAGACAAAGAACTACAGAAGATGAGGAAGTCCTTTCAGAACTCCAGGAGATGAGGAAGTCCTTCAATGATCTGAAAGAAGAAATAGAACCATAAGAAACAATCAAATGGAACTATTGGAGATGAAGTTTGTAATAGAGGAAATCAGAAACTCTCTCAAAGTATTAAAAACTGATTATACCATGCTGAAGATCCAGTCTCAGATGTAGACTACAAAATAGCTGACCTAGGGGGAAAAAAATTAAAAAATACCAGTAAGATAGAGAAACTAACAAAAAATGAGGATAATATAAAAGAAATGCTAGATACCATTAAACGTCCAAATATCCTAATAATTTGTATCCCAGAAGGTGAAGAAACTAATAAGGGCGTTGAAAATCTATTTCATTAAATCCTAGATGAAAACTTTCTAAGTCTGGAGAAGCACTCAAAGATCCAGACCCAAGAAATACAAAGGACCCCAGATAGAACCAACCCAAGAAAATCCTCTCCATGGCACACCTTAGCCAGACATGCCAAATCCACAGATAAAGACAAGATACTAAAACTGGCAAGAGAGAAAAATAACACAAAAAAGTGGAAGAGCATTTCATATTCACAGATTGGAAGAATTAATAGAATCAAAATGGTAATTTTACTCAAATTAATCTACATATTAAATGCAATTCCAGTCAAAGTACCAGAGACATTCTTTACAGATCTAGAAAAAACAATCATACAATTTACCTGGAATCATAAAAGACTTCATATTGCCAAAGAAATTCTGCACAAGAAGAGTGGACTGGGTGGCATCTCACTCCCTGATCCAAAAATATACTATAAAGCTGTAATAAACAAAACATCATGGTATTGGCACAAAAACAGACATGTGGACCATGGAATAGAATAGAGACCCCAGAAATAAACTCCCAAACATATAGCCAACTGATTTTTGACAAAGAGAATCAGTCAATCCAGTGGGAAAAAGAAAATGTCCTTAGCAAATGGTGCTGGAAAATCTGGGTATCCACCTGCAGAAAGATGAATCTAAGCCCCTACATTTCACCGTTGACAATGATCAACTCAAAGTGGATCAAAGATCTAAACCTAAGACCTCAAACTTTAAAACTACTGGTGGAAAACTGGGAAACATTGGGATAGGCAAAGACTTCTAAAATAAAAACCCTAAAGCACAGACAATAATCCCAAACATTGACAAGTGGAATTACCTCAGATTAAGAAGCTTCTGCATGGCAAAAACCAAAAAACAAACAAACAAACAAAAAACACAACAAACCAAAAACACAGTAATTAGTATGAATCTACAGCCCTTGGAATGGGAAAATTCTTTTGTAAACTATACTTCAGATAATGGACTGACAACCAGAATACACAGGGAACTCAAGCAGCTTACTTGATAAAAGATGAACAACCCAATTAAAAGATGGGCAAATGAGCTGAAAAAAAACAATTCTCTAAAAAAGACAAATGAATGGCCAAAATACATGTGAAAAAATGCTCAACATCCCTTATCAAAAGGGAGATTTAGATCAAAACCACAATGAGGGGACCAGCAGTTAGCGTAATGGCTATGTCACTGGACTCCCATGTAGTCGACGTGGTTCGCGTCCCGGACCCGGTGGCTTAAAAATCACGCTGGGGGCGTGTGCGTGCGTGCCCAGGATCCCGAGAGGAGAATGGAGGAGAGGGATTGCAGCATGGCCATCCCCCCTAGGGGGTGATTTCTCTCTTTCTGTCTCTCTGTCTCTGTCTATCTAGTGAGCGCACACGCCCTATAGTGAAAGCCTCTCAAAAAAAAAAATGAAAAAGAAAACACAGAATGAGATGCCACCTAAGCACTGTCAGAATGACAAAGATTAAAATAAATGAAAACAATAAGTGCTGGCAGGGATGTGGTGAAACGGGGACTCTCCTACACTGCTAGTAGGAATGTAAATTGGTCCAGCCACTGTAGAGCACAGTATGGAGATACCTTAAAGACCACAAATACAACTACCATATGATTCAGCAATCACACTCTTTGGTATCTACCCAAAGGATAGAAGAATACTTAGTCAAAAAAGTGCTTGCACATCTATGTTTATTGCAGCATTTTTCACAATTGCTAAGAAATGTGACCAACCAACCCAAATGTCCATGAACAGAGGAATGGACTGAAAAAGTGTGGCATATATACTCTAAGGAATACTACTCAGCCATAAAAAAGCAAGACCTTAGCTTTGACAGAAAAGTGGATGAATATGGAAGATTTACTGCTGGGTGAAGCAAGCCAGGTTATGAAGGAGAGATATTGTATATCTGCATTCTATGGCTGAAACTGAATGACTAGAGGATCAGAAACATAGGAAATGGTTATAAATACCAGATACAGTGTAGGAAGAGGATCCAAGAAGGAGGAGAGTCTGAGGGAAGAAATTAAGGAGAAAAATGGAGAAGCAAGAGATTTGAGAAACAGAGAAATGTGCTATTATCTGCTGATGATGGCATGTTTGGTACCCCAACTGGACTGGTGAGAAAAGTATTCATGCTGGAACATTCACTTTACAAGCTAAGCAACATATGTGATTGAATATCTAAAAGAAATTAAAAGAAATTAAATAAAAATGATAATAATAAAAAACAATATGTATATTTTATGGAAACATTATTCTTTGAAAGCATATACAGTATGTTTTTATTATAAGAATCTGCAAACCAGAGTCATTTAATGGTCTATAGACTTGTGGGGAATCTAATTCTTCCCTTGAAGTAAAATATTTTAAAAAGTTTATTTAATGTTTAAGTCTCCAAAGTGCTAGCTAATAAATGACTGTGTCAGGTTAACAGAGAAGTCCATCCTTAAATAAGCACTAATTTCTTTCATATCATTCTAATGTTAGAAGGGAAATTATAAGAAAGAAGTGCTTCAGGGCTGAATATTAGAATTAAATACACACAAGATGTATAGTAATATAAATACTAAAACCCAAAAGTAAGTGTTAATCATAAAGAAATGTTTTATTTGCTAATATGTATTTCTATTGTATTTTAAAAATATAGTTAACTAGACCATTCCTCAAACAGAGTCAAAACCAAAGGCATCTCATATTGTCTATATATGTATTTTCTCTTCCTAGAACATTTTAAAGAGCAGATGTGCAATATTCTCTATTTTAGAAAAATTCTCTTTGTATATTAGCACAAATTAATACAATCTTCCAAGTACCCTTAATACTTTATTTTCTCCGACAAAAGCATACATGAAATTTGTAATCAAGACCATTTTCATTTCATAAAAGTTACTAAAACAGTCATGGTCATTTGGGATTCCACTGGGACCAATATACATTAAATTAAGGAGAGTATTTAAATCTCCAAGACAAATGCAGGTGAATAATTCAAAAGAAGATCTCAGATAGAGAAAAACATAGCTACCCAAAACTCTAGAGTCAAAGTAAGTAATTTAGTAATCTCCAAATTAAACAATAGCAAATTACAGATCGCATGCAAAATTACCTATTTTGCATGTGTAATTATATGTTTTAATGCATAGTTAAATATAACTTTTGAAATGTAACCTTAGAACTTGCCTGTTTATTTTGACCAAAATTACATAAATATATAAAAGGATTGTTAGTACTATCTTGCTTCAATTTTCTTCTGAAAAACACTGTTTCTTGTCTATTATTTTCTTTTCAAGTAAGCCAATGTATTCATCTTATTTTCTCTTATTTTCTAATTTTATTCTGGCTTTACCTCAAGCACACTACTTCTCTACATCCATTTATTGTTCACAAAGTTAAAGGTGATTAACTCTGAATTAGTTAAATATTAGGTCATCTAGAAACTCATGATGTATTTTTATGTTTTTCTATGCAAAAACATGTCATAACTTTCCCAATGATCCAATAGTTATGGTTATGGAAGTTTTCAGATAAAAACTATGTCAAGTTGTCTCATATTAAATCATTCATCCTCAAAATGACTGCAACTTATAATGACTTGGGAAGTTTTAAACAGATATCAATTTTGGGTACTTCCTATGAAGATTCTAATTTAATAGTTTGAACAATGATGTGGCCATTCCAACATCTTAAAACCTTTCCTTGTTGATTTCTATGGCTGAATAGTATCCATAGAGTATATGTGCCACACTTTTTCAATCCTTCATCTGTTCGTGGGCAGTTGGGTTGGTTCCATGTCTTAGCAACTGTGAATAATGCCACAATAAATATCAATGTGCAAGCACTTTTCTGACTAAGGATTCTTCTGTCCTTTGGGTAGATACCAAGGAGTGAGGTTGCTGGATCATATGATAGTTCTATTTATAGATCTTTGAGGAATCTAAATTGTTCTCCACAGTGGCTGGACCAATTTACATTCCTACCAGCAGTGAGTTCCCCTTTTTCCACACCCTCACAGCACTTATTATTATTATTATTTTTAATCTTTGTCATTCTGATTGGGGTTAGGTGGTGTCTCATTATGGTTTTGATCTGCATCTCAGAGAAAAATAGAGAGGCAAGACATTTATGGGACAAAGAAATGGGTTGTTATCTGTTGAACGTGTATAGTATTCTCAACTGGATTGGTGAGAAATGTATGTATGTTGGAATATTCACTTTGCAAGCTAATGACATATGTGATTAAATATATAAAAGAAATTTAAAAAATTAAAAAGCTTTCCAAGTGCTTTGAGAATGTTTTCCAGTTATAAAAGCCTTGTAGGAAGCTCTAAATATCTCAAGGCCTAGAAATTTTTCTTAATTGTATTCAATGGCTTAAAATAAAGTTGCTTTAAATAAAGCACCTCTATTTCTCAAAAATGAGAATCACTCATCTTATTACCTGTTGTTAGAAACAAAGGATCTCTAACTCTCAGAATGAGTCAACCATCTTGTTAATAGTGACTCAATAAATAGATATTATTTCCACTTTACAGATGAAACAAAGATATTAAGAAACTATAAGTAATAGGTTCCAAGTCATACATGTAATCATTGTGAAATCCAAGATTCAAAGAAAGCCCTGTCAGATTACAAAATTTTTCTCCACAATTTTCTATGTGCTAGAGACTATCTGTTTCTGAGATTTAGGAGTCTGTAGAATACATGTTGAACTGGTGTCCCATTTTGTGCTATATCGTAGGAAATACATCCTTCTCACCAAGTTCTAGTCAAAATATTAATAGAAGTCTCCAAATATAAAATTACACTAAAGAGTTAAACTGAATTTTAAAGGATGCCAGCTAGTTTGTGTATATTTAAAAGACAAAATAATGCTATAAATATAGCAAAACAGTACTGTAAAAAAAAACGAAACAAAACTGAGATCAGCAGTTGGCGTAACGGCTATGTCGCTGGACTCCCATATAGTTGACCGCAGTTTGAATCCCAGACCCAGTGGCTTAAATTCATGCCAGGCGCATGTGCGTGTGTGCCCAAGATCCCAAGAGGAGAATGGAGGAGAAGGGATTTCGGTGTGGTTATCCCCTCTGGGGGGTGATTTCTCGCTTTCTATCTCTCTGTCTCTCTCTGTCTATCTGGCGAGCATAAGCACCCTAAAGCAAAAACCTCTTCAAAAAATAAAAAATAAAAAAATAAATTAACAAAAAGACTATCTATTTATCCTATTAAATTGTTTTCATGATATATACTCTATTTTCATGAAATTATACCATATCAACAATCTGTTAAGAGATAATTACTCCATGACTTTTAATGTTTTTATTAAAAAAACATTAAACAAATATTTAATGTTTTAAAATGTTTTTTAGAGAGATTGTTTCTATAGGGTGTGTGTACCCACTGGTGAGACAGACAGAGAGAGTGAGACATCACCTTCCAGGGGAGATAGCCACGTCACAATCCTTTATCCTTCATTCTCCTCTAGAGATTTTGGGTATGCATACATATGTGCTTATTGTGATTTTCAAGCTACTGAATCTGGACTCGAACTGCAGTTGACCATGTGGGAGTCCAACACCTTAACCACTATGCCACCCGCTCCAATGTTTCTAATGTTTAACATAAAATATGACTTTAAATTTTCTTTTAATTTTTATCTGAATGCAAAAGGTCAGATTTTCATTTCTACACTTTCTAATTATTTGAAATATTCTTGAAAACAAGAATTTAGGGTCAGCTGGTAGCATGGTGGTGACTTCAGTCCTGGACCTGGTGACATGAAAGACACACTGTGTGTGTGTGTGTGTGTGTGTGTGTGTGTGTGTGTGTGCATGCGTGCCCAAAATCTTGAAAGGAGGGAGAAATAGAAGAGAAGGGACTGTGGACTACAGAGCGACCATCTTCCATAGGCAGATGGTCACATTCTCTCTTGCTCATGTTCTCGCTCTCTTTCTGTCTTTCTTTCTCTGCCAAACACACATGCCCCCTGGTAAATTAAAAAATAAATATATAAAGCAAAAAGTTTCTTTTTTAAAAAATAATTGCTAGTATACTCTTTTTCAGATGGATATTAATTATGTTGCATTTATTTAATTAAAAACAAGACATATCTGTTTTTAAGAACTCCATAGTGGTATATTTCAAGAGACTATATCATTCAGGAGTAGTATCAGTGATATGAAATAAATAGTAAGAATTTGTTAACAGGAGATTGTCACTGTGTTTAAGATATCCACAATCTCTGTTTTTATGTTTTAAGTTCTTCTTCCTCCCCCCCCCAAAAAAAAAAGCCATATGATTCTGCCGTATTGAGGTAGAAATAGCTTTTTGTGGGTCAGCACTTGGTTAAGGTTGGCTAAAGTGGTTAAGGCAGTTGAAGTCCCAATGGACAAGCTCATGGTCAGATTCTTAGACTCAGAAGGCTGAAAAACATGCTGGGCATATGTGTGGGTGTACTCAATATCCCAAAAGGTTGGAGAAATGGAGGAAAAGAGATTTAGGCACATTCTGACCTCATCGGTGGATGCTTTCTCCCTCACCTTCTTTCTCTGTCTCTCTCTGGTAAGTGCAGGTACTCTCTGGCAAGTTCTACAAAGTCTTTTTATTGTTATTTTATTTTTTCTTTATTAAAATATTTTATATTTTTAAGGAAAATCATTTTAGACATCTCTAGAGTAATTTTTATTTTAGTAGTGAGTAAATGTTGCATATCAGCTCCACCTTAAATTCACTAACTCACTGTACATTCTATTTTTCTTGTGTTCAGGCTTCACACAGAAAGTTTAGTCTATATTTTTTAAAAGTGTGATTTTTGTCTTATTTAAAAAATAGTAATTGGTATTGACAAAAAAGACTGAGAAAATGCTTAAAATTAGGCAATTATCAAAATTAATTGTGAGCAAATAATAAAATTTAAAAAAGACTTGTTTTAGTGTACCAGTGAATTAAAGTTAGTAGCAGTTCAGTGTTTGTTACGATCTTATTTAAGAAGAAAACCAAATAGGCATTTTTTACTACATGTGGTTTTAATCAGTGTGATATAATTTTCAGTTCCTTTGATTAATGAGTACATTCTCAGTTCTTAGGTGTTACCTATTTGTTCTGAAGCCATAGAAACATTCTGACTTAACTGGCTTAAATACACTTTTTGACTTACTTAATTAGCTTCTCTAGAGTTGCTAATAACCATACAGCTTGACTGTGAACCATGTAATTATTTTGACATTAATTCTCTCCCTGGGATATCTTATTCTTGATGTCATCATTTCTCCACTTCAATTTCTGGCTAGTAATGTTAAAACTGCAATAAAACTACTGGAAGACAGGCACAAATAATATACTTTGAAAATTTGTGAGATAAATAAATGTTATTTTGTTTGTTTGTTTAACGATAAATATATACCATATAGGATCTGATAAAACTGAGAAAACTATTATGTACCTTTGAAAAAGATGAATTATCAAGCCTATCAAAGCACATGAATGAACTTTTAAAGGGGAGTTTTAATTAGTTCTTCTTATTAAGTTCCCATAAAGACAAAATTATAAATCATATATTTGAGATATTTCATCAACCAAGAAAAACTCTCATTCTTTTCAATAACATGTATGATTGAGAGAAAAATAAGCAAGAGAGAGGGTGAAGAGAAAGACAGGTAAATTCTCTAAATGTTGAAATGAAAGGTGACATGTTAGATTAATATAGTATATTCATACTGCATCAAAGATTTTTCCTTCCCCAAGAACACTGATATATTAATTTAAATGAGTAAAAAAAATAACACTAATAACACATACACACACAGAGTAATGACGAAGCTAGCAAAAATGTCAGTATATAAAGACAAACCAGATTCTGAAATACAGTAGAGTAGCAAGGCCAGAGTAGTTGCAATCTTGTTCTCAATCTCAGAAACAGTGACAGTGATTAGCTATTAATTATTTAAATTCTCACAACACTTCAATCCAAGAGATCGATCTGGCCCTCCCCATCTTAGCCAGACAATAGTTCAATCCTTCTCATACCTTTTATCTTGGAATTGTCCAGGAGCTCTGCACACAGCAAGCACCAGATAGGAATTTAGTATACTCTTATTTAATCTGTGCTTCTCTGATGGCTGTCAGGAGCAATCACGCCTCATGCCTTCACTTCCAGATGATCAAGTCTTGTGAGCAGGCCAAATCAAGAGTGAGCTGTAGGTATTTACTTCTCCTTACTCTGGGCACACACAGAGTCCACCCATCTAATCTGCCTTCCATTACTGTTTACATCAGTCACCCAAAGTTGCTTCCTGGTTCCCACTTATTTCCTGCAACCTCTTATTTCTCCAACTTACTCTCTATAATGCCTAACTCTTCAGAAACTTTTGATACCTTTGAAACCACCAATCCATTGATCAAACCAACTTTTGCCTCTTCCACAATGCTATTGTTCTTTTTGACCTTCCTTACCCAAATCAAATTCAAAATCCTTTGTTGATATTTCAACAATATCTGCAAGCATCTTCACCAGTTGTAGATTTCCTTTCTTAAGAGGTTTTTGTTATAGGGTGCAGTGCGCTCGCCAGAAAGACAGAGAGAGAGAGACAGAAAGCAAGAAATCACCCCCAGGGTGGATGACCATGCCCAATCCCTTCTCCTCCATTCTCCTCTAGGGATCTTGGGCATGCGCATAAGCATGCCTGGCATGAGTTTAGCTATTGGGTCTGGGACTCGAATCGATGTCGACTACATTGGAGTCTGGCAACACAGCCATTACGTTAACCACTGGTCCCACTGGTTGTAGATTTCATCTCAAGAAATAACTTTATTCATCCATAAGGAGCAACTCCTCATCAGTTAACATTGTATCATGGGATTCAGCAGTTCAGTGTCTATGACAATAATTAAGAAGGTGAAATAAAGAGGAATTTATAAAATGGATTCGCTTTTTAACTCCAAAACAGTACATAATTATATATAGATTTTTATGATAGAGTACATTTGTACAACTCAAAAAAAGGATGTGTGAGCTTATCTTGTAGTTTTCAATGATCCATTTATTTTAAATCGGGAGCCACAAAATCTACTAATTTGGATATCTTGATAGCATACTCAAAGAATGACAGTGTGATAGAGCAAAAAAGTTAGGGGTTATTTTGTCTTGTCTAGTTACACATACAGT
>NW_006160004.1:0-11730 GCF_000334495.1 Tupaia belangeri chinensis
AGATCACCTCCTCCAGCACACCTCTGAATGCACACTTCTGTTTGATTCTTTTTTATATGTATTTCGTCTTTTAGATCATGCAAGAACTTCCTTGCCTCCTAGAAATCATCGGCTCTTTTCTCTTGCATCTTCTGGAGTTCGTTGTCTCTCTTCTTTTGCATCTCTGTTAGCTTTGTCACTATGAATATTTTAAATTCTTTGTCTGACATTTCCATGGGTTCCATTGTACTGTGTGTGGATGTAAGGGAGTTATTCTTTTCCCTAGGAGGAGAGGTATTTTCTTGCTTTCTCTTATATCTTGTGCCACTGTGGTGATTTCTGGTCATCAGAGGGGTTGTGTTTCTTCCTAATTCTTGAAGTTCAATTTGAGCATTCAGAGGTGTGCTGGAGGAGGTGATCTGCAATCTCACTTCTGTTCCGTTTTTTGCTCTTTGTGCATCAGATTCAGTGGGCATTGAGGAATTTTCTGACCGTAATAGCAACCAGATGTTTGGATACTGTTCACTTAGACCTGCCTAGATGCTCAATTATGGAGGCTGAGCTGCCAAGGGGTGAAGTTCAAAAAAAAGGAAAAGAAAAGAGAAGAAGAGGAAAGAAGAAAAAACCTACAAAAAATAAAAAACAATAAAATTATTTTATATTTTAATTTTAAAAGACAAAAAAATTATTTTTTTTGCAAAAAATACATCCATATAACTTTTGCTGCATCTATTTCCTTCTTACTAGTTTCTTCCTATCTTGTTTTTGTTTCTTTCTAAATCCACATTTTGAAACAATCTTTAAATTACTTCCAAATTAGACAAGATATGACCAATTTCTAGATCCAAGGATAGATTAGACTTTTATTTCCTTTTTAAAAGACTGAAATGATCTTCTTGTCTCAGCCTCCCAAGTAGCAGGGATTATAGGTATGTATCACTGTGCCCCCCCCCCCCACAGCTTTGTAGGGGGAGCTAGGAATCAAACCAGGGCCTTTCATGTGGCCCCACCTTGCAAGTAGCGGTGTCAATGTGGGGACTTCATTTTTTTTTTTTTTTTTTTTTTTTTTTTATATTAAGGACATGTGTATTCGCCAGAGAGAGACAGAAGAAAAGTGGGATATGGCCACACTTCTCCAGGTCTCTTCTTGGGATTTTGGGCACACGCGCACATGTGCCAGTGTGACTTTCAAGCTACCAGGTCCAGGACTCAGACCTTAGAGTCAGCCATGTGGGATCCAGCTAACGTAACCTCCATGCCACCTACAGACCCTTATTTCACATTTATGCAAATTGTATTTTTGTTGAAATGAGAGAAGGTTACTTACTCTCATGGCTGAAGCTATTTACCAATATTTATGGAGAAGGATAATATTTACATTTTTAGCTCCGACTGGCTGAATGGGCTAGAACACCATAAGGAAACAAAATCTCCAAGCACGCTTGAAGTCAGAAACAACACATCCCTTTTTGTTTTCATCTGTAAAACAGGACAGTGTAGCAGTGGGTTTTATCTTAAATGGCAAACAAACAAACACAACAACAGAATCAAAGTAAACAAAGAGGTGCACTTTGAAATACATATCCCCTTTGGTTCTTTTAACCCTGTGGTTGTGATATTTCAATTCAGTTCTAGGAAAATAAGTCTGTGAATTAAAAAATATCCTCATAATTTGACCACTGGTTTAGAAAAGTGCACAAGCATAGATCATAAAAACTGTCCACAGGGGGCCAACTGGTGGTGTGGTGGTTAAGGCAGCTGGATCCACATGGCCGACCATGTGGTTCGAGTCCTGGACCCAGTGACTTAAAAAACATGCTGGGTGCACATGTATGCCCGCCCACAATCTTGAGGGGAGAATGGAGGAGAGGGGATTGCAGGGTGGCCGTCCTCCCTGGGGAGTGCTTTCTCACTTTCTCTTTGACTCTCTTTCTCTCTGTGTTTCTCTGGCAAGTACACATGCCTATAGCAAATTAAAACAAACAAACAAACGAGAACTATCCACAGTATAAAGATGCTTTCTTTTTGTTCTGGGGTGGTTTGGTGAGCTCTCTGTGTGGCTCACACATCCAGAATGAAATTCGTCCCTTGAAATTCACATTGAGCTGTGCAGCCTCAGCTTGTAGGGCTTCAGGAGCAGATCAATTTTAATGATTCCATGGGAGGACATTGGATTGAAGCAACCTAGAAGAATTCAGTAATACGGTCTTCAGGTAAATAACAAAGACTCAAAAACAATGAACGGGGCTACAACCTGATAACAGGTGTACTACAGTTTTCCCTCCGAAATGTAATTTTTCCTCTCTACAATTATGCCCCATTTCTAGCAAAATTAATCACGGTAAGATTAGTTTGCTTGCAAAATAAGCTTAGTCTTATTAACCTTGACTTGAATAATCACATAAATGCAGCTAAATAGTGATTGATCACATAGGCTCTTTTTAAGTTTGTTTTGCTGAAACTGTTAATAAGGAACCTCAGGTTTTTTTTTTTTTTTTGGAGAGATTTTCACTGTAGGGCGCGTGCGCTCGCCAGACAGAGAGAGACATAGAGACAGAAAGCGAGAAATCACCCCCCAGGGGGGATGGTCATGCCGCAATCCCTTCTCCTCCATTCTCCTCTCAGGATCTTGGGCACGCACGCACACGCGCCCGGCGTGAGTTTTAAGCCACCGGGTCCAGGACACGAACCGCGGTCGACTACGTGGGAGTCCAGCGACATAGCCATTACGCTAACTGCTGGTTCCCAGGAACCTCAGTTTTGACTTTTAAAAACCTTACGAAGCTAGGAAGATAAAGCAAAACAGACTTCAGACTTTGCAGTGCCTACAAGTTCTTTCCACGTGCATTCTTAAACATGACACCTCAGTTAAAATTCTAGGAATATAACCAATATTTTCAGTTATATCCTGTAAACAGGGAGAAGACTCTTATCAACTTACACAAGTAACTATATGACCATTGAAATAAGAATACTCATAAATAATATCTGGCGGAATCAGGGAGAAGCAAATGTTTTAGTTTTTTTCAAACAGGCATACTTTACTAAGTTGCCATAAACTGCAGATAGCTTAAACAAAGAAAGTATCCTTAAGTCTGGAAAATTATGTAAAAAAACAGCACAATTTCTCTTTTTCACCAACTCCCTCCTTCCCTGAGTGCCGCTCTTGCTGTACGATGCTTCCTCCGGGCTCCTGATCAGCTAGAACTATGCTCATCTCCCTCCAGCATCTGTCACGATCATCTACCGGGACCCCACCAGCCCCCATGAGATGTTCTCCGAAATTGACAAGATCCAGGAGATCACGGACGGGCTGTGCCCGGAGGTGGAAGGGAAGATGGTCAGTAGGGCAGAAGGTACCGTTGATGCCTCGCTCATTGGTGGAAATACCTCCACTGAAGGCCCCGAGGGCGAAGGTACCAAAAGCACAGTCATCACTGGTGTTGACATCATCATGAACCATCACTTGCAGGAAGCCAACTTCATAAAACAAGCCGACCAGAAGGACGTCAAAGATGACATGAAATCAATCAAAGACAAACTTGAAGAGCAGAGACCAGAAAGAGTAAAATCTTTTATGACAGGGGCTGCAGAACAACTCAAGCATATCCTTGCTAATTTCAAATACTAGCAGTTCTTTATTGGTGGCAACAGAATCCAGATGGCACAATTGCACTGCTGGGCTACCATGAGGATGGTGTGACCCCATATATGATTTTCTTTAAGGATGGTTTAGAAATGGGAAAATGTTAACAAATTTGGCAATTACTTTGGATCTATCACCTGTCATCACTGACTGCTGCTTGTCATCCCCAAAACACAGGACAAAGGACAAATGGGATTGACGTCATCTTGAGCTCTTCGTTTATTCTGACTGTGATTTATTTGGAGTGAATGCATTGTTTTTAAGGAAATAAAGCGTGTCCTGTAGATTGTCTAAAAATACTTAGATGAATTTGAGAGACAGCCCATTAGTTTAATACATTTAAACTAAATCCATCCTGTAGTGTTCTTGAAGATACTAGATCCCAGTTATAAACCACTATTAGAAAGCATGACTGTCTTCAAATAACTTCTACCATGAAACCGACTTCTGAGACCAGAATATATAAAAACAAAACAAGAATCTGGGGCCAGCAGGTGGTGTGGTGGTTAAGGTGCTAGATTCCCACATGGCCAACCATGGTTCGAGCCCCAGACCTGGTGACTTAAAAATCATGCTGGGTGCGTGTGCAGAATCCCAAGAGGAGATGAAGAAGAATGGCCTGTGGTGTGGCTATCCCCTGGGGGGAGGGAGGATTTCTCAGTTTCCCTCTCTCTGTTGAGTGAGTGCACACACTTTATAAACAACAACAACAACAACAACAAACGAAAACCAAAGACAACAAGAATCAGAAGTTTAATTCTGGGTTTCAGTAAGGGGCTGCCAGCATCTGAAGTGGAGCCTTACATTCCATCGCCTACAGTGGAAGTCATTAACTCTGGAAGAGATTACCAAAGGAATGAAAGGAGACTAAATCAGTTGGAAACAAAAATAAAGCAAGTTTTTTCTAAGAAGTGCTTGGACTACATTGCCTGTTATCAGGGACCCAGGTAGGTCTGGGTCCTAGCATACAGAGGGGCTGGCCAGGTGAGCCAAGGTACCACATGGGTGGGCTCAGAGAGTGGGGGCTGCTGTCCAGGGGTCCAGGGCCCCGCTGGGTAGTGCTGTAGGGCTTAGGCCTACTCCTCAAAGGGGGCCTTTTCCATTTGTAAAATCGGGTGACAGGGCTGCCTGCCGGGGTGAGCAGCAGCTCCCAGCAGAGCCTGGGAAGTGGGGGTGGACCAGGCCCAGTGAGGTGGTGAACAGGCCTGGGCAGAGGTAGACAGGAAGGCCCTTCTAGAGTGGGCGAAGATTTCTTTGAAAAGGCAAGGCCCAGAGACCGGCCAGGGGGAGTGAGGTAGAGTCTGGGGGGACATCTACTCTAATCTGGTGTAATCCCGTCCTCCTAGGAGATGACTCAGGGAAGGGCACACATAGGCAAGCAGCCTGGGTTGATCGTGCTGGGTGACCGGGGAGCTGAGCCCTTTCACACTTGGGCCTTGAAGAGTCCGAGTTGAAAGGGGCTGTGTGCCCAGAACAGCAGACCCTGCAGGGACACCTGTGCTCTACCCGCCAGCTCTGGGTAAGGACCCACCAGGTACCAGCTTTAAGCTGATTTTCTGTGTTTTCCACATTGTTTGTGGCAGCATGTATTAATTTATGGTCAGAAAAGGGTATTTTTAAAAGTCAAGGGAACCAGCAGTTAGCGTAATGGCAATGTCGCTGGACTCCCACGTAGTCGACCGCAGTTCGTGTCCCGGACCCGGTGGCTTAAAACTCACGCCGGGCGCGTGTGCGTGCGTGCCCAAGATCCCGAGAGGAGAATGGAGGAGAAGGGATTGCGGCGTGACCATCCCCCCTGGGGGGTGATTTCTCGCTTTCTGTCTCTCTGTCTCTCTCTGTCTGTCTGGTGAGCGCACGCGCCCTACAGTGAAAATCTCTAAAAAAAAAAAAAAAAAAAGTCAAGTCAATCAGACCATAAAACAGAACTGAAAGACCCCAGACCCCAGGAGCAGGCTTTCTCTGTAACTGGGGGTCCAGGAAAAAGACAAGAAAGAGAAGGAGCGGAAACTGGCCCTTAGCTCTAGGATTGTCCCCCACCTCTACCCCAGTGCCACCACCCAGGGGGCTCCTTGCGGGACAGTGTGTTCCACCATCCAGGCCTGTCGAAATCGGGTCTCGGGCAACCAACCTCCCGAGTGTCTTCCTCCCACCCCTCCCCATGGTCTTCCTCTGAGCCGCCTTCTGTGATCATGGTGTGAGTTGGACGCCTTGTGTCACCCCAAGAAGATTCAAATGTGGAAACTTCTCAGGGCCTTGTGGTTGCATCTAAACTTCCTGTAGCACCTGGGCATGGACCTACGGGTCCTGGGGCCCTGGGCACAGAGGTGCAGAGGTGGGGCTGTGCAGCCATGCTGTCCTAGGAGCCCTGCAGGAAGAGAGTGTGTCTAAACCCTAACCCCAGACGTCGCTGAGGCAGCCCAAGGCTGCAGGGCACCTGGCTGGAGGCCACCCTGAGCCCAGACGTTCACTCTGGCTGGGTCGAGGACACTAGGACCTACTCGCCTTCAACAGGCAGTGGTCCACCCAGCACAGGGGATCAGACCCGGTGGGCAGCCACAGAAGCCCAGAAGTAGTGCAGACACCCAAGTTTGCTGTACAGGGAACCACCAGAAGAATGAATTTTGCCAGGGACAGCAGATGGTGTAGTAGTTACATGGCTGGACTCCCACATGGCCAACCAAGGTTCAAGTTCCAGAACAGTGGCTTGAAGATTACACCCAGTACTCTGTGTGGGTGCCTGAGATCCTGGGAGGAGAATGGAGAAGGGACTGCAGTGTGGCCATCCCTGTGAAGGGTGATTTCTCACTTTCCCTCTCACTGTCTCAATCTCTGTCTCTCTCTCACTCTCTCCAGTGAGAGTATGTGGCCTAAGGCAAAAACCTCTTTAAAACAGACAAACAAACAAAAAAGGGAACCAGCAGTTAGTGTAATGGCTATGTCGCTGGACTCCCATGTAGTCGACCGCGGTTCACGTCCTGGACCTGGTGGCTTAAACTCACGCTGGGCGCATGTGCGTGCGTGCCCAAGATCCCGAGAGGAGAATGGAGGAGAAGGGATTGCGGCGTGACCATCCCCCCTGGGGGTGATTTCTCGCTTTCTGTCTCTCTGTCTCTCTCTGTCTGTCTGGCAAGTGCACACGCCCTATAGCGAAAACCTCTCCAAAAAAAAAAAAAAAAGAATGAACTCTGACACCAAGAGGGGTTCAGGGTACCTCGTGGGGCCATGGTGCAGAGACCACTAAGGCCACGAGCAGCTTGCTTAGTGGAGGACAGGATTAGACATAGCTAACCAGAGAGGGAGGAAGAGATCACCTAGCAGGGGTGTCGGAGAGAGGGAGAGAAAGGTTGTCCCAAGATTTTCAAAACCTCTACAGATATGTTTGTCAGCCATGGACTTCATGTCCCTTATTGAGACAGTGTGGCCTGATCAGAAGAGGCAAAAAAGTCATCTGGGACCAGCAGATGGCATAATGGCTAAGTCGCTGGACTCCCACATAGTTGACCATGGTTTGAGTCCTGGACCCAGCGGCTTAAAACTCACACTGGGTGTGTATGCATGCACACCCAAGATCCCAAGAGGAGAATGGAGGAGAATGCAGTGGTCATTATCTCCTGGGGGCTGATTTCTCACTTTCTGTCTCTCTGTCTCTCCTGTCTCTCCTGCAAGCGCACGTGCTATAGCAAAAAATCTCTCTAAAATTGAAAAGCTCAGTCTGACTTTGAGGCTGTCCTGCCCCGCCCTGGAGCTGTGGTGCTGAGATGACTGCGTGGGGCAGGGAAGAGGTGTGTCCTCAGGCCAAGGTCAGAGCCAAGGTTGTGCATTCCTGGACTTAAGGGACTCCAGAGATTTCAGGAAATGTCCGGTAACACGAGTTAAAGGGGACTCCTCCCAGACAATTAGAGCAGAGCTGCTTCTGGAAACTTCCAGGGTCTCAGCACAGGCTACCTGTGAAGGAGACATTCTTCAACACCTGGCTGAGTGTCATCCACCTGTCTGTGCTGTCACCTCTGCATTTTCAGTGTCTCTCAGTACAGCTATGGTCCCCAGGCTTCTCTCATGACGCCCTTTTAGAAAAGTTGTAGGTATCTCAGGACAAGTGGGGACATTGTGAGGAGAGATGTAAAGCCTTCTCCACACTCCAGAAAGCTTGCTCCTTCTAGAAGTTCTGCCAGTCTCAGGACTAGCAATTGGCGTAATGGCTATGTCGCTGGACTCCCATGTAGTTGACCACAGTTCAAGTCCTGGGCCCAGTGATTTAAACTCACACCGAGCGCGTGTGTGTGCATGCCCAAGATCCCGAGAGGAGAATGGAGAAGAAGGGATTGAGGCATGGCCATCCCCCCTGGGAGGTGATTTTTCACTTTCTGCCTCTCTGTCTCTCTCTGTCTTACTGGCAAGCACACGCGCCCTATAGCAAAAACCTCTCCAAAAAAAAAAAGTTCTGCCAGTCTTGTTCACAGTGGCACTGTGCTTCCCCTTCCAGCTCAGTCTCCTATGGAGCAAGAGAAAGTTGGGCTGTCCATTCGGCCAACCTGGTCTTGCTCTGGCAGGGAGGAGGCATGAGCAGAGTGGGGTGGCCAGACCAGGGTAGCCTGGGGTTTCTTCTGGGGGTAATTTTCTCTGCCCTGGCCCAGACACATGCTCAAGTCCTCCTTATACACATGGTGCCTAGTTCCCTGAGATGACTTTGTCGTCTGAGAAGGCATCCTCCACTAACGGGCACTCTGGAATACACGAGTCAGCTCCAGCATGTTCCGCCCCCTCCTTACTTGCTCCACTGCTCTGCAGAAATACCCAGGCCCTTGCAGCAAGGATAGACTTGAAGGCCCAGTCAGGGGCTCAGACCATGGCCGTGGGCACTGGTCAGGGCTGGACGAGAGTTCTGATGACCACTTGATGACTCCTACCTGCTGTCAGGGCTGGGCCTGGGGACTCAGAGTGAGTGGCTGCCCATGAAGGGGGAAGGAAAGCTGCAGAAGCTCTGTGCCATGAGCGTCCTGCAAGGTGGTGTACATGCTGGAGGAGCTAGTGGGTCCTGTAGGGACCCCTGGGCTGGAGGCTACCACGACTGGCTGAACAGCTCGGATCTGTCCTCAGGGCTCCTGGCTGGGTGGTGACAGATGCTACTCTGCAAAGTGCTGCTCTCCACCCTTCTGCTCACTAGTACGAGCACTCTTCTGTCCTGACCAGCCTGTGTTGCTCTCTAGGGAGGGGAAGGTGGCACCATGGCCTGGCAGGAGGTTGTGTGGCCCTTTTCGATTTCAGCAGACTCTCCCAGGGCTCTGAAGAGTGACCACAGAGAAACTCATGGATAGCAGCTTTTTTTTTTTTTTTTTTAATGATTATTAGTTTAACTTTATTTACTCATGGAAAGCATCTTTTTTTTTTTTTTTTTAATGATTATTAGTTTAACTTTATTTACTTATTATTCAGTTTGACCAGAGAGAGACAGAGAGAAAGAAGGGGAATGAGAAAGCAAGCTGCCAGGTCCAGGACTTGAACCACGATCAGCCATGTGGGAGCCCAGCACCTAAACCACCATGCAATCTGCCAGCCCCTTGATAGTAGCTTTAAGGACTCCATCTCTTAGAGACTTGGAGAGTTGGCCCTCTTGGACCATTTATGCCAAATAGCACAGGATGCAAAATGCTCAGAGGTAAACAGACTAAAAAAAGCAAAGGGGACAGCGTAGGCCTTGAATGCCCGGAGTGTCCAGTAGAACGTCAGGGGCACAGCAAATCTGCGTGGATCAGACTGCAGCTGTCAGGCCATGCCAGGAGCTGAGGGCACCTTGCCCCTGTGTCCAGCACAGGACAGGTCCCTAAGAGACACTTGTGCAGCAGACGGTCCTGGCAGCTGTCACAGAAGGTCCTCGGGATGAGGACTCTTGCTGTTGATGGTTCAGCTGGCACAGGTGCTGACCCAGGGCTGGTTCTAGACCCTCCTCCACCAGTCTCTCTGGTCTGGACCAGAACCACAGTGCCTTTCCGTTTTTTCCCCGGGTCCCCTGCCTGGCCCACATCTAGAAGCAGCGCTTTTTGGAATCTTCACTGAAAATGTCCATCTAACAATATGAACACACACACGTATGTGCACGAGGTTAGTTATTAAGCACTGTTTGTGAGTGCAGAAGATTGGAAGCAGTGCAAATGCCTGCACGTAGGAGGTATTTGAGTGACTATAGGACCTCCACACAGTGGCACACTCTGCCGCCCACTGCATGACCAAGATTTCTGCGAGCCTGCGCGGAGTGAGTACACATGTTACACATGAGGGCAACATGCAGGCATGTGTCTACAGTGTGTTCCTTCATGTGAGAAAGATGAGAACAGAAGAAAATACACAGACATCTGCTCATGTGTGCAAAATAAAAAGGAAGGATAAACCAGAAGCTAGAATGATTACCTGCAGGGGGGGTAGAAAGAAAGGAGTAGAAATGGATGGCAGGGATGGGGGCAGCTTCTAGTCTAAGGACACTTTTTACTGCAACTCACATTGTCAGAATCATAGTGGTGCCTCGTAGACCTCTTAAATGAACAATGCAAACCAACCAGTGTGGGGAAATCCCGAACGGCAGTAACCTACCTCAGCTACAAAGGAATAACTTAACCACGCTGGGGGAAGTGGGGAAACATACCTGTGGAGAACAGTGTCTTGCTGGCTACTGCAAGTCTAAAGAACCAGACAAACTACTGTACTCGGTAAATTTGTTTCACACGAGGATGAGATGTTTAAAGGCATGATGGTTGGAAGGACAGTCACAGGTGGAGGGGACCAGGGACAAAGTGCAGCCAAGGAGCCTGGCACAGATCCTGGGACAGAAAGAGGATAGCACCGGAACCCTCATTTCAAGTGCGGGAGCGCTGTGGCCTGCTCGTGTGTGGGAGGGAACCAGCAGAGAGGGAGAAGGTGGTAGTGGAGGGGAAGGTGTAGGGTGGGACAAAGGGCCAAGCCTGGTTTCCCGGCCTTCATGGGGTCCATTGCATCTGGGGCCATGTAACAGACCTGCAGGGAAATGGAGCGATCTACGCTGACCAAGAGGTGGGGCTCCCATCACCCCTCACACCCTGCTTGTGTCCCCACAGCCAGTACCCACCCACAGTACCATGCTTAGACCAGAGCTGGCAGAACCCCATGCCTCAGAGGTAGCATTGAGAGGTGAGGCAAATGAAAACAGTTGGACAGCCCCACTCAGGGCCCCACGCTTCCAAGCACCTTCCTGGGAATATTCTAAGTCCTTCTTTGCTGCTTGGGAATGGCTGATCCCTATTTTTCTTGTTCAGGGTGCTCTCTGAATCTTTGCTCCCCTCCTGGGGTCAACCTGTCCATTCCTCTTGGGCTTCAGCCATGTGTGCATGTGTCCGTGTGTGCACACATGTGAGTGTGCACATCCCCCTTCAATTCATTATTGTTGTCCTGCCTGGGGCCCTGTGCAGCCTAGCACTCAAAGGGCGTGGGTAGCCAGTCTTTCCTGCTGTGTATCCTTCCATGGCCGTCATCGAGACATCCACCTCATCCCCTCTGTAGGCTCCACATTGCCAGACAGGCAGTCCTGGGGTGGACCTGCCATCTCCACACCAATGACCTTTGCCCTCACTCCCTTCTGTTCAAGGTGGTGATGTGATGGTGGCATACTGTCCCAGGTCAGTCTTTTTTTTTGAGAGAGATTTTTGCTACAGGGTGCATGCGCTTTGGCAGACAGATAGAGAGAGACAGAGAGACAGAAAGTGAGAAATCCCCCTCCGGGTGGATGGCCATGCCACAATCCCTTCTCTTCCATTCTTCTTTCAGGATTTTGGGCATGCACACACGTGTGACCAGTGTGAATTTTAAGTTGCCAGGTCTGAGACTCAAACCATGATCTACTACATGGGAGTCCAGTGATGTAACCATTATGCCATCTGCTAGTATCCCAGGTCAGTCTTTATCCTGGTGAGAAGAGAGACAGAACTACTTATGCAAACAGGGCCCCAGAACCTGGGAGGCAGGGGTGGGAGCAGCACCGGAAGAGAGCATGTTCAGGGAATGCAGCCATCATGGCTGGAGACTCCAGGAGGGGCTACAGCTGGAAGACACCTGCATAAAATTCTCAGCAGTAAATTCAG
>NW_006160004.1:11761-24378 GCF_000334495.1 Tupaia belangeri chinensis
GGGCTGTCATTCATATCTGTATTGTGGTCACCTCAACCAGGCTTTAGAAGAACCATTGGCCTGATGGACAAGCAGCACCCTGGGGGGTGACGGATCAGCATGCAACAAGTGACTTTAGGGAGCCAGAGGTGGGGCGGGGGGTTGAGATTGTTCCCGCACAGAAAGGTTCTGCAGAGCCACACACTGTGAGTAGCAGCTGCATCGCTGACTTGGTCTCCCAGTGGGAGAAGTGACATTAGCTGGGGACAGTGCGCTGGACAGCGAAGACCACAGCAGCCTGTGTTTGGACACTCCGAATCTTCCCACGTGCTGTTTGGTCAGTAAGCCTCATCCCGACCCACTGTTCTATTACAGCTCTCCATCAGTGAGCCACGCACCTTACGCCTGCCTGTGAATTTTGTGATGTATCTTTTAATCGAGTTGTTTATACAGTCAGGGGACCTGGAAAGAAAGACCACCTGGGGCCCTGGGCACCCGGAGGCAATCTGATTGCTCTCCCTGCAGCTTCGTCCGCCTCCTCTGGAACTGCGTGTAAGTGGAATCAGACATCGTGGAGCTTTTCATGCCTGCCTTCTTTGGCTCAGCACGGTGTTGGTGAGACTCTCATGCTGTCGTGTGTTAGCACGCTTCCTTTGAACGGCTGTATATTTTCGTTGTTTGAATATGCTGCAGTTTGTTTTTCCATAAACATTTGGTTCATTTTTAGTTTTGCGCTATTATAAATTAAACTTCTATGAATATTTCTGCGCTTCTGCGCAAACCTTTTCAAGGACATAAGCTTTCATTAATTTTGGGTATAGACCTAGCAGCAGGGCTGCTGGGTCATTGGTGTGTTTGTAACTTTAACCCAAACTGCCAGTTTTCTAAAGGGATGGTACCATGTGACCGTCCCGTATCCTTGCTCATGTGACTGTTCTGTTTGTAATTTTTTTGGTGGGGAGAAGTTTTTGTTATAGGGCGCGTGCACTCGCTAGAAAAACAGAGAGAGACAGAGAGACAGAAAGTGAGAAATCACCCTCCAGGGGGGATGGCCAGGCCCAATCCCTTCTCCTCCATTCTCCTCTCGGGATCTTGGGCACACATGCACACGTGCCTGGTGTGAGTTTAAGCCACCGGGTCCAGAACACAAACTGCAGTCGACTACGTGGGAGTCCAGCGACATAGCCATTATGCCAACTGCTGGTCCCACGTTTGTAATTTTTCAAGCCACCGTTTTGAGGCAAAGTTTGGTTAGAAATGTATATTCATTGTTGGGGCTGGCAGGTGGCCCGGTGGCTAAGGGTGCTGGACTCCCATGTGGCCAGCCACAGCTCAAGTCCTGGACCTGGTGGCTTGCTTTCTCACTTTCCATCTCTCTCATTCTGTACCTCTCTGGTCAAATTAAAATAAGTGAATAAAATTAAATTAATTTTAAAAAATGTATATTCATTGTGAGGAAATGATAGGATATAGTGATGTTGGAAGTCTTCGTGAGGTAACTTTCCTGAACTGTGGTCTCACCTGTGCAGTGAGGCTAACAGGAACATGTGCCTTCCTGTGATTGTGAAAATTATGTGAAAAGGGGGACCAGCAGTTAGTGTAATGTCTATGTCGCTGGACTCCCACGTAGTCGACCGCGGTTCGCGTCCTGGACCCGGTGGCTTAAAACTCACGCCGGGCGCATGTGCGTGCGTGCCCAAGATCCCGAGAGGAGAATGGAGGAGAAGGGATTGCGGCGTGACCATCCCCCCTGGGGGGTGATTTCTTGCTTTCTGTCTCTCTGTCTCTCTCTGTCTGTCTGGTGAGCGCATGCGCCCTACAGTGAAAATCTCTCAAAAAAAAAATTACGTGAAAAGAACCTTGTGTATTTCTCGATGCCTTGCCTGGAGCACAGAATAAGCCCTAAGAAATCGTTGTTAGATACAGAATAGGAATCATGCATACCGTGTGTATTGCTCTGTATAGAACCGTGAATGGTAGGACACAATCTAAACCATTCAAGAAGTAGCTACTGAGCTTCCACTATCAGGCTCTTGGGATTACAAAGCTGATTACTCTCAGGATACAAAGCTAATACAAACTTTGATTATTATTAAGCGATGCTCCTAAGCCAGCTCTTCTTCATCCACTTGCATTGAGAGTCAGAGTGTACAGATTACAGTAAACAGTGGAGGGGCACCATGGAAACAGCCAGGGAACGCTCTGAGCCGGCCCCCTCCTCATCCTGCCTTTCCTCTCGCCTTCCTTTGTGCGTGTGCAGGCTGGGGAGGACCCAGTCTTAAGCACGTCACTCGGTTATTTCAATGGTGCAGCAGTATGGAACAGAGGCAAGCGTTCATTACTGCCCTGGTTTGTTGTCTCCGTCTGTGTTAAAACTGATCAAGTCTCTGCAATCAGCCACCTAAGCCCTTGGTGTTCCCCATATCCATGTGTGCCATCTGCCTGTCCTGCTCTGGCTGCAGGAGCAGCTGCATCTGCGGGACATCTCTCCTGAACCCCAGCAGGGCTGTGGGCAGAGACACCTTGGCAGGCGTGTACTGGGAACCACCAGGATAAGACTCAGGCACAGCACTTGGGGAGAATGCCCTTGGCTTTGAATCTGGGACAAGCGGCCAGTACCAATCAAACCCTGCTGACTAACTCTTTCTGTTTTTATTTTTTAAGCCGAAAATATAAGTTTACCAATCTGCTGGGGAGACTTTCAGCCAGCTGGTGTGCCCAACTATGAGTGCACAGCACATTCCACTGTATGGGGTTTTCGTTGTCCTGAGAACAACATCAGCAGCACCTTCGAGCCCCTCTCCCTGGAGCGGCCTTGTGCTCACTGTTCCTCACCACCAACTCTCCAGTAACCATAACCCTGGTTTATTTACTTATTTTTTTTAAAAGAATTATTTACTTATTTAATTGCATTTGTTATTATTATTTTTTAAATTTGACCAGACAGAGACAGAGAGAGAGAGAGAAAGGGAAAGTGAGAAAGCAAGCTGCCAGGTCCGGGACTCAAACCACGGTCAGTCGTGTGGGAATCCAGCGCGGAGCGGCCTTGTGCTCACTGTTCCTCACCACCAACTCTCCAGTAACCATAACCCTGGTTTATTTACTTATTTTTTTTAAAAGAATTATTTACTTATTTAATTGCATTTGTTATTATTATTTTTTAAATTTGACCAGACAGAGACAGAGAGAGAGAGAGAAAGGGAAAGTGAGAAAGCAAGCTGCCAGGTCCGGGACTCAAACCACGGTCAGCCGTGTGGGAATCCAGCGCCTTTAACCACCACACTACCTGTTGGCCCCAGCCTGTATTTTAACCTGACTACAGAGTCACTCAGCATGTTCTTTTATGCCTGCTTCTTCATTTTCTATCACCTGTGCCATTCGGCTGTGCTGCAGAGGGTTCTCGTTGCCTTGTCGGTGGTGCTGATTCCTGCTCTGGGAGACGAAGAGGGACAGAGCTGTGGAGCATCCGTGTGGGCATCACACTTGAGGGCGCTCAGTGTGCCTTTCCGAGTAGGAGGGCTCAGTCACAGAAATGAATACTTGAATGAGCGAATGACCTGGAGTTAGAATGTCAAACTGAAGGTGTTTGGGAAACTTCTCCAGTTTCTAAGTTTCACTTCACGCTGGGCACACTTGGCTTGTCCCTGCCAGGCACACACCCACCACGGCCGTTCATTCCGTTACACTCTTCCCCATCAGCCTCCTGCTTCTGGTCAGAGGGGGCTGCAGAAAGGTGCGATGATTGGTTGGGCTCACTTATTCTGAAATCGGTTTCCCTTCTAAGATCACCAGGTTTGGGAAAAGGGATTCTGAGGACTTTGAAGGCTGTTCCCATGGAGGTGGGAAGAAATGTGATGTTTCCCGAGGACCGACACTGGCCACTGACTAGCCCTTCCACATCTGTGTTTTAACTGGTGCCTTCTCCCTCCCCTCTTTATCAGGATTGATTGAGGTTTTATTTTCCTTTCTTTCATTATCTTTATTTTTATTCATGAAAGAACGTGTGTGTATGAACAAGAGAGAGAGCGGCACCCTCATCAAAATCTTCTCAGGCCGTGATCCCCTTCCCGCAGTCCTCCATCAGGATCTGGGCATGGGCTCACATGCTTGCTGTACTTTCAGGCCGATCCAGGGGTCCAGGCTCATGGTCAACAGTGTGGCCTCCAGCACTGTAGTTCATGGCCGCTCTTAGGCCTGACTTTTCGACCCATCTCTATTGTTTTGCAAGATGTTCATCCCATTCTCTTCTCACGAATGTTCTGACGAAACAAAGGACACTGATTACAGAAGAACCATGGTGGAGTAACTACCACTTCATGACGATGAGTAGTCCATTCAGTGTCAGGAAACTGAGAAAGGGAGTCCCTTAGACAAGGAGGGGGTTACAGTCACCTTGTTTATTGTGAGGGTGAGATAGCCAGTGTGGCCAGACTCGGCACCGAGGGGCCCTTGCCAGCCACATCCACTGATGCGGTGAGGTCTGTGGAAGTTTTTCCTGCTTCCTTTAAAGTCAACTGTGGACATTGAGCTGTGATTGACCCCATGACCTGTGGGAAAATCTGTGGGAGCATGTGGAGACAACAGCCAAAAAACTTGATGATTGTTACTCTGCAGTTTCCCCGAGGGGAAAGAGAACAAATAGCTCAGGTGGCTAGATCCCGATAAAATCACGATGGGAATTTATTGTTGATGAAGAATAGTTTAATTTGGTAAGATGAATGCATAGCAGCAGTAGTGAAATGAATGCTTCTTCTGGATGACCTATTCCCAATTTTGGTTGGGTATGTTGCTGCCCAGCTAGAAGACTGTGTTTTCTAGATGGAAGGGGAACTTTTGTGCCCTGTCCTCCTTCTCGTCATGTGTACACAATGGCTGATGCTCCAGCAGCCTTCTTGGTCCGGAAGGCACTGCACCAAGGATGGCAGAGCAGGAAGATGCTTTACTAATAAGCACACATGAAAACTTACTGTGTACTAGGCCTTGCTCAAGTGTTTTAGAAGTAGTAAATAATTTAGTTCTCACAGCAGCCACATAAGTAACATGGTATGTTGTTCAAGGTCACCTCCTGAGCCCCAAGGTTCATCAAGCCACAGATAATAGGAACATGGTGCTGGATTCCACATGGCCAAGTCCATAGTTCAAGTCCCAGGTCCAGCAGCTTAAAAAGTATGCCAGGTGCATGTGCATGCATGCCCAGAATCCCCAGAGGAGAATGAAGAAGAGATTGCAGTGTAACCCTCTTTCCTGGGGTATAATTTCTCACTATCCAATCCTCTCTTTCTCTCTGGCCAGCACACATACTCTCTTGTGACAACTAAAACTAAAAATAAAACAAAAATAAAATCTTCATAGTGAAATAAGCCACAAAATTCTCCTATTTACTTTATTAGTTTGTCATCTTGCCAAACATAAAGGAGCAGTTTCTCTAATTCCTCCTGATCTGGTCCTGCAAGTGAAGCTGGAATCTTTTAGGGGTCTCAAGATGGACCAATAAGGTATGATCCTGATCTGGGGGCCCTAGTGTGTGGGCAGGATGGAGGACTAAGGAGTCCATCACCTGCTTGCCTTGAGGGACTTTTCCTTCTTCATGAGTCTGCCTGGTGCATATCCACACTTCTTGAGAGGTTGTTTTTTGTTTGTTTGTTTGTTTGTTTGTTTTTGCTATAGGGTGCTTGCACTCACCAGACAGACAGAGAGAGACAGAGAGATAGAAAGCGAGAAATCACCCCCCAGGGGGGATGGCCACACCACAATCCCTTCTCCTCCATTCTCCTCTCGGGATCTTGGGCACGCATGCACACGCACCCGGCGTGAGTTTTAAGCCACGGGGTCCAGGACACGAACCGCAGTCAACTACATGGGAGTCCAGCGACCCAGCCATTACGCTAACTGCTGGTCCCCACACTTCTTGAAAAAAAAAATCTCAAACCGAAACCCACCAAGATGTTACCTTTTCTGTGAACCCTTTGCACGCCCCACTTCATGGACCAATACCATCTCATCTTCATTCAAGTGTTAGTAATTTTTCCTATAGTGCTTGCTCTTATAACTTATCTCACTCCATTATTTCTATCTTCTCAGCTCTGTGAAACTCTAGGTCTTAAAGGACTTTCATTTATGCATTCTGAGAACGTAGCCCAGAGTCAAGGACACAGGAAGAGTTTGACATGTTTGATAGATGGATGGATGAGTGGATGGATGAATGAATGAATGAATAGATGGAAGATGGAAGAAGAATGGATAAATGGATGACAGATAGAATGATGATGAATAAATGACAGGTAGATGATGAGTGGACGGATGGATGAATAGATTCTCGATATTGGGTGGATAATGGGTGGATGGGTAGATAGGTGGGCAGATAATGGATAGATAGATGAATGGATGGTAGATGATGAATAGATGGCTGGGAAGGTGATAGATGTGAATAGATGGATGATAGGTGGATGCAAAAATGGGAGGATAGATGGATGATGGTTAATGGAAGGATGAATGGATGATGGATGAATAGATGAATGGGTGAGTGAATGGATGGATGCAAGTATAAAGAATTTTGCTCAGGGACAAGCCAATTATCAGTCATATACATTTGACTTCTGAGTGTCCCATTTCAGGGCCTAAGACATCTAAAGGTTTCTGCCCAGACTTCACCCTCCTGTCCTCCAGATCTAGCCAGGTATAGCACACTGTTTATTCTCTCTGTCACTCTCCAACTCTCTCTCTCTTTTCTTTACTTTTTTTAAAATTTATTAAACTTCTTAGCTCTTTGTCGCTCTTTTATCTTGCTAATTCTTACCTTTCCCTCCTTCTCACATAGGACAAGACAATCACCAGCCATATACATTTGACTTCTGAATGGTCTGTTTCACCATGCGGTTTTTATTTTTTGCTTTTATCAATTTTTTTTTTACTTTTTTCATATTGTTTTTGTCTTTTTAAAATTTGTTTTCTTTTCCTTTTTCCTTTATCTTTTTCACTTTTCTGCTCAGCCTCCACACACTGAGTTTCTAGACAGGTCTAAGTGCACAGTAGCCAAATACTCAAATACTTTTAGGGTCAGAGTAATCCTCATATTCCATGTAATCTGCTGCACAAAGGCAGAAAAACAGTCCTGCTTAGAGATTGCAGATCACCTCCTCCTGCATGCCTCTGAACACTCAGATTTTACTCCAAAAATTAGGAAAAAATGTATAATCTATCAGATGACCAGAAACCACTGCAGAGGCACAAGAAACATGAGAAACCAAGAAAATATCTCTCCCTTAAGGGAAAAGAGTAACTCCTCATCCTCCACAGACAATACAAGGGAACTTGTGAAAATATAAGATAAAGAATTTAAAATATTCACAGTGACAAAGCTTGCAGAGATGCATGAGAAGAGAGACAACAAACTCCAGAAGATGCAGGAGAAAAGAGACAATGAGTTCCAGGAGGGGAGGAAGTTCTTGCACCATCTGAAAGAGGAAATACACACCATAAAAAAGAATCAAACAATTGTTAGAGATGAAGGCTGTAATACAGGAAATCAAAACCTTCCTTGAAAGTATTTAAAGCAGATTAGATCATGCAGAAGATCAAATCTCAGATGTAGAAGATAGAACCCTCTTACCTGGAAAAATTCACCAAAAAGACTGAGAAAATAACACAACAAAATGAGAATAATGCAAGATACCTTTAAATAAGTAATACTAGATACCTTTAAGTGCCCAAACATCCGGATAATTGGTATCCCAGAAAGTGAAGAAACTAACAAGGGCATTGATAATCTATTTCATGAAATTCTGGAAGAAAACTTTCCAAACCTAGAGAGACATTCACATATCCAGACCCAAGAAATACAAAGGACCCCACTTTGAAACAACTCAAGAAGATCTTCTCCAGGCACATCATAACTAGATTGACCAAAACCAAAGACAGAGACAAGATACTAAAATTGGCAAGAGAGAAACATCAAGTTACTTTCGAAGGATATATCATCAGGCTAACATCAGACCTCTCATTGGAGAGGAAAGCAAGGAAAGAATGAGAAAATAGATTCAAAGTGTTAAGTGAAAAACAATTTCAATCTAAAATACTATACCCATAAAGATTATCTTCCATATGGGAAAAAAAGACAAAAATATTCTCAGATAAACAAAACCTGAAAGAATTTACCAACATCAGACTAGCTCTTCAAGAAGTTCTAAAGAGTGCTAGGAAAACTTAAGTTGGACACACAGAAATAAGAGTACAAAAACCAGGACCAGCAATTGGCGTAATGGCTATGTCGCTGGACTCCCATGTAGTCAACCACAGTTCGAGACCTGGACTCAGTGGCTTAAAATCATGCCAGGAGCATGTGCATGCCTGCCCAAGATCCTGAGAGGAGAATGGAGGAGAAGGAATTGTGGTATGGCCATCCTCCCTGGGGGGGTGATTTCTCGCTTTCTGTCTCTCTGTCTTTCTGGCGAGAGCACGTGCCCTGTAGCAAAATCCTCTCCAAAAAAGAAAAGAAAAGTCCAGTGAGCATGACTGTGTCTTGATCTATTTTAGGGGTCTTATCTTGGAATCCAGCACCAAGGGAATGCGCTCAGCATTCACCCCAGCTGGTCACCAGCAGTGTTCTGGGGCCAGTTTTGTGAACTACTTTCTGGCCCCACTGTAGAATCAATGGGCTCTCTACATTTTTTATTTCATACTGTATTCAGAGTTGAACCCAATCTCCCCCTCTGCAAAATCTCATTGCCTTGGTCTGCATACATACCACGATGTCCTGAATAAAGTCAATAAAGTCGTCCTTACTGTGCTTAACAAGGAGCATCGGATAACCTTTTCTGTTGTCGCTCCTGCCAAAGATTAAACAGTCTATGCGCTCCCTCTGCGTCCTTGAGTGGGCCCATTCCCTTTTGGAATTCAGTTTACTTTGTTCCTGTGACTCATCTGACGGTTTTGAGGATTATCCAGCTTTCTTCGCTGTCCGTGTGGGAGCGATGTTCTTTGCAGTTTTCTACATTCTCAGAGGAAATGGAAGTCTGTGTTACGCATTTTATTGCAGCCAGAACCCAACCAATTTGCTCTGTGAGCTCATTTTTAATGGAAATTTCCTCTGCAGGAGTCCTGGGCTATATATCATATGATAAGGTCACAGCGGAAACAGATGACACAGAAAAGTGGGTCATTGACAAAAGTTTAAAAATAAGACTATTTACTAAGTTGTGGGCAGAGATTCAATAGCCCGGTATCCCAGGGCTCAGGAGGGCAGGCTGCTCTTGCTTCTCTTAGATCTGAAAAGACTAAGGAGGAAACTTACTGGAGTCCAGAGCTGGTGATTGTGTGGAGAAGACTGTCAGGAGCTTGGCGCTTGGTGCGATTGCAGCCAGCTTGTGGCTAGGCATAAAGTAAGTCAGGGCATAGGAGAACTAACAACACTGTCAACCCGCATGATCTACTCAGCATGCACAGGATACCCCCAACTACAGCACGATGTGCATTATTTTCAACTCTCCATGGAACATATGCCAAGATACTTCATACTATAAACCATAACACAAGCTTCAGCAAAGCTAAAAGAACGGAAATAATCATACAGAGTGTGTTCTCTGACTATAGTGGGGTTGAACTAGACAGCAATAACAGAATAACAGAAAAATTGGGACCTGGACATGGGTAATGATTCGTGGGTAAAGAGGAAGTCTCAACAGAAATTTAAAAAGACATTAAACTAAACAAAAATAAAAATACATATGCAATTTAGTTCTGGGGCACAGCTAAAGCAGGGTTAAGAGGGAAATTCATAGTTCTAAAATGCTTACATTAGAAGAGGGAGGAAAAAAACTCAAATCAATAATCTAGGTTCTAACTTCAATAACAAAAAAAATCAAAATAAACCTAAAAAGTGTCCAGCAGGTGGTGTAGTGGTTAAGGTGCTAGATTCTCACATGGCTGACCCCGGTTCAAGTTCCAGACCTAGCAGCTTGCTTTCTCACTTTCTCCTGCTCTCTCTGATGAGTACTTATGGCCTATAGCAAATTAAAATAAATGATAAAAATAAATACAAATTAAATAAATAATTTAAAAACATGTTAAAAAAAACCTAAATGAAGGAGAAGGAAATAAACAATAAAAGATAAGAGAAGAAATGATAAGATTGAAGACAGAAAAACACAATGAAACAGGGAGGTAGTTCTTTGAGAAAAATCAATAAAGCCCTAGCAAGGCTGACAAAGAAACAAAAGACACAAGTGACCAATATCAGGAATGAAAGGGAAGCTATTATGCTGTTGTTGGGAAAGTCATGACACATTTTTCTGTTCTTCTATACAAGCATGCATCATGACTTTCCAGACAGCCCAATACTGTAGACCCTGCAGATATCACAAGGGTAAGGGAACACCACAGACAACTTTACATACATAGAACTGGCATTTTAGATAAAATGGACCAGTGCTTTGGAAAGCACAAACTAGCATACTCACCCATTGCAAAATGGGTAATTCAAATAGCTCTATAACGATTAAGAAAATTGAATTAGCAATTAAATATGCCCTCCCAAAAAGAAATTTCTAGACTCAGAGGACTTCATTGGAGAATTCTTCTGGGCATGTAAAGAGGAATTATCACCAATTCTATAGAATCTCTTGCAGAAAATAGAAGAGAAGGGAGCACTTCTCAAGTAATTTTATGAATCTAGTAGTACCCACATACTAAAACCAGACAAGGACAGTATAGAATGGAAAACTATAGATTAACATCCCTTATTAACATAGTTCCAAAAAAATTCTTAACAAAATACTGGCAAATAGAATTAAACTATATACAAAAAGAATGAGTCATTATGACCAAGTGTATTTTATTCCAGGGATGAAAGCCTGGTTTAATATTCAAAAATAATCAATATAATCTATCAGAGGTCAAAGAAGAAAAAAAAATCATATCAATTGATACAGGAAATCATTTGACAAAGTGTCACACATTCATGGTAAGAACTTGCATAAAAAATGTAGTAGAGAGGAACTTTTATAAAGTTGATAAAGAACATCTACAAAAATTATACCTTAATGCTGAAAGACTGATCTCATTTTTTTTTTTTTAGAGATTTTTGCTATAGGGTGCATGTACTTGCTGGAGAGACACAGAGAGACAGAAAGTGAGAAATCACTCCCTACGGGGGATGGCCATACCACAATCCCTTCTCCTCTCAAGATTTTGGGCACACACACACACATACACATACCCTGGTATGAGTTTCAAGCTGCCAGGTCCAGGACTTGAACTGTGGTGGACCACAGGGGAGTCCAGTGCCCTAACCACTATGCAACCTAGACTTAGTGATTGCTGGCTCCTAGACTGAATGATTTCTGCCTGAGATTGTGACAATGCAAGGATGCCTGCAGTCACTATTGTTATTTGATACAGTGCTGGAATTTCTAGCCAGTGCAAGAAGGCAAGAAAAAGAAATTAAAGACATATATGTCAGAAAGGAAATAATACAATTGTCTCTATTTGTTGATGATGTGATTGTTTACATAAAAATTCCAAAGAATCTACCAAAAAATAAAAAAACCCTCCTATAGCTAACAAGTGATTTCAAGAAGATCACAGGATTCAAGATAAACACACAAAAATGAATTGTACTTCAGTAGACTACCAATGAACATGTAGAAACCAAAATTAAAAACACAATTTACAGGGGCTGGCAGGGGGCATTGTGGTTAAGGGGGCTGGACTCCCACATGGCCAAGTATGGTTTGAGTTCCAAATGAACCTGGCGGTTTGCTTTCTCATTTTCCCTCTCTGTCTCTCTCACTCTGTTCCTTTCTGATCAAATTAAAATAAATAAATAAATGAATAAAGGTAAATAAACTAATTCTTTAAAAAACAAACAGACAGACAAAAAAGTTCACAATTACACTTACAGTTGCTTACAAGAAAAAAGAGAGGTAGCAGGAAGTGAGGTAGTTAAGGTGCTGTATCTCACATGGTTCAAGTCTTGGACCCAGGGGTTTGAAAACCATGCTGGGTACAAGTGCATGTGTGCCCAAAATCCTGAGAGGAGAGTGGAAGAGAAGGGATTGCGGCATGGCCATCTCTCCTGGGGGTGATTTCTTACTTTCCCTTTCTCTCTGTCTCTCTCCAGCGAGTGCACACACTCTATGGAAAAAATTGAAAAAATAAAAATGAAAAAGAAATAATTAGGTGTAAATCAACAAAGCAGGACTTGTATATTGAAAAGCTACAAAATACCAATGAAATAAATAAAGATGTAAATAAATGGAGATACATACCATGTCCATGTATTGAAAGACTTAATGTAGTAAAGATGTCAATTCTCTCCAAATTAATGTATCTGTAACTTAATTCCTATGAAAATCTCAGCAAAATTTTATAAATATAGATAATTCTAATATTTATATGGAAAGATAATGAAGCTATAATTGTTATAATTTTTTGAAAGATAATGAGGGAGGAATCAGTCTACCCAGTTTTAAGACTTGCTATATAGAAACAACAGTTAAGACTGTGATATTGGTGGAGACAGACACATACCAGTGGAACAGAACCGAGAACTCAGAAATAGACTCACAGGGAGACCTGCGCGGGCCCTCCCGGACTCAGCGTGTCTCCCCGGGGCCCGCACCAAGGCGGCGGCGGGAGGTGGG
>NW_006160004.1:25257-34117 GCF_000334495.1 Tupaia belangeri chinensis
TGGCAGAGGGTGGGGGATGGGGAATCAGGGATGGCAAGACAAAGGGCAGGGTATGCAGGATGTAAGAACTGGAAAATTACTTGCTGAGAACATGTATGTTGATGTGCTTGATTGAGCCAGTGCACAGTGTATTTTGGATGGAAAATTTATTGGTGGGTTGTGATGGTGTATAGTGAATTAAGGTAGAAAATAAAAATTAAAAAAAAAAAAAGAAAAAAAGAAATAGACTCACAGAAATATGCCCAATTGACTTTTGACAAAGGTATGAACGCAATTTAGTGGAAGGATGATAGCTTTCTTCAACAAAAGGTGCTGGAGCAATTAGACATCCAGAGGCAAAAAGCTGAATTTCAACTTAAATCTCATTCTTTATACCAAAGTTAACTCTAAGTGTATCATAGGTTAAAATGTAAAACTATGGGGACCAGCAGGTGGCATGGTGGCTAAAGGTGTCGGATTCCTACATGACTGACCATGGTTTGAGTCCTGGACCTGGTGGCTTGCTTTCTCACTTTCCCTTACTTTCTCTGTCTCTTTCTGATCAAACTGGGGGAAAAAGTTAAATAAAATAATCCTTTTAAAGAAAGTGAAACTATGGGGCAGCAGGTGATGTGGTGGTTAAGCATGTGTATGCATGCCCAAGTCCTGACAGGATGGAGAGATGGAGGAGAAGCGATTGCAGCATGAGCATGTCCCATTGGGAGGTTCTCTCTCTCTTTTCTTTCTCTGGGGACTACATGTACCATATAGAAATTTAAACAAAAAAGCTTGCTGATAAATGTTTGTAGCAGGTTTAATCATAACAGCCCAAACCTGGAATCAGCCCAGATGTTCTTCAACTGGTAAATGGTTAAACTGGGGCACATACACACCACGGATATCTCTGCAATAAAAAGGAACACGTTCTTAATACGCACAAGAGTCTGAATGAATCTCTAGATAATAATATTGAGGGGAAAAGCCAACCCCAAAGTGTCGCACAGAGTATGATTCCATTTATACAACATTCTCGAAGTGACAAAATTATGGAGATGGAGAGCAGATTAGGATTACCAGGGGTCAAGGGAGGAGGTGGGGAGGAGTGAAGTAGATGTGGTTATTAAAGGGCAATGCAGGGACTGACAGATGGTGTGGTGGTTAAGGGCGCTGGACTCCCACATGGCCAACTGCGAATCGAGTCCCGGACCTGGCGGCTTGCTTTCTCTCTCTTTGTCCCTCGTTGGTCAAATTAAGATAAATAAAGTTAAATAAAATAATTCTTTTATTTTTTTTTTTTAAAGGGCAATACAAGGAATTTTTGTGGGTGAAACATCCTGTCTGTTGTCTGTGTCAGTGTCAATCCTGTGACATTGGGTTACGAGTGTGTGAGATGTTACCATTGTGGGCAATTGGTGAAAGACACATGGGACCTCCCAGGACAGTGTAAGATCTTAGAACTGCCTGGGAATCTGTAACTATTGATACAGGTATATATATATATACACATATTTATATTTATTATGATCATATATATAATATATATGTGACAATATAGTATATATAATGATGTATATAATGATTACGAAATAAGTTTAATTTAAAAAGATCACTTTCTTGGTTACGACATGAGACACACCAAAGACAGGTGAATTTCTGGCTGGCTTTTCTGAGGCCTGGCTTCCCGGGCTGTGAGGACCGACAGCCAGGCAGGCCTTCTCTGCCTTCTGCACCGGCTCATCCATCTTGACCTGGGCTCTCAGGCAAGATCAGACCTGAGCCTGGAAATGTAATCTGACCAGACCCCCGGCAGAGAAAACAGTACTGCCTGTTTTGTGTTTCCCAAGACTCAGGAATGGTGGGAACAACTATGAGCTGGAGGTGTCCTGGGAGTGTGGGCCCTCAGCTCTGATAGTTAGGCCTTCCTCTACCCTGGAGTCAGCACAGACTTTCTTGGGAATTCAAAAAGAATCTTGGAAGATTCTCACTGGAGGAGGTCCTTAAAGCCTGGCCTATTCCTGATGTAGAACTGGGGAGGCCTTCCAGGGTCAACAGAGATGACCAAGGAGGGCTAGACCCAGGCTTCACACTTGAGTCCCCGTTCCAAGAAGCCAGTGCTGATTTGTCATGGTTGTGCAGGCAGAGTGAGGCTCTCTTCTCACCCTCCCACAGGTACATAGCCCACACATGACGGTGGCACAGACCCAGGCTGTGGTCCGTGAATCCCAGCACTGATTCATAACGGTGCAGCCTCCTTAGGGCCACACACCTCCCCAGCAGCTGTGTGACCAACCGCCATGGATCTGCAGGAGCAGACAAGACCTAGAGCTGCTGTGACAGCTGTGTGAGGCTGGCCGGGGGAAGGCCTGTAGGGCAGGAAGGTCAGGCTCCTAGGGCTGCAGTAGGGAGCTGAGGCATGCCTCTGAGCCCCTCCACTTCCCCTCTGCTGTTACCACGACGTCATCACCACCTTGGCTTGAACCATCTGTAGCTACAAGAGCTGCTGTGGCTACTGACTGGTCCTGTTGTCAACGAGGCAACGGTCCTTCCCCTCTGTAACAGCGCCAGCATCCTCCTGCATTGCCTTCTCTGTGGCCTTTCTTTTCTGAACGGAAGCAGATGTGTTTTTCCTAATGACGAATATTCTGAGAACCCATTTAGTTGAAACGGCGGACAGCAGCCTGTCACAGCAGACTAGCACGTGCTTCCCCCAGGGCTTCTGTGAAATCCACTCAGAAATGAACAGTCTAAAATGTGCCGGGAGCTGCTCACATGCTTGATCTATTTCCCTCTCCCGAGTTTCCTTTTAGTCCACTTTGATGCAGTACTGGCAAGCTTTCTGCTGAAAACATGAGCAGCAAATCCAGTAGTTTTATCCGGTTGGCTAATAAATATGTTCTAAGTACTGGTCGTTTAATGGCTCACTCACTTTTTTCATTGGTTTGTTTAATTGCCAGAGTGCCTGTGCATGCACATATACATGCGTGAGAGACAGAAAAAGAGAGAACGCTCCTCCCAATGGGGCGTGGTCATGCTGAAATTCCTTCTCCTCCATATCTCCATCCTGTTTGTGTTTGGGGCACACACTCAGGTACCTGGTGTTCAAGTTGCCAGGGCTGGGATCTGAACTGTCAGCCATGTGGAATCCAGCTCCCTTAACTACTAAGCTATGGGGCTGCCCCACACTCACTCCCTTATGCTTATCAAAACTCCTGGCCCCTGCCAGTTCCTCCTCACTTACTGGTGTCTAATCCTCACCCACCCAGCTTGCTCAGTCTTTTCCTGAGATACTAAGGGAGGTGGGTTCACTTGTCAAAGATTTTTTTGGTAAAGAATTATTCACTTAATTTATTTATTGTTGTTATTATTTTTCTTAATTTGCTATAGGCATTCACCAGAGACAGACAGAAAGTGAGGCAGGCCACCGGGTCTGGGACTCGAACCATGGTTGGCCCTGTGGGAGTTCAGTGCCTTAACCACTATGCCACCTGCTGGTCCCCAAAGATTAGTTTAAAATGAGGGTAAGAGAATAATCCTTTATTTATTTATTTATTTATTTATTTGCTATAGGGTGTGTGTGCTTGCTGTGGACAGACAGACAGCGAGAGGGAAAGTGAGGAATTATTCCCTAGAGGGGATGGCTGTGCTGCAATCCCCTTTCCAATCTCCTCCTGGAATTTTGGGCATACGCACACACATGCCCTGTGTGATTTTCAAGCTCCCGGGTCTGGGACTCGAACTGCACAGTTGGTCATGTGGGATCCAGCTGCCTTAATCTCCATGCCATCTGCTGGCCTGAGAATAACTTTTTTTCCCCATGTAACTAATGTGCGATATGACCCAATATAAAGGCCTCTGGTAGGATGGTTGGCTCAACGTATTTGCTCAGATCAGGTAGGCATGGCAGAAGTTCCCAAGTCTATGTACAAGGTTGGATTTTAAAGGGATCCAACAGAATTGAAAAGATAAGGCAGTTATTTAATAAATAAGTTCAATCACCATAGTTATTCCTCAAGCTCCACATTGGTCTCACTCTGTTCAAGTTGCATGATCAGTTCCGGGAAGCTGAGCTCCTAAGTAGGCCCCATCAAGTGCAGATCTAATTAAGGTACAAATATCATACTCTCTGGTCGTGGGCTCATTCAGGTAGGACCCGAGGGAGAGTTAGGAAGCTCTGCCATGGGAACTCCCAGTGCCCTGAGGTTTTCAGGGTGAAACTGGGTAGAGAGCCCACAAAGGGTGGCTGCTTTTCCCTTTAGGGCAGTGGGTTTCTCTGACAATAGGCACAAAGATAAAATAAGGCCCAGAAGCTCGTCCTGGTCAGCTGGCTCAGCACCCAGGCAGCGCTGAGGTGGAGCACTCCTGCCTCTCGTCTGTGGCCTGGTCTAACCTCGGGACCATGCACCACTGACATTGCTTTTTTTCGGCCAAGTTATGCTGGCAACATGTAGTATTGCTCATAACTACCTTCTGATTAAAAGCGCTAAACTGGGCCAGCAGATGGCCTGGTGGTTAAGGTGCTAGATCCCATATGGCCAACTCAGCAGTTTGAGTCTTGGACCCGGTGGCTTGAAAAACACGCCGGACATGTGTGAGTGCATGCCCATAATCCCGAGAGAAGAACGGAGGAGAAGGGATTATGGCGTGATCATCACGCTGGGGGTGCTTTTTCACTTTCTCTCTCTCTCCAGTCAGAACATGTGTCTTATAGCAAATTAAGGTACTGAGAAAGAAAGAAGGAAGGAAGGAAGGAAGGAAGGAAGAAAGAAGGAAGGAAGAAAGGAAGGAAGAAAGAAAAGAAGAAATAAAGAAAGAAAGAAAAAGAAAGAAAAGCCAAGTTTTTTTTGTAGAAGATGAGAAAAATATGGTAGAAAAAATGACTTGTAATTTCACCCAGAAATAACCCACTGTGAAATCCTATTGTTAACATTCTCTCCAATAAAATTAGAATCAGGCTGTGCAAACCGTTTTGTATCCACTTTGCCTGGTCTAACGTTATTTAAGGAACATTTTTTTCTCAATAAAATGAAATGTCTCTGAAACCTGTGACTGTTCTGGCTGCGGTTTGTCACCTCTGCTTTATTTGAAATTTCTCCCACTCCTACGTTGCTGCCGTCTACCTTCCTTAGTGTGGCCCGGGGGCGCCACATCTCCTCAGAATGTCTCAGAAATGGAGTGATGTCACTCTCCCAGCATGAGGAAGGCCAGCTATGACTCTCCAGTTAGCACTGAGGGATACTCAAAATAAAACCTTGCATTCAGTTTAATGAACCCCTTAACTACACGCTTTTGCTGCAAAGTTAATGTTTAAAAATCTTTACATTTTCACTAGGTACTTGTGATGGTTTGCTACTGTAACTATGTACAAAAACTGGTGAGGCAAAACTCATACCAGATGTAAGAAACTCGGCTTTTGCCTGCTGAGGCTTGACAAATGAAATACCAGCACTTTCCCTGCCCCCAGCCTGATAGGATAGCACCCCCAGGCCCTGACCTGGAGCCAGCAGCTATATCTCAAAGGGCCACGTGGAAGGTTTCAAGATTATTTTATTATTTTTAAAAAAGAATGATTTATGTCCACTTGTCATTATTATTTTTTAATTTGACCAGACACACACACACACACACACAGAGAGAGAGAGAGAGAGAGAGAGAGAGAGAGAGAGAGAGGGAGAGCGAGAAGGCAAGACACCAGGTCAAACCACAGTCGGCCATGTGGGAATCTAGCGCCTTTATCCACCATGCCACCTGCCGGTCCCAGGTTTCAAGATTCTTAGTAGTAGAGATCTTTCTTTCATTAATTGCCAGAGGGTACCGGTACTCACCACACACATGCACACACATGCACACACACACACATACACACACACACACAGAAAGAGTGAGAGAGAGAGGGAGAAAGCTCCCCCCAACAGGCTGAGTCATGCTGCTCTCTCTTCCCCTCTCTCCCTCCTTCTGTCAGGATTTTGGGTATTCATGCACATGGACCAGGTCCAGGATTCAAACTTCGGATGTCCACGTGGAATCTGGATCCCTTAACCCCTCCATAGGGCTGACGTGAAGTTGAAATCTTTCAATGGGAGTTCTAGGATAATGGCATCAGCATGTCAGCTGCCTTCCACAGATCCTGGCTTGCCTGGGAAGCCTGACAGAGAGTGAACCTCTCAAGCTGACAGAGCTGCCTCCTGCCCAGTGTGGGAACCATGTTGGTGACAGCCTTGGGGAATCACACCCTAATCCACAGGAGAGCCTGGGCAGGGTCCTGAGGGTGCTGAGAGCTGAGGCCAGTCATCATGCTGAGCACTGAAACTTTTTTTAAAGAGAGATTTTTGCTATAAGAGCCCATGTGCTTGCCAGAGAGACAGAGAAAGAGAGACAGAAAGTGAGAAATCACCACCCCCATGGGGGAGAGATGGCCACATCATAATCTCTTCTCCTCCATTCTCCTCTTGGGATTTGGGGTGCCCATACACACGTGCCCTGCATGAGTTTTAAGCCACTGGGTTTGGGACTTGAACTGCAGTCAGCCATATGGGAGTCCAGCGACATAACACTATGCCACCTGTTGGTCCCTGTACTGAAGCTTTACTACAACTCGAAGAGGTGGAAATGGATAGGTGGGGAAGCTAGGGCAGCGAGGGGTTAGTGGGTCACATGGTGTCCTTCCAAAATGGCATGTTCAGGTCCTAACCACCAGGACCAGCAAAGATGACCTCGTTTGGAAATGGGGACTTTGCAGAGGAGGGCATACTGGAGTGGGGATGGCCCTGACCCAGTGACCCATGTCCTTATTAGAAGAGAAGGGCCAGCAGGTGGCATAGTGGATAAGGCACTGGACTCCCATATATCCGACCACAGTTCAAGTCCTGGACTTGCAGGTGCATGTGTGTGTGTATGCCCCAAATTCCAAGACTAGAATGGAGAAGGGATTACAGCGTGGCTATCCCCACAGTGGGTGATTTCTTGCTTTCTGTCTCTCTGTCTCTTCAGCAAGTACATATGACCTATAGTAAAAATCTCTCTTAAGTGAAAAATAAGATGAGACAGAGGCACACAGGGAGGAGGCCCTGGAGAACAGAGGCAGAGACTGGTGTGACACTGTCACAGTCAGGGAACCCCAGAGCTCGCTTGGCAGCTGGAAGGGGCAGGAAGGAGTCACCTCTGGAGACCCCAGAGCACAGGCCTGCTGACACCTTCATCTCAGACTTCTGCCTGGGGAGTTTTATTGTTTTATACCACCAAACTTGTGGTACTTGGTCACAGCAGCCCCTGGAACTAATTCCAAGTAAGTATCCCCACAATTCAAGAGGAGGGAAAGTCAGGAGGGTCCACACCCATCCTGCCAGGCTCTTTGCAGAGCAGGTAGCTTATGGGTGGCCCTCACCCTGGCTGCAGAAGCTGGGCCAGCGTGCAGAGTCAGGAGAGGCCATGGTTGGAGGCTGTGTGGGCCTCTGCATGCCCCCCCACCCAGTGTTTCTGCCTAGGACAGATTGGATGGGCCTGTCCCGGGACAGCAGGTAACATACCAACAGAATGGACACTCGGCATGGTTCCTTACCAGTGGCAAACCGTGCTCAGTACACTGCATCTAGCACGCCAGCAGACAGCCTCACCCTGTGGGGATCCGGAAACTGAGGGAGCCTGTGGCCGGCATCCGGTCAGAGGGGAGCTGTGCGTTCTGACAGCCACCTCCTCTGGGGCCCATTACTGCTGGTTAGGACATGTGTCTCCCATTCACGGTATCTCTGGGCCTCCACCAGCAGCACAGTGGGAACAGGCAAACTGCTCTGTCATCTGCACTTGAGGACATTTCCTTCTGTTCCTTTTGAACTGGCGCTCTGATGCATTTTGGAGTTTTGAAAAAATTACTTTGAATAAAAACAACAGAAAGTTAGCCCAAAATTCTCACTGCCACAAGTCACAGTTGGATGCTGCATGAGGCCTCCCAGCACGCTGCCTAGCTGCTCCGTGCTGAGACTGGCTGTCTGCCACTGCCGCCCCCTCCCCACCTGTCCCTTTGTTCCTTAATGAAGCCCACGTGCTCCTCGGTTTCACTCTGCTGGCTGCCAGGTCTGCAAAAGCTGCCAAGGCTGAACGCGCTCCATCTTTTCCTTTCCTTAGCTTCCTTTCTGGCAGCAGTTAGCAAGGCTAGGTGAGAAATACGTGCATATGAATGTACATACACACATGCGTTTGCACAAATACACAGATCTGTGAGAGAGCCTCTCCTCTCCCCTAACACAATTTACACAATGATTCTTTTCTCTTACATGATTTTTAAAAAGTTATTTATTCTATAAGTGAGAGACAGAGAGACAGCACCTTCAACAGTGTCTCCATATCACAATCCACCACCAGCTCAGCCAGCCCTGGATCATGGCACGTGCATGCCTGGTGTATTCAGGGAGGTCTCCAGACATGAACCTGGAACCTTTCCACATGGGTCAACCTTGCAGAGTGTCATGTTTTACTGCTGCACCACCATTTGGCTGCACTCTCACATGATTTTTTAGGTTAGCCATCACAAACTTACATTTATTCCTTCATTCAGCAGAGATTTTTGAGCTCCAAATATGTCCCTGCACCATGGGCCACCCCTCAGGTGCTCAGGTCTAGGAAATCACTTTCCGCAGGGTGCCTATTGTGTAAACAGCCTGAATCCCTGACTCAGCAGTCATTACTGTTCAGGAGGCCTGGTAACCAGAACAAGAGCTGAGGATGACCTCTGCAGCCAGCCCTAGGGGACCTGTCCAGGAGCCCTCAGTATAGGGGTGGAGGTCAGGTGGAAGGTTCAGAGCCTTTACACAGGAGGAAGCCTGGAGGAACCATGCAGCTTTGGCCCAGACAGCACGGCCAATCTGGCCAGTCTCTGACTGAGAGGGGG
>NW_006160004.1:34637-58786 GCF_000334495.1 Tupaia belangeri chinensis
AAAAACACACACACACACACACAGAGAGAGAGAGAGAGAGAGAGAGAGAGAGAGAGAGAAAGGGAAAGCGAGAAGGCAAGTCACCAGGTCTGGGACTCAAACCACAGTCGGCCATGTGGGAATCTAGCGCCTTTATCCACCATGCCACCTGCCGGTCCCAGGTTTCAAGATTCTTAGTAGTAGAGATCTTTCTTTCATTAATTGCCAGAGGGTACCGGTACTCACCACACACATGCACACACATGCACACACACACACATACACACACACACACAGAAAGAGTGAGAGAGAGAGGGAGAAAGCTCCCCCCAACAGGCTGAGTCATGCTGCTCTCTCTTCCCCTCTCTCCCTCCTTCTGTCAGGATTTTGGGTATTCATGCACATGGACCAGGTCCAGGATTCAAACTTCGGATGTCCACGTGGAATCTGGATCCCTTAACCACTCCATAGGGCTGACGTGAAGTTGAAATATTTCAATGGCATCAGCATGTCAGCTGCCTTCCACAGATCCTGGCTTGCCTGGGAAGCCTGACAGAGAGTGAACCTCTCAAGCTGACAGAGCTGCCTCCTGCCCAGTGTGGGAACCATGTTGGTGACAGCCTTGGGGAATCACACCACACCCTACAGGAGAGCCTGGGCAGGGTCCTGAGGGTGCTGAGAGCTGAGGCCAGTCATCATGCTGAGCACTGAAACTTTTTTTAAAGAGAGATTTTTGCTATAAGAGCCCATGTGCTTGCCAGAGAGACAGAGAAAGAGAGACAGAAAGTGAGAAATCACCACCCCCATGGGGGAGAGATGGCCACATCATAATCTCTTCTCCTCCATTCTCCTCTTGGGATTTGGGGTGCCCATACACACGTGCCCTGCATGAGTTTTAAGCCACTGGGTTTGGGACTTGAACTGCAGTCAGCCATATGGGAGTCCAGCGACATAACACTATGCCACCTGTTGGTCCCTGTACTGAAGCTTTACTACAACTCGAAGAGGTGGAAATGGATAGGTGGGGAAGCTAGGGCAGCGAGGGGTTAGTGGGTCACATGGTGTCCTTCCAAAATGGCATGTTCAGGTCCTAACCACCAGGACCAGCAAAGATGACCTCGTTTGGAAATGGGGACTTTGCAGAGGAGGGCATACTGGAGTGGGGATGGCCCTGACCCAGTGACCCATGTCCTTATTAGAAGAGAAGGGCCAGCAGGTGGCATAGTGGATAAGGCACTGGACTCCCATATATCCGACCACAGTTCAAGTCCTGGACTTGCAGGTGCATGTGTGTGTGTATGCCCCAAATTCCAAGACTAGAATGGAGAAGGGATTACAGCGTGGCTATCCCCACAGTGGGTGATTTCTTGCTTTCTGTCTCTCTGTCTCTTCAGCAAGTACATATGACCTATAGTAAAAATCTCTCTTAAGTGAAAAATAAGATGAGACAGAGGCACACAGGGAGGAGGCCCTGGAGAACAGAGGCAGAGACTGGTGTGACACTGTCACAGTCAGGGAACCCCAGAGCTCGCTTGGCAGCTGGAAGGGGCAGGAAGGAGTCACCTCTGGAGACCCCAGAGCACAGGCCTGCTGACACCTTCATCTCAGACTTCTGCCTGGGGAGTTTTATTGTTTTATACCACCAAACTTGTGGTACTTGGTCACAGCAGCCCCTGGAACTAATTCCAAGTAAGTATCCCCACAATTCAAGAGGAGGGAAAGTCAGGAGGGTCCACACCCATCCTGCCAGGCTCTTTGCAGAGCAGGTAGCTTATGGGTGGCCCTCACCCTGGCTGCAGAAGCTGGGCCAGCGTGCAGAGTCAGGAGAGGCCATGGTTGGAGGCTGTGTGGGCCTCTGCATGCCCCCCCACCCAGTGTTTCTGCCTAGGACAGATTGGATGGGCCTGTCCCGGGACAGCAGGTAACATACCAACAGAATGGACACTCGGCATGGTTCCTTACCAGTGGCAAACCGTGCTCAGTACACTGCATCTAGCACGCCAGCAGACAGCCTCACCCTGTGGGGATCCGGAAACTGAGGGAGCCTGTGGCCGGCATCCGGTCAGAGGGGAGCTGTGCGTTCTGACAGCCACCTCCTCTGGGGCCCATTACTGCTGGTTAGGACATGTGTCTCCCATTCACGGTATCTCTGGGCCTCCACCAGCAGCACAGTGGGAACAGGCAAACTGCTCTGTCATCTGCACTTGAGGACATTTCCTTCTGTTCCTTTTGAACTGGCGCTCTGATGCATTTTGGAGTTTTGAAAAAATTACTTTGAATAAAAACAACAGAAAGTTAGCCCAAAATTCTCACTGCCACAAGTCACAGTTGGATGCTGCATGAGGCCTCCCAGCACGCTGCCTAGCTGCTCCGTGCTGAGACTGGCTGTCTGCCACTGCCGCCCCCTCCCCACCTGTCCCTTTGTTCCTTAATGAAGCCCACGTGCTCCTCGGTTTCACTCTGCTGGCTGCCAGGTCTGCAAAAGCTGCCAAGGCTGAACGCGCTCCATCTTTTCCTTTCCTTAGCTTCCTTTCTGGCAGCAGTTAGCAAGGCTAGGTGAGAAATACGTGCATATGAATGTACATACACACATGCGTTTGCACAAATACACAGATCTGTGAGAGAGCCTCTCCTCTCCCCTAACACAATTTACACAATGATTCTTTTCTCTTACATGATTTTTAAAAAGTTATTTATTCTATAAGTGAGAGACAGAGAGACAGCACCTTCAACAGTGTCTCCATATCACAATCCACCACCAGCTCAGCCAGCCCTGGATCATGGCACGTGCATGCCTGGTGTATTCAGGGAGGTCTCCAGACATGAACCTGGAACCTTTCCACATGGGTCAACCTTGCTCCTCGGTTTCACTCTGCTGGCTGCCAGGTCTGCAAAAGCTGCCAAGGCTGAACGCGCTCCATCTTTTCCTTTCCTTAGCTTCCTTTCTGGCAGCAGTTAGCAAGGCTAGGTGAGAAATACGTGCATATGAATGTACATACACACATGCGTTTGCACAAATACACAGATCTGTGAGAGAGCCTCTCCTCTCCCCTAACACAATTTACACAATGATTCTTTTCTCTTACATGATTTTTAAAAAGTTATTTATTCTATAAGTGAGAGACAGAGAGACAGCACCTTCAACAGTGTCTCCATATCACAATCCACCACCAGCTCAGCCAGCCCTGGATCATGGCACGTGCATGCCTGGTGTATTCAGGGAGGTCTCCAGACATGAACCTGGAACCTTTCCACATGGGTCAACCTTGCAGAGTGTCATGTTTTACTGCTGCACCACCATTTGGCTGCACTCTCACATGATTTTTTAGGTTAGCCATCACAAACTTACATTTATTCCTTCATTCAGCAGAGATTTTTGAGCTCCAAATATGTCCCTGCACCATGGGCCACCCCTCAGGTGCTCAGGTCTAGGAAATCACTTTCCGCAGGGTGCCTATTGTGTAAACAGCCTGAATCCCTGACTCAGCAGTCATTACTGTTCAGGAGGCCTGGTAACCAGAACAAGAGCTGAGGATGACCTCTGCAGCCAGCCCTAGGGGACCTGTCCAGGAGCCCTCAGTATAGGGGTGGAGGTCAGGTGGAAGGTTCAGAGCCTTTACACAGGAGGAAGCCTGGAGGAACCATGCAGCTTTGGCCCAGACAGCACGGCCAATCTGGCCAGTCTCTGACTGAGAGTGGGAGCTGGTGGTTTGGGGAGACACTCAGCTGCTGGGCACAAGCTGTCTAAGGGCAGTACCCCCAGCGTGCTCAGTTCCAGGGCTGGGAAAGTAGTGGGTACATGCAGAGGAGTGGAGAAGGATCAGACAAAACAGATGGGCGGGACTGGGGCTGGGAGAGCTAGGGATGGCCGACTCTCTCCAGCCAGTTTGGCGGGACTTCGGTCTTCTCGCCCTAAATGAGCCATCCTTATTTTGGGCTCTATGTTATTCACAGCAAGACCCAGTTTCACTTCTAAATTATTTAAAACTGGGTGTCCCCTCCGCGTTCAGCAAAGGGGCTGATTGGCCAGCTCAAGTATGAGGAGAGAGTAAAGCTGAGAAGAGGAGAGGGGCCAGGGACGGGGGTGGGGTGCTGTTTTTTCCAACCCAACCGGAAGGGCCCCCTGGCGTCATGGTGTCTGAGTGTGGGGGGATAGAATAAGCACCCCCAAACAGATGTCCCATCTGGAAATCCCTGGAACCTGTGAATGTGTTAGTTTATACAGCTAGAAGGACTTTGCACACACGACTAAGTTCGGGACGTTAGGACCAGGAGGGTAACCTGGGTCATCCCTGTGTGTCCATTGTCAGCACAAGGTCCTTCTACAAGGGCAGGGGGCTGAGGAAGTCAATGAGGGAGAGCAGGTAGGGAAGGTGGGGAGGAGGCTAGGGAGGGGAGGCGGCGCTGGAGAAGCACACTCTCTTCCCAGCCCAGAGTGCCTGCCACCGCACTGCTGCCTGCACCTGCACACACCCACCACCATGCAGGACTTCCTGGAGCTAGTCGAGTGCCCTGAAGACACCCCTGCCTTTCCCAGGTGCAGCGCAGTGTGGTGCTTAGGCTGTGGCCTAGGGTCAGGAAGGACCTCTCCTATGCAGAGTAAGACCGTAATGGGATCGACTGTTAATGACGATGTTTTCCATGTTTGCATTCTGAAAAGGGAAAAGAATGTGGTGCTGGCTGTCTCTAGATTCTAGGACTCTCCAGCAGGTGAGTAGAATCACTGGGACCGGTTGGCTGGAGAAGCAGAGAGCTGCTCCAGACCTGGTGACCTGGGGGTGATCTCGTCCAGAGGAAAGGAAGCAGCTGAAGCCAGAGGAGACGTGTGACCATGTATGACTGTGTGCGTGGTGATCAGATTCCTTCGGGGTTGAGCAGTATCAGCCTGACTCTGAAACTGAACAGGCAACACTGTCTCCCGTAGTGTGAAGTCTGTGAGTACGCTCTCATTTTGTAGGCCTAGAAGATGCCCTGTCCCGTGTGCAGTGGGAATGCTCCCCAAATGAAGAACAAGGGTCTGCCCTGTCATAAAACGCAGAGGGCCACAGCTTGCCTTGTTTTCGAATTCCCGAGAAACGCTGAGAAGCAACTAACTTCTTTATGGAGCTTATGGAAAACTTCCTAGCCTCGCTGTCCCCGAATTCTCCTCTAGCCTAACTTTGGATTGAAAATATCTGCTAGGAAAATATGTTAGAAAATGTTCGGATTAGTCAGGAAAAGAAAGGCACAGTATATATTTTCACCTTTTATTATTCTTGTCAATTCTTAATTTTAGATATTTGGTTTCTTGTTAAAAATTCAAATTATAGGGGCCAGCAGGTGGGGGTCGTTAAGGGTGTTGGACTCCCACATGGCCGACCATGGTTCTAGTTCTGGATCTGGAGGCTTCTTTTCTCGCTTTCTTTCTCTTTCTCTCTGTGTCTCTCTCTGTAAATATTAAAATAATGATAATAAAGTTAAATTTAAAAAATTCAAATTATAGGGAGCAGCAAATGGTGTAATAGTTATGGCGCTGGACTCCCACATAGTCGACTGTAGTTCAAGTCCCAGACTCGGCAGCTTAAAACTCACACTGGGTAGGTGCGTGTGTGTGCTCAAAATTCTGAGAGGAGAATGGAGAAGGGATTGCAGTGTGGCCATGCCCCCTGGGGGGTGATTTTTCGCTTTCTGTCTCGCTCACTCTCTGGTGAGTACACATGCCCTATTGCAAAAATCTCTCTCAAAAAAAAGAAAAAAAATCAGGGCCAGCAGGTAGCGTGATGGTTGGGGGCTGGACTCCCACATGGGTGACTGCAGTTTTAGGATGGACCTAGAGGCTCATTTTCTCACTTTCTCTCTTTCTCTGGTCAAATTAAAAAAATAATAATAATTAATAAATTTTTAAAAATCAAAGTATTTAAATGAAATAATCTATATTATAAAATAATTGAAAATCTCATGTAAAGGCCTACTTATTTCCTTTGCAATTTGATTAGAGCCAAATTTCAAAATAATAATGGAATTTTGCATTACTTTAAAGTATATGAAGAGACTTCAGGCAAGCATTTACAGCTATTTTTTGTGCAAAATACGGTTTAAATAATTTAGAAGTGAAACTGGGTCTTGCTGTGAATAACATAGACCACAAAATATAATGACGGCTCATTTAGGTCTTGTCTGAGTCTGGAGTTAGTCTGGGATTGTCTCGGGATGCTCCTCACAGCCTCGGGACTGCGACCCCTTCCATCATGTGGCAGGGCCTTCATTGCCCCTTTTATGAAGGCACTTCATAGTCCAAAATGGATGCCTCAGACCCAGCCATCTCCTCCACAGTCCAGCCATTAGCAGAGAGGAAGGGGCAGAGATGAAAGGGGCCATACCTGTATCCTGCCATCTCTTGAGAAGGATTCCCAAATACTGCTGGACGGTGTTTTCTGTAGCTGCCAAGTACCTGCCTGGGCCACCCCACGAAGGTGAACTTCAACAGTGCAAAGTGCTTTCACCGACAGGAACTGATTCTCTTAGACCTGGAGGCTGGTTCCTCCTGAGGCGACCCCTTAGCTTGCAGATGGCCTGTTCCCCCGTGTCCTCACACAGTCCTTCCTCTGTGTGTGCCTGGATTTCCCCTTCTTACTATTCGTTTATGAAGTTTCTTTATTTCTTCTGTGAGAGAAAGTGAGAGAGCACACACTCTCAGAAGGGTCTTTTTTTTTTTTTTTGGAGAGGTTTTTGCTATAGGACGCATGCGCTTGCCAGACAAACAGAGAGAGACAGGGAGACAGAAAGCGAGAAATCACCCCCCAGGGGGGATGGTCACGCCTCAATCCCTTCTCCTCCATTCTCCTCTCAGGATCTTGGGCACACGCACACACGTGCCCAGCATGAGTCTAAGCCACCGGGTCCAGGATTCGAGCCGCGGTTGACTACGTGGGAATCCAGCGACATAGCCATTACGCTAACTGCTGGTCCCTTTCAGAAGGGTGTTGATGCCACTATCCCTCCTCACACTCAGCCGGTCTGGATCACGAACACACGCGTGTCTGGTGTGCTCTAGGAAGTCTCTGGATGTGGGCTCAGAACCACCTCATGTGGGGTCAGTCTATGGAGTGTGGCATTTTAGTGCACTCTGCCCCACCCCCCACCCCTCACCCCGCCGTGGGAGATGGTCCTTTTCTCCTTTTTGGGATTGTGGGCATGCACACACATACACACACCTGGTGTATTTTTCAAGTGACTGGATCTGGGACTTGAATCACACAGCTGGCCAGGTGCCTTAACAACCACACCACTGGCTGACTCCGCTCCTCTTCTGAGGGCACCAGTCACATTGGATTAGGTCCGCCCAATGGCCGCATTGTAACTTAACCGCATCTTCAGAGCCCCATCTCTACATCCAATACTGGGGATTCTGGGAGTTAGGACTTGGACGTGTACATTCAGGAGGGATCCGGTTCAGCCTGTTGCAAGGGGACTCATCTCACAGGACAGTTGAGATGTGCTGCCACAGGCAAAGGAGAGCCTGCGTACCCCACCGAGTCCCAAGGACCATTGGGACCGCAGGAAAGGAGAGCCCACCCCACTGGGTCCCGAGGACCTCTGGGACCTGCTGTCGCTTGTTTTTCAGTCTCCTGTGTGGCAGGGCTGGCAGTCCAACGGTGGGAACTGGGAAAATGTGCCAGGACATAGGGAGAATTGACTTCCAGAACCTTCCTTCAGCCCCTGTTGGCTACTGAGAGGGAACAATCCCCTCCAGAACCCAGAGGGATGATTTTCCATGTGTCATAAACAGGTTAGTTACAATCTTTTGACTGAGAATTTCAACACCTCTCCTTTCAACATTGGGATCTGACAGATACAGTGTGTCCTGGGGCCACGGAGACATCCAGCCCAGCCTCCACCCTTGGAGGGGGGATGGAATACAGCGTGTCTCTCGGTGCTGGCCATGTGGGGCAGCGGCTGCTCTGGGCCAGAGGCGACCCGGGAGCCCAGTTTCCACTGATGAACATTTGGCCTGCGTGCTTAGCGCTCGCCCCGCCCTCATGCTAAATCAGTTCAATCTCACACGTTTCCTGTGTGATTCGTTAAAGATACCAGCAAGAGTTGACCATCACTTTGACTTCAGATACTACAAAGGAAGTCACAGAGGTGACCGTGATCTGCGATATGATATCAGACAGGGTGTGGTGAGAGGGTGGCCTCAGGGAGCATCCAGGATGTGAATGACAGACACGTCTCCTTGCTTCTCTTACTGCAAGGCCACAGCTGAAGTCCAGAGAGGCTGCGCTGCCCTTCTGACAGGGGAGGAGGAGCTGCACTTGCAGGGCTGCGCTTGGCCAGTGCCGGCCCCAAGGCGGGCATTTAGGAGGCTGATGTCAGATGCAGTTTTGGTGCATGCATCAGTCCTTGCATTCCTAGAAGTCTTCGAGGAGAAACCCTCTGGAAAACAGCATTTTCTTGTCCCCTTATAGAAACACGCACCGACGAAGGTGTGGCTCTGTGGATGGAGCACAGCCAACACGGTCCTTGTACACTCTGTGTTCCTGCCGGCAGAGGTCTTGTTGCAACACCCGGAGCTGGACAGCAGCACCCGCACGGTAGTCATCTCCAGTCTCTTTTGGAAAACCTCGGACTTTCTCCCCACGTTGGCTTAACCCTGATCATTGGGCAGAACGTTCACGTGGAGATGCCCCATCGGGGCGGGGATGGCGCTGGCTCCCATCAGAGGGCGTGCTGTGCCATGGGCAGCACTGGGGGGTGGGGCCTCTTTTGATCATCTCTGAGACTGGAAGTTCCACCTTGTCAGAGCCTCTGCCTGCACGCTCACTCCTCTTGCGGGCTCTGTCCCCAGGGCTGGGTGCCACATTTGCACTCTGCTGCCCCTGCTGTGCCAGGAGTTCCTCTGAGCTGTGGGCACAGCTGCCTCACCCTCCTGGGCCTCCTCTGCCTGTGCAGCCACTCATGGAGTCAGTGTGTGTAGACGTCTCCAGGGTCAGACTGACCAGGGCAGACAAGGCCTCTGAGCACTGGGCTCTGGGGGCTGCTTGATGTGTAAGGAGGGCTGGCTGGTGGCTTTCTCCATAGCCTGAAGGTGGGGACCTGTCTCAGTGAGTGGTGACTCAGGGGGCCTCCTCAGCCTAAGGGCTTAGCTGATTGGTAGGATCCACCAGGCAACATATCTGAAGCAGAGGCTCTGACAACCATCACGTGGGGAGCCCGATGCTCCTGGAGCAGTTGCCAAGGCCCTCTGTGAGTGGAACCAGGGTGGCTGTACAAGAGCCTGGACCTGTCGTAAATGTGCCGAGACGTGCTCTCCTTATGGACTCATGTCATTTGTTCCAGAATGTGGTAGGACCAGAAACCAGAGGAAGTGTAGGAGTGTGTACGCGTATGTGGATCTGTGTGTGTATGTATGATGGTACGTTTATGTTCATGTAAGTACGTGCATGCATGTGCATATGTGTTTGTGTGTGTAGACATGTGCATATATACGACTATGCATGCATCTAAGTGTATGTGTGCATGGGTGTAAAATTCAAAGTAGCCTCTTATGGGGATTTGTAAAGGGGTTGAAGTTTGGCAAGGCAGGCATTCAAAGTAATGTAACTGACAGAAGATACTGTTCAAAGGCTCCCTGACCAGGAAGGCAGGTGCCAAACCTTCACACGGGACAATGCAGACTGAGTGCATTGGTATCTGCACACCTCTGTTTTGGTTGCATTTTTGCTGGAGTTGCCATGTGTATTGGCTTTTGCAGGATTCAAATGAAAAACAAGAGTGAAAGCAAGAAGAGGCATCGAGGCCACGGTTCCTTCCGTATCATGCTGGAGTCAAGAAATGATGGAAAATTTTATAGGTCAAAATGAATTATTCAAAGATGGGAAGTCATATTTTAGAATTCACCAAGAAGGAACAAATATTCCAAGGAAACTGAGCCAACAACACACATATGATGCCCATGAAGCTGAGCATGCAAATGGTGTTTAAAGATCAGCTCTTCAGAGTGGAGGCTCTTTTTTAAAAATTAAAAAAAAAAAAAAAAGCTTTAGGGCACGTGCGCTCTCTGAAGAGAGACAGAGAGGGAGAAAGGAAATGAGAATCACCTCTCAAGGGGTGTGATTGTGCTGCAATTCCTTCTACTCCGCTCTCAAAATTTTGGGCATACATGCATGTACACTTGGCATGTTTTACAAGCCATGTGGTATCCAGCTGCCTTAACCACCAGGCCACTGACTGGCTCCAGAATGGAGGTTCTTGGGCGGGTTATTTTGTGCTTCCAGAAAAGGGGAGAGGGAGCCCATAGCTCTGAGAAGACATTTTGTGGCCTTTCTAGAAGCCTAAAAGCACACAAGAGTCTGAGTAAGCACTTCAGTGGCTGTGACCACCTCAGGCAAGAGCAAACACTTGAACCATGGACAAGTCAGAGGTCGGGCCTCACTGCCTGGACACCATGCCACCCAGAAGTCCCCAGTGCTCATACCCCAAACGAGGGCACCTCTCCTCCCCCAGGAGAGAGACCCTCAAATGTGTAAACGTGCCTCTTTTGCTCACCAGAGGATTTAAGTGTTAAATCCCCATTTCCCTGTAAATAAGTGCCTGGCCTTGGGCTGTCACCACCCCTGGTCATGCCTGCCTTTGCCTTCCCCGCGCACTGTGTGACACACACGGCCCTCGAGGTCTGACAGCCTGCCTTAGTCTGCACGCACGTCCCCATCACGCGGCACCGCCTCCCTCGGCTCATAAACACAGGACACGTGCACGTCCTTGCGGTCCAGCACCATTCTGACATTTAATGCTGAATTTACACGGACGCACGCGTCAGCGCACTGGCCAGTCACTTTAAGATACATCTGCGGGAAAAGCGGTATCCTTCAGTGCCATGTGAGAACTTGCCCGAGGCAGCCTGCGATACACAATTCTAGCAAAGAAAAAGTACAGTACTCATTTCTGTATAAGAATATATTATTTAAAAGACAGTTTAAAAATAAAAATTCTGTACAGCATCTTGAGTTCCTTTTTTTGTATCAGTGAAGAAAACAGTTCTTAGAAAACGCGGTCTTGTGGTGTCAGGAGCCCAGAGCGACTGTTCCCTGCGCCGAGGATCCCACGCAGCTCAGCCGGCCAGCCAGGAGCGGCAGCCCCACACGCCCGCTTTCTTCAGGCACAGTCTGCTTGGAAAAGGAATGTGAAGCCGGGTTTGTTTGTGCTGGGATTGCAAACAAGCAGGCATTTCACAAATGGACCATTCTCAAAGACTGAGGCTATTGGCATATTGCTGAACAAATTTAGGCAAAATAAAGCAATATTGAGTCCTTTTTTGAGCTATTCAAAAATATAATCTGCCTTAAAAACCAAATGTCAGGGCAAGGAGATGGAGTGGTAGTTAAAGCCCCAGATTCCCACATAGTTAACTGCAGTTCAAGTCCCAGACCCAGTGTGCTGAAAATCACTCTGGGGATATGTGTATGCATCCCCAGAATCCCAATGGAGAATGGAGAAGAATGGAGGAGAAGGAAATGTGGTGTGGCCATCCCCCATTGGGGGTGATTTCTCTCGTTTCCTCTCTCTTTCTCTCTTAGGTGAGCACATGCACCCTATGGCAAAAACCAAAAACAAAACAAAACAAAATCAGATGCCAATATTTATTGAGCACTTTGTATGGACCAGCACTTTTGCTCATGTAATTGCTAAAACTTCAGTAATAATGGTATTATTCCTCCGGTTTGCAGATTAGGGCTCCAAGGTTCAGAGAGGTGAGACACTTGCACACATCACTCAGCTTGCAATCAGCAAAGCTTGGGCTCAGAACAAGGCGTGCTGGACGCTGAAGCTATCCCTGCTCCTCTCACAAAACCACACCCAGTTCCCCATGCCCTGTGCCTTGAATACTTTACAAACCGAGGAGCTCTCAACGTACCTATTAGACACGTGCACAGTGTGACCTTATGATGTGTCAATAAGTGCAGGGGAAAATGGTTAATGTAAGAAATATTTAATTTATTTTTTTAAAGAGGTTTTTGCCTTGGGACCAGCAGTTAGCGTAATGGCTATGTCGCTGGACTCCCATGTAGTCTAGTTGATTGTGGTTTGAGTCCCGGACCTGGTGGCTTAAACTCACGCCGGGTGCGTGTGTGCCCAAGATCCCAAGAGGATCTATGGCATAGGTCCTAGTGTTGCATCCTGGGACCTCTCCGAGCACGCCCGGTGTGTACACGTGTGCCCATCATCTGTGCAGCTGAGGCTGGGGTGGACTGAGGCATGAGGGCTGTGTGGAGGGTCTCTCTCTAAGACATGAGTAAATTTAAAGTATTTGCTCTTATAAGTCTTGCATTTGCTAATTACTGATGTTTTTCTGTGAATTAAAGCATGTCCACCTTTCAGAGCCTAATTCTGAGTAAGATAAGCAAGGTATGAAGTTCCTCTTATTTGAGGATATTCCATAATGCATCCTGTCTCCCTCCCCTCCCCTCCTGCCCCTCCTCCCTCGGTCTCTGATGCCCTCCCCACGCCGTCTCCATTGCTGGAAGCACGCACGTCCTTTCAGAAGAGCGTTACCTTCACACTTCCCCACATCTCTGCTCTTCTCCTTGGACTTGTCGCTGTTGCCACATGTCAAGCTCTCGGTCTCCTTCTGTAGCTAGGACAGAGTGCAGGGGAGGCAAAGGTCAAGTCCCAGGATGACAGCAGGCGAGGCCTCTGTGGCCTGAGATGCTAAAACATGAAAAGCTGCCGTGCACCACCTCCCTCCACGTGCCACACACGCACGACGCAGCCTTGCACACACACCACCCTCCCCGTTACCCTAGGCCATGCCTCAGCAGCCCTGTCCCGGGCCTGGACGGTGAAACTCCTGCTGGCTGCAGTCAGCACAGCCGCAGCGGGCTGATGGGAGCTGTTCAGTCTGGATCAGGCTCCGCCGTGCACCCCTTTTGTATGTCTGTCTATTTGGGGGTAGGAAGGTGCCTTGGATGGTCCTGGATCCCCCCTGGGCAGTAGGACATGGAGACCCAGGTCCTTCTGGGTCTGGACCCTGGGAGCCTCTTGTCTACGTCCATCCCTCTGCATACTCCACTCAGCCTTTTTGAAAAAGAGCTTTAGAGATTTCTCTGTGACCTTCTGGTAAAAGAGTCCAGCTGGACACACTGGGACTGCTGGCTGGGATTTTCAGTTGACGGTAAGCATTTATTAAGCACCTGCAGTATGCCTAGTGTTGTACACCAGGTCAGTGTGTGCATAGTATACCAGGTATTGTTGAGGGAGAGGTGACCCATACCAGGACATGCCTGGATGACAGCTCAGTACCCTGTAGGGCATCGGGGGTGACAAGGACTTCTGTGTTCCCAGGAGGGAGGGGATGGGGATTTGAGCCCTGGGTAAGTCCTGTCAGAAGAGGGTGACTCATGAACACAGGGGCTGTGTAAAGGGTAGGCTGGCAGAGGTCACACTGAGTTTGCAACCTCCTGCCTCAGCCTCCGTGAACCCCTGGGATTACAGGTGCACGCCATCATGCCCATATTTGGGTTGGACCAAGAATCGAACCTGGGCCTCCCAGGCATCCTAGCCTGCAGCACGTGTACCACATGGGCCAAGGGGGTCATTCCCTGACCAAGACATTTTACCTCTTTCACAGCATCGTCAATTTGCTTCAATTCCTCATAACGATCTCTGGATTCCCACAGGGGCTGCAGCATGGCATCCTCAACCACGGGAAAGAGCTGGGAGAGACAGACAGCCCACCATTCTTAAGGCGACAGAGGACGTTGGAGAAAAACAGGTGTCAGGTCCTCTGTGTCGTAGTGGGTCCCGTGGGGACTTACTCCCTCCCGAGTGCACTTTGAGGTTTTGGAAGGGTCTTAAAAGGCACTAGGTTGGAAGTTGCTGGTTGGTCCCACCCTGTGAGGCCCTGGCACTTCCTCCTTCCACCATCCCAGACCCCCTCAGCCTCTGCTCTCATCATTCCCCTTGGGGCCCAGCAAAGCCGTGCCCTTCTCTCTGGCTCCTATGTGGGGCAAGGATGGGGCAGGCCAGCAGGTTCTCATGAAGACGCAGGTGAGGGGTGAGGAGGACAGGAAGCTGCGGGCAGGGGCGGGGCAGAGGATGAGTATATTTCAGACATGCTGACTGGGGGCCTTGCGATCTGGGCCCTGAAGGGAGCTGGGTGAGGACATATGTGGGCAGGGAGCAAGGCTGGCAGGTGGCCTGGGCCTGGACGCTGGGCTTCACAGCCAAGGCACTGATGCCAGCTGTTTCTCTGGTGGTGAGGGAGACGACAGAGGGAGGCATGGCAGAATCAACAGAAGCAGCTGCTGCAGCCTGCCGGTCCTGAAGGCCTGCAGTGACGGGTGAGGGCAAGGAGGTGGCACCAAGGGCCAGCAAAGCAGTGGGGGCTGAGCACAGAGTGGAAGGCACTGCAAGGGGCAGGCTCCCAATGAAGCAGGGAGGATGGGGTCCAGGGAGCAGTGGTCACAGTGAAGACAGGATGATGAGGATGTGCACATATGTGAACCTGTACGAACACATGCACACATGTATGTGCCATGTGCACGTGGACTGACACACACTTCTATACATGCATGCACAAACATGAATATGCATGTGTGCATGCATGTGAGTGATGTACATGCTTTCATGTGTATGTGCATGTGTGTGTACTTCTCACCGTTTCATCATCAGCATGTGGTGACCATTACTCACCTTGGTCACTGTTTCAAACATTGGGATCAGGACAAACTTGATGAAGCCAATTTGGGCTGTGGCTTTGGTCACTTTGTCTCGGTCCATGAATGGGGCCACAGGCAGGCCTTCCGCCTTCTCGCGGTCGCTCTGCGGGGAATGCAGTGGACAGGAGCATTAGAGTGAGAAGGGCCCGTGGGATCTGCAGAATCTGGAGGAGAATTACATCCAGAATGGAACAAGCTCCTTAACCGAGCACCACCTGAAACACGCTATAAATGCGTGTTAGCAAGCACGAGGGGCAATGGCAGTGTTCCTTTGCTATGTGTGCCGCTGGGGCTGTGAGGATCTCCGAATTCAGGGGGATGGCAGTGGTCAGAGGCATCACAGGGCTGCTCAGCAGTGGAGGGGCTGAGAGAACACCCCCGCTCCATGCTCTCCTAGGGCTCATCAAGCCGATGTGTCTCATGGCTTACTGCCCTCTGCAGTAACACTTTCCATTTCAGCTGGGTGGGTTTTCTGTGTCTCCATCTTCCCCAGGGGCACCCCTGTAAGAGGACCTGCTGGGTCCCTGCACCCCTGGGGCTCCCTTCTGCTCTCTGGTTCTTGCTTCTTGAGTTTCAGGCAGTTTGCTTAGCACGTGTGCCCCTAAAAGCAGCTCAGCTGGGGGTAACAGGTGGTAGTTTCACAGCATTCGCGCTTCTGGGCTGTCACTGTTCTTCATGTCTCAAATGCCCAACTACTTAATTTCTGAAGTGCATCTGTGGTGAGGGCCTTCTTGTGGCAGTTGCTGGTGTCACACACACCAGTCTACCACGACAGGCTTTTACAAACACCCTCATCAAGAACGCTCATCTTAACAGAACTATTAATAGTGACTGGAGGTTTGATGGCTTTGCAAGACTCTTACCTGCATAAAATATTCTTCTAATAAACAGTCCACCCACGGTTCTGCAACTTCCATGGGACGGACCTCATTGGAGATATCACAGCACTTTATCAAGATCATCTTCAGCTGAAAGAAGACATTTGGGGATTTAGGCCCCGGAAGATAGCGCACGACCTGCTGCTGGTGTCTGCTGGCCTTCCATTGCAGGCAGGAAGGGACAGAGGTGGTGACGTGGGCCAAGGGGGTCATGGAGCTCTACTTCTTTGTGGAGGGACATGCTCTCTCCCTGCAGTGGCCTGGCAACTTTGCTCAGTGGTGGGTGTCCTTGCAGTCTGTATTTAGATCTCTCAGCCTCACCAGGGGGTGGGGAGCATCACTATACCCCCAAAACGTTGGATTTTTTTCTTGGATATAGACATTTTGTAACAGAAGCTATAAATGGTAAAGTTAAAAAAGATTACTTCTTGGTAGTTGGGGATATAGGAAGAATGTGGAAAGCATTGTGTGGAAGCGCTGGTTAGAGAGGGCAATAAAGGGGGCCAGCAGGTGGTATGGTGGGTAAGGCACTGATTCCCACATGTTCAACTATGGTTCGGATCCTGGGTCCAGTGGCTTGAAAGTCACACTGGGCCCATGTGCATGTATGTCCCAAATCCCAGGAGGACAGTGGAGGAGAAGGGATTGAGGAATGGCCATTACCCCTGGGGGATAATTTCTCACTTCCCCTCTTTCTGTCTCTCTCTAGTGAATGCACAAATCCTATGGCAAAAATCTTAAAAAAAAAAAAGGAGCAATAAAGGAAACCCACCAAGATGGATGTGCCAGGACCCCTGAGCAATGTGTGACATGTGTGGTCATGTGAGAGGGGAAAGTGGAGACCTTCACTTAAAAGCACAGAGGGTACCTGTCTTGGCACCCTCTTGCCCTGGAGCACTGGCAGGGGCACTCGGCCCTTCCTGGCCGGTCCATGGGCATCTATGAGCAGATCCCAAATCTGGAGTTAGAAAAATTCTACAAATGTCAAAGGTGGCCTCAGTTCTGCCTTCTGTCCCCAGCCTGTCACCTTCCCTGGGTCAAGTGGGGTCTCTCCATGTCCGGGACCTCAAGTGCATTTCTGCTGGTACACCTATAGAAATCGCCTCCCCCTGCTATGGAGCCTGTGTGCGCACCTCAGGTCCTCCAGGCTTCCTGGCCACCCAGACCAGATGATGTCACTCAGCACTCCGCTCAGCCACACCGTCTGGGACTGTTCCCCAAGTGGGTGTGTTTCTGTCTTCCCAGGAGACTGGTAGTTCCTCCGAGCCTGGCAAGGGCTGGGCACACAACAGGTGCTTTGGAAGGACAGGGGTCAGGGTGAAGTCTTTAGCTGAAGTGTCCCCACCAGAACTAGCCAGGAAATGGCCTTTGGACTAGCTGTGGGGACTGGTGTCCCACAGACTTGCAAGGGGCATGCACAAAGGACTGTCACCTGGGTCCCAGCCCCCAGGGTCCCAGCACTGGTTGTCTTCTGGGGTCTGAGGTTGATTAGGTGAGAACATGCACTGGGGTGAGGACCGAGCTGTCTGCCTTGTTTGCCCCTCCTGGATCTTGCACAGGACAGAAGGGCTGGGGGCGGGACTTGGCTAAGCACAGCTTGGTTCAGCTCCAGGTCCACACGGGCTGGCAGATTTACGCCCCCAATCCTGGCTGGACTTCATAGTGACTCAGCCCTCATCACCTTCTTGTTGGCTCCTGGGAAGTGGGCCTGGCCATCTTCCTCTGTGAAGAGTCCGGCTCTAGACCAGAGGCAACTAATTATAATGCAGCCGGGTGGGAGATGCCCCCACAGCAGGCCTGGTACACAGCCCGGGCATCTTGTCCTCTGGAGGGAGCTGGGGATCTACCCCCTCAGCCCCTGCACACCTATGCATATTTGCATTCCTAGCCCAAGAGCCTCCCCTGATCTGGGGCCTGTCTCCCCACCTTGACTCAGAACCACCGTTCCCTGTCCTTCCCTGGACCCTGTGTCCATGAAGAGGCAGGAGATTTTGCGTGGGGCTTCATGGCAGAGGGCTGAGCCCTGCCGGGGCCGTAAGTCATCTGTCCTGGTCTGGTGCCAGACTTGGGGATAAGAAGAAGCACAGGGGCCTGTTCCTGCCTCTTGCTTGCACAGGGCAGGGAGTGAATAAAGGTCGGCTGTTGTTTGAGTGTGGCTCGTGACCACCTCACAGTGGATGGCAAATGCTCTACCCTGCCCTTCCTCATCTCAGAGGAAAAAAGGAAGAAGAGACAGGGTTCAGCCTAGTCCCCTCCCCACCTCAGATGCGTCCCCGTCTTCATTCTTCTTGCCCTCCCCACATCCTAGGGGACAATGTGGCCTCTCCATTGGCTTTTTTTTTTTTTTGAGAGGTTTTTGCTATAGGGTGTGTGCGCTTGCCAGAAAGACAGAGAGAGACAGAGAGACAGAAAGCAAGAAATCACCCCCTCAGATGGGATGGCCACACCGCAATCCCTTCTCCTCCATTCTCCTCTCAGGATCTTGGGCACGCATGCACACGCACCTGGTGTGAGTTTAAGCCACTGGGTCTGGGACTCGAACTGTGGTCAACTATGTGGGAGTCCAGTGACATAGCCATTACGCTAACTGCTGGTCCCTCCATTGGTTTTTCATAAGCAGGGACTTGCTTGTTGCAAATCCGACAGGACTGTATCTCTTTCTTTCTGCTTAGTGAAGGGATGTTTCAGGGGTCCTGATCGGGGGGAGATAGGGCCCCTTGGTGCTCAGTTCTGAAATACAAGAGGCCCTCTGCCCTGGGGATACTCTGTATGAACTATAGTTCAGGGGTAAGAATGACAGCCCTCAGAGCTTGGATCTACCTGGGGCCACATGGTTAACGTTCAGTCTGACCTAAACTTCAGCTTCCCTGGTGATGGAAAGTGATGATATTGATATTTTTAGAATACTTGTCAGGGGTGCATGCACTTGCCAGAGGGAGACAGAGACAGAAAGGGAGGGAAATGAGAAGGCAGTCCCACAGAGACAGAGAGACAGGGGATGGTCACACCACAGTACCCTGCCCTCCATCTCTCCGTCCTGCTGGGATTTTGGGCATGCGTGTACATGTGCCCGGGGTGTTGCTCAAGCCACTGGGGCTGGGATTCAAACCGCTTGCTTGGCCATGTGGGATCTGGCTCTCTTAACCACCAGACCACAGGGCTGGCCTGATGATTCTGATTTTATACAATCAATCTCAAGAATGAGAATGTCAAAAAGTATGTTTAACACTCAGACCAGACTCAACACAGCCGACTTTCCTTTTGTGGCTGGGAGGAGGAGTTTTGCCAGGCTCTGTTTATAAGTGGCAGACACCAACAGCCTCAGGCCCACCCTTCTCGCTGGTGAGGTCCCCTCCCTGCTCTAGTGGCCTGTCCCGGTTACAGAGGGGTGCCTTGGCCTGGTACTAATGCTGAATCTGAGGCTGGTTCTAGCATGTGTTCTGGGGGCTGTGCCTTGGTGGGAGACCACCTTTACTCTCAGGAAACTGAAGCAAGACACATGGTCTTCACCCATTCATCCTCAAGTCAAACCTCAGTGGGAGAATGGCAAAGGTCACCTTTTAACCATGAAGGGTCTCTTTCTAGGGAGAGGCTTTCCCAGTAAGAGAGGAGACCTTGAACTCCAAGTGTGCAGACGCTTGGTTCCAAGGCAGGACTAAGAACGAGTGTGTGCGGGGGGTCTTGGTTTCCAGCCTGAGCTGGACAGCCTGACTCTCACCCAGCAGCCTGGAAACAGCCAAAGGAGCCTACTCACCAGGGTCAGGTGCTCCTCATTGCTGTAGTCGAAGTTCTCCATTTTCTCTTTGAAAGAATCCATAATTTCAGCATGCCTTGCCATGTCAGTGGCCAAGATCAGTGTGATCATTCCCTGAAAGGTGAGAGCAGGATGATTGCAGACAGAGCCTGTGGATACACTGTACCCCTTAGCCCTACTGCAGTGCTCAACTTGACAGTCACTGTCTGACTTTTGCAGAAAAAAATAGAGCAGTGAAGAGGCCAACTTGCTCAGGGCGCAGATGGGGAGTCCATGTTGGTGCAAGCCAGGATGTGTGACTGTCACCCCACTGGTGTGACCGTGCTGCACAGCGTCCCCTTGCAGCCTGCCAGGACGAACTCACAGATCGCCGTGTGCGTGAAGTCTAGCAGCCTGCACCTGTGGCCAAAAGCTTCCCCCACATTTAGTCATCTAGTAAAGTCCACATCTTACTGTTGGAAGTCAGACACGAATTTTCTAAGAGTATTTTTCTCTATTATCAAGTCTATATGTGGTTACACACACACACACGCACACATATGTGTGTGTGTATATATATATATATATATATATATGGCTTAGGAATAATTGAAGTCAGAATATGTTGAATAACATTCATGTAACACATTTGTAAATGAGGGTGCAATGACCTTTTTAATATAAATATTTCATTATCTCACTGGTCAAATACTGGTTTAGGAAAAGTAGCATAATCTGAAACCATGACCCTCCACCTGTGCATCTGTCCCTCCATCTACCTATCCCTCCACCATCCATCTGTTTGCTCCACAGACAATTCTGAGTCACAGCTCTGTGCCAGGTCTGGTGTTCTACTTTTCCAAGAAACTAGAGCTACAGGGAGCAAATACAAAACCCAGATCAACACAGGTCATTTCAAATGTATCACGTGCATTTTTTTTTTTTTGAGAGATTTTCACTGTAGGGCGCGTGCGCTCGCCAGACAGACAGAGAGAGACATAGAGACAGAAAGCGAGAAATCACCCCCCAGGGGGGATGGTCACGCCGCAATCCCCTCTCCTCCATTCTCCTCTCGGGATCTTGGGCATGCACGCACACGCGCCCGGGGGGTGATTTTGAAGTCACCGGGTCCGGGACACGAACCGCGGTCGACTACGTGGGAATCCAGCAACATAGCCATTACGCTAACTGCTGGTTCCCACGTGCATTTTGAATATATGATATTCTGTAGAGACTTGTTTTAGTAGCAAAGGATTTACTCAGCCTTCAAAATATCCAAGGACTAAACATTTAAAAAATTGTTGGGATGGGGCCAGCAGGTGGCATGGTGGTTAAGGGTGCTGGACTCTCACATGGCTGACCGTGGTTTGAGTCCTGGACCTGGCAGCTTGCTTTCTCACTTTCTCTCTCTCTCACTCTGTCCCTCTTTGGTAAAATTTAAATAAAGTTCAGTAAAAAAATTATTAAAAAAAAATTGTTGGAACCACTGAGGCCAGCAATAATTCAACTGAACCTACATGAGAAAGGTTCTGGGTTCAAGTCCCAGGATCTCCCTGAGCACACTGGTGTGCCTGTGTGCCGGTGATCCAGGCAGGTTGAGACCGGAGGGGATTGTGGACTTAGGACCTTGTTGGGAGTTCTCTCTCACTCTCATAAAAGAAGTGAATAAATGAGCTTAAGTAACAGTTGGGACGACTGATTTTACCCCTAGCAGGCTCATGTTAAACACTTTGAAGTAAGGAAGTTGGTGGCCCTGTGCATCTCTGTGGCGGCATATGAAGAAGGCCCATCTGCAGGGGGCTTCCTCCAATCAGGCCAACCTCTTTTCTTTCAAGGTGCTGCCCTGACTTACTCCTGGGGCAAGTCGCGTGCACAGGGTGGAGGAGGCCCCACGTGGTGGCGTCAGGGCAGCCGCGGCACACGCCCGGGCCTCTCTTCCTCGTGTGCCCCTTCACTACTTCAGGGAAGGCTAGCTGCAGCCATGGCAACCCCACACAGCACAGGCTTACAGGGTGGGCTCATGGACACCAGGAGGCCAGAAGGGCTGACGTGTCAACAGTGACGGCCCTTACATTCTACGTTTAGCTTGGGACTTCCTGGAAGCACAGACAGATTGGGAAATGGTTTATGAGGTGGTTGCTCTTTGATTAAGTACAGCTTATCAGTGCTCTGGGGGGCAGGCTGTTTTCCCAGTTTGCAAAGGACTCCAGAGAGTGTCAGCTGCACGGCAAAGGAGGTCTCTATCAGCCGCGTCTGCAAGGAAGCCCATTTGAGACCTAGAACAAGCGAGGTCTGCGTGGACTGCATGGCAGACGGTTCCTCAAAGAGATGGAGGTGGCTCTCCTGTGAGATTCCCGGCTGCCGTGCACAGTGTAACAGACTTGGGGTGCTTAAAACAAGAGATCCATCCTGTCACAGTTCTGGGGCTGGGAATCAAAACCAAGCTGTTGGCAGAGCTGTGCTGCCTTCCAAGCCTTCAGGGAAGGCTTCTTCCTGCCTCTTCCAGCTTCTGGTAGCCCTAGGCATCACTCTGGCCTCTGTCTACACTGTCACATGGCCGTTTCCTATGTGTCTGTGTCTTCTCTTCTGTTTTCTATAAGGACAATCACCATTGGGCCCACCTGTGTGACCCACAGTGCTCTAATCTGGGGACCCTGACTTGAACACATCTAAAGAAACCTTTTCCAAATAAAGTCACATCCACAGGTTGTGAGGGTCCAGAGGTAGACACACCTTTCTGGGGTTACTTTTCACCCAAGGTCACTCAGATCATCCCTCTTCTGCAAGCGTCATAGGCTGGAGCTCTGAGATACGGCTCAATGAGGACTCCAGTGTGGAAGGGTGAGCTGGCAGTGCTGCGGGGTGACCCTCCTCTCCTGCAGGTGCCCTTTCATCCTCCTCCCCGTGTGCCTTGTGGAAAGTCCCTGTTCTAGTCTGTTCTATTGCTGAGAAATACCCGAGTCTGGATAATTTAAAAAAACAGAGGTCTATTCAGCTAATGTTTGGAGGTCCGAGGTCAAGGGTCTGCATCTGGTAAGGTCTTTTCACTGCACAGCAGAGGCAGGGTGCGCACAGAGCAGAGCAGAGTGAGTCTGTGTCCGTGTCCGTGTCTGGTCTGGCCCCTCTCTCTCTCCTTATGGACTCACCAGTGTTCAGGTGGGGCCGCCTGGTCACTTATCCAACCTAATCACCTCTCACAGGCTGCACCTCTTTGTCCCACAGTTGTATTACCTTCCTGTTCTCTTAGTACCTGAGGATGGTTTGGCCAAACTACTGGGGGGTCACATTCTAACCATGGCAATCCCCTATCTGCAGTGGCAGTGGGGTGACTGGACCATGGGTAGCAGGTGACAGCAGCTGGGAGCAGCAGTTAGCTCTTGTGGTCAATCAAGGGCTGTGGCTGCGGCTCCCCATCACCCACCTTCTCTAGGCCTCAGTTTTCTGGGCTGCAACAGGCAAAGGACTTTTCTCAAAGGGAATCAGTGACGGTGGTAGTAGTCTTTGAACCAAGGGCCTGTGCAATTGCACATGTGCATGGTGAGGGGATGCACCTGTGGGTCCATCTGGGCCCTGAAGGAGGTGGGAGAGCGGGCAAGGGCTCCCAGGATGCACTGCTGTGACCAGGAGCATCCAGCCTCTGGACAGTGGGCTTCTGCTTGGTCCCCTAGTCACCTGCCCTTAGCCTCGCCACCCTGCACACCTGTCTGATCTGCTTGAAGCCATCAGATGGCACATTGGAGAAGATGTTGCACTCGGGCCGGGCGAGGATCTGGAAGGCCACAGCACAGTGGTGGTTCTCCAGTGGGGAGATGTCATTGTACCGGACGGCCAGCTCTGTCCGGGCGTTGATCTGGTACCTGGAAAGCAAGGCGAGAGTGAGGGGTGACGGAGACACCCTGCATAGGTCACCTATTCACCCAGGTGTAGACGGGGGACCTGGGGAGGTGGAAGAGAGCACGGTGGGTCTGCCTTGCCAGGAGCTCACTTCCATTGGCTGTGCTGTTCCCCTGCTGTCCCTGACTAGACATCCTCATTTTTTTTTTTTATTTACTTTGTTTAAAGAATTACTTTATTTAGCTTTATTTGTTCATTTATTTGTTTGTTTGTTTTAATTTGAACAGAGATGGACAAAGTGAGAGAGAGGGAAAGTGAAAAAGCAAGCTTCCAGGTCTGGGCCTCGAACCGTGATCAGTCATGGGGGAGTCCATCTGCCTTAACCACCACGCCACCTGCCGGCCCCCGACATCCTCAGTTTTATAATACTCTGAAAAACACCTTGGACCCCAGACTGCTCCCTGGGATGGCACCCTGCGGCGCTGTCTTCCACCCCTGCCTCTTGCACATTGCCACGGTTTTTACTACCCACCAAAGGCTGCCTGGAAGGGGCAGGAGATGCTCTCAGGTCAGAGGCTGAGGCGAAGGCTCTCTGCTGGCCTGCGTCCTGTGCATCATCGGGAATGTAGGTGCACAGGAAAGGAAAGACCGACAGAGCCCCGGAGACGGCCTCCCTGAAGGAGTGCCCATTACCACACCTGGGGATCAGGTCTCGACCATGACAGAGGGACTCCGAAGCACACGTGATGTCATCGCACACACACACACACACACACACACACACACACAAACCCCACAGAGAACTGATGCGTCTCTGTGAATGGGGACCAGAGCCGCAAGCCTGGGCTTTGTCTGTCACATGGGGCTGAACTCTGTGCCCTAAGGGGACCAGAGGGGGTCCGTGCCTTGACCCCAACATGGACCCCTCCTCCTGCCCTTCTCTGGCTCACGTCTAGCCCTTGCCCTCTGCTTGCTCCCTCTGGAGGCAGGCTGGGGGCCGCCACGGAGGCGCGGGGCTTGGCGGGCTGG
>NW_006160004.1:58842-82432 GCF_000334495.1 Tupaia belangeri chinensis
AGGATTGCAAGGGGGTGTGGCAACCCCTCAGGGTTTGCCCACCCAGAATGTTCCTGCGGAGGGGAGGCCAAAAGCTGGGAACTGCATCCTCCGGGGAGAGCTGGGGGCTGGGGAGGACTTTGAGGACAGTGCCAGCTGGGATGGCTCTAGGGTTGAGCGGACAGGCTTCCCCCAGTCAGGGCGTCTTTACAAACAGTGGCGTTGAGGGAAAAGCAGGCACGTACGTGTTGTTGTATCCTGGATGATCCAGATCGTGGCAGATGGCTGCTGTCATGAGGATCAAGATGTCCATTTGGGAAAACTTCTCCTGGGTTGGAAAGCAGATTCAAAGTTTTTGCCCTGTTCATTCTGTGGTTGGGACTTGGCGAGGGGAGTGGATCAGAATTGGGCAGGACGAGTGATATGGGTAGAAAGAAGCCATCACGGCCTCCTGGCCTGGTGGGAGAGGACCTGCCGCCTGGGAGAGGTGAGGAGGTGGGTGCCCTTGCTCATTTAGCTGTAGGCGCTGCCTCACCCACTGGGGTGCCGACGATGGGGGTATTTCCTTGGAAGGGGAGAAGCTGGATGGGACAGATCTGCCATCCCTGGGAGGACCTCCCCCCAGAAGTGAGGCCTGGGTGGCCAGCGGGGTGGGACCCACCTGGAGACCGCAGAGCCACACCATGCTGTACATCATCTGGGTCACGCAGAAGCAGTGCCGGAAGTTGTGGAAAGGGTTGTTCCTGTAGTTGTCATGCACGCAGAGCTGCGGAGAGGTCCAGGGTCTCAGCCGCCTGCACCCAGGCTGCCTGCCTCTCCTCCCAGTGCCCAGAAGACTGCTGTCTCAGATGCTCTCATCCCAGTCAGAGCCCAACAGTAGCCCTGCATTTACCGCAGTTGTGCTCCAGAGCACGAGAATATGCAGGGCCCAACACAGCCCCTGGGGCAGTCTGGAGAGAGGTTCCACCATGGCTTTCACCCTGGAATCACAAACTAGGGTGTCCCAGAGGTGTCTGAGAGTCACACTGGAGCATGGGGTTGGGTGCAGGGGAGAAGAAGGGAGCTCTGGGTCTTAAATGACCATGAAATCTTTGGTAGGCTTTAATATTTGGTTCCGAACAATAGTTTAACTTTTTAAGAAAAGGTCTACTGGGAACCAGCAGATGGCATAGTGGTTACATTGCTGGACACCCAATGGCTAACTGTGGTTGAGTCCTGGACCCGGTGGCTTCTAACTCACACCAGGTACGGGTGCGTGCGTGCCCAAGATCCCAGGAGAATGGAGAAGGGACTGTAGCGTGGCCACCCCCCAGGGGGATGGGGGTGGTGATTTCTTGCTTTCTGTCTCTCTCTGTCTCTCCCATGAGTGCATGTGCCCTATAGCAAAAAATCTTTCCCAAAAAAGGAAAGAAAAGGTCTGCTGAATGCACACTCAGGCATCTTGCATACTCACAGCCTCTCTGCCATGTGCCACTGCTGTAGAACACAGGCCCGCACTGGCCCTTCCTGATTCCTATCGTTTTCTCTCTCACTAGAGCAAATGTCTAAGGGAAAAGAATGTTCTGGTAGAAGAACAGAAATGGGCCAAATGTCCTTGAACTTCCATGAAAATGCCCCCCCTCCCCCGCCCCTTGCAGGAAGCCCAGAGCCATCGGAAGTGCCCAGACAACCCATCCAGGCACAACTCACAGAGACTACGTGCTCAGAAGGACCAGCGCGGGCCCGACACTTACCAGCCACCTCTTGAGCGTGATGGGGTTGATGCTGAAGTCCCTGACCAGGCCGAGGTCATGGTACATGTGCTCCAGGCAGCTCAGCATCTGTGGGCATGGGAGCAGGTCAGCAGCAGGCGAGCGGCCACCTCCCCTAGGCTTCCCTCCACTGTCCTGGAAACAACCCAAGGCAAGCCTCGACTAGCAACCAGCTGGGAGAGAGGCCTGCCGCTGGCCCTTCACGGTCACCCAGACAGGTGTAGGAGGTTGAGAGGGCAGGTGGGACTGGAGGAGCAGGTTCAGAATTGACAAGAATTGAGTATAAGAAAGAACAGGCACCGGATAAGGAGGTGCCCCTTTTGCCACATGACCACACTGAAATGACTATTTCTACACGTGAAAATCCATCTCAGCAGCTCACTACACAGGTTAAGGTTCTAGGGCACCTGAGCATCACACAGAGAAGGCCCTTTTCTTGCCCAAGGGGACTGAAGAAGCTTTGATGACTTCATCCAAAACACACAGAACTGCACTATGCTCCTCTGGGGCCCTGCTGGGACCAGACACGTTAAAAGTCTAATTGTAGCTTCTGGAAGGGGAGCCTCTGCCTGGTGTGGGCTGCTCCTCCTCTACTGGTGTCACTGAACTCTGTCTTCTATGAGATCCTGTTCAAGTTGAAATAGATTTCGTTTCACATCCCAGAGGATTTATTGTCATTGTTGAGATCTATTTAAATACAGCCCAGAGCCCTGGAGCTCACTCAGCTATGAAGAAAAAGATGAAATGACTTGAAACAAGGAGATTTTAGCAAAAGGGAACTTTGCTTTGAGGGACAGGCAGGCTATGGGTAGAGAACAGTCATTTGCACAATGGGCACACGTAGACACGCCTGGGGCACATGGGCAACACCCAATCAGGGCACCTCTGCCCAGGGCCACACACCTGCCTGTCCCTGTCCTATCTACAGCCGCCTCGACACCTGCACAGGGCAGTGGGCTAGCCCTCCGGGAGCCTGCATGCTTCTGTTGGCCTCTGCTCACTGTGTGACCTTCTCTTCCCAAAGGGGCATGCTATGGCTGGGATGTGTGCCCTGGCATCCTATGCTGAAACCCGAATGCCACTGTATTTGGAGAGAGAGCCTTTAGAGGTATGATGAGGGTAAAATGAGGTCACACGGGCCCAATCCAGCATGACTGACGAGACTATGAGAAGAGGAGATGAGGACACAGACGTGTACAGAGGGGTGGCAATGACAACGTAGGCACACAGGGAGGAGATACCATCGGCAGGCCCAGGAGAGGCTCAGGAGGAATCAGCCCTGCCGCACCTTGACCCTGGGCTTGCAGTCTCTGACTGAGAGAACTGTTGTCACAGACTTTGGGCCTAACAACAGTGACACTCCGTGGCAGCACTAGCAGACTAAGACAGAGGAGGTCATCAAAATCTACTTTCACTTATTATGTAATTTGTGAGAACTGGAAATCCTGCAAGGAAGGCGAGTTTCTGTAAACCCAATCCTATAACGGAAGCATCTATGAGATGGCTGTGAAGGGAACAGAGACCTGGGGACTTGCAAACCATGTATTTGGAAAACTAGGAACTGTCCACTCGCAGGCCACACAGGGGAGCCTGGGCTGTCACATATGGTTATGCTTATAGCACGCCGACCACATGCTCGTCTTTTGAGGGGACAGTGCATTCACAGACCAGGCAGTGTGCAGGGTGCAGGGTTTTGGAGATGGTGGCCCTCGAAGGTGCCCCTTACAGAGTGGCAGGCATCTGGGGCCTCAGTGTGAGAACAGGAGGATCAGCTCCCAGGCCACTGGCCAGCTGCTGCCCAGTCACTGGCCAGAATCTCACCATCCAGAACTGCTAGTTCCCTCACTGCCCCGGATGCTGGCCCTCAGGACCAGAGGAGCCCCTTGCCCCTGCCCCATTAGCCCAGACACCGCTCCAGGCAAGCTCCGAAGAGCTGAAATGTTTGCTGTGAAATCTGTCAAGAGGCAAAGACGACTGGCAGATGAACCATCTGGTGGCACGCGTGTGATGTCTGTGGGCGCCTTGAAACAAAAGCCACGAATCTGCTCCTGTAGCCCCAGCCTGAGCCCTGGGAGGGGAGCGAGGAGGCTGCTCCTGGGTGCTGCTGCAGGTCCTGGTCAGAGTGGGCTGGATGGTGTGACAGTGGAGGACTAAGGAGGGGATGAGGGCAGCTGCTGCAGCTTAACGAGGCAGGCCATGCTGGCTGCTGGGCAGCCCCGGGAAGAGGCCCTCACAGACCAGAGGAACAAAGGCAGCGTGGGCTCATGTCCTCTGATTTGGGATGGGTCGGGCACTGTGCTGGGCTGCCAGGTAATCTGAAACACCACCACTGCAGGACCCCAGGGCCCAGCTCCCTGTGGGAGGCCAGAGCAGACGTGGGCAGGCTGGGCTGTTCAAATTCTGAGGCGTGTCCCTTTGGTTGTTTATCTCTGCCACTCATATGTCAAAATTTCGGGCATTCTCAGATTTGCTGTAAGCCAGGCTCCTGTCTTTGGGCATCTCCGGTTTAGAAGTAAGACAGATACTTCTTGGAGGCAGCAGGAACCCCTCACCAGCCTCCTTGGGGTGCCCTTGAGTTCTGTCAGGCAGAAGTCACAGGCATGGGAGATGCCACAGGGAAGCTGAGCCCAGCTGCAGGAAGCCGCTGCCTCGCCCACGCCCCAGCCCTGATGACTGCCCTACATACACTCTGCAATCAGGACCCAGGGGCGGCCTTTCCCTTAGGGATGCCACGTGGGGCACCTTTCCTGTCAGCGGCAGGTGGTGCAGGGCTTGAAGGGCTCTACAGCAGGAGGTGGGTGCTTTGCCATCGGTGGCCAGCTTTGCTCCCACTCCAGCACGGCGAAGCTGCAGTGGCTTTGGGATTGTGGTTCCTGGATGCTGCTCTGGGAGTGGGGCTGGCCTACCTGCTGGAAGTGGGAGCCTGCAGGTTCTAAACCAACCCATACTTGGCCTGGAGTGGCTTCGCCCAACCCCAGCATCTGCTGAGGGAGCAGCTCTAATACTTCTCTTCAGAGCTCCCCTCTGCTCAGCCGCCCAGGCTCAGTGCTCTTTCTGACTCAGCATGTGCCTAGCCAGCCACAGCTACAGGTTTAAAATGTCTCCTGCTCCTCCTGTCTCAGCCCACCTGCACCTCAGAGCGGGGGAGCGGATCGCTTGTGTGGTGCTGGATGTTTTGAGCATGTTTGCTGAGGTGCAGCCCCTCTGACAGCCTCTTCTCGCATGAACCAGGTGGGGAATGGAGGGCAGATCTTTGCATTTCTGCCGGTACCACCAAGGCTTCTCCTATACCAGGAGAGCCCAGCTATGAAATGTATGCATAGGAGATACCAGCGCCCGGGCTCAGCAGCCTGGCTCTGTGAACGCCCAGGGCACAAGGCCCTATCCTACCCATCTGGCTAGTGAGCGCAGGCGACCTCGCTCATGTGAACCGCCTGCATTTCTGAGTTACGGAGAAGCTGCAGTGAGCCCTTCGATTGAGGAGGGCCAGAACTATCTAGCCTGGCATTCACGCTGAGGGGATGTTTTCTATCTTGGCGTGTGGCAATAGAGGGGTTTAACCAATACTAGATTAGACTAAACCAAAGCAGCTCTATTTTTGTGTTTCTCAGCAAATAGGAAATTTCAAAGAACTATCTTGCTGTAAAAAATGACTCCCAGTGCCCTGAACCCCACATTCCCCCCATCTGGCTTCCGCATAGCTGCCTGTGCCGTGCCCAGGCCCAGCACTTGCTCTCGGTGGACCGCTCCAGCTGACGCCCCTGACTCCTCGCGATTTCTGCCCCAAAGCAGGGGAGCTCTGCTCCTTGTGCTGTTCCTTGTTGGCACAGCACCTGTGTCCACAGGTCCAGCAGGTATCCTGGGGGACCAGCACCCTGAGGAATCTGAGGACCTGGAGGCGGCTCCTCTCCTAGGGGAACCCCCACCGTGATGCCTGGAGCACTCCTGAGCCTATGAAGTGTCTATCTGAACTGAGACCTGGAGAGCAGGGCCAGCGGCGGCACAGCGGTAACACACTGAACACATGGGCGGGACCCACACGTGGGACTGCGGGTTCGGCTCTCTGGTCAACTTGTCCATGCTGGAGCACCGCCATGATCCCAGCTGGCTGGGAGCGCTGTGGGGGCACCATGTGTGAGACATGGTTGACGATGCCTTTCTCTCCCTGTCTCTCTTGCTCATGAAGAAATAAATAAACTTAAAAGAAACTCTTGGAGAATCAAGGTTGTTTTCCTTTGTGCAGAATAGGACGGGGAAAGCACAGACTAGGAAGCACAAAAGGGATGGTCCCCAGGAGGGTCCCGCAATCCTGAGGCGTCCCCTCGGGAGGCTGGCGTCCTGGATGCCCCTCACTTACCTCGTTGGGCTCCCAGAGCCAGACGTCGAAGGTCGGCTTCCGCAGGGCTTCTATGGTCTCTGGAGAAAGCAGGTACTGGAAAGGACAGGAGGTCGGCATTACCGGGGCACCGCGGGCTTTCACACGAGACAAAGGCTGTGACCTCAGATGTGCACGGTGGGCACTTTCTCCCGACTGCCCTTTCAAAGACACCTGTGGACAGACTCAGACTACATTTCTCTGGAAGTCAGAGGGAGGAAAGCCCATCAGTGGCTGCGGAGGCAGGGCAAGAAGGGTGTGGGGGAATGTTCTGGAGAGGGTCACAGGACACTGGACGTTGGTCAAAATTCACAATGCCCCCACACCTAAAGGTGAACTGTACTGCCTGTGAATTAAATCTCCATAAGCCTGACAGTAAAAAATATAATAAAGTGAAACCAGGGGGAAAATTCACTTGGCATAAACTCAAACACAGACTAAGAGGCTATTCTGAGTGTCTCCTGCTGGGACCGGCCCTGACTCCCCAACGGTGCGCTGGCGGACAGGGCCTGAGGCCGACGCTGGTGCTATAGACAGCGTTAGGTTAGACTGTCATAAAGGGTGAGGGCAGAAGACAATGACAGAGCTGGGCCCGAGACACTCTTGCCCTAGGTCTTTCTAACTGTTTGTTTGTTAAAAGGAAGTGTTGGGCCGGCCCTATAGCCTCGCACTTAAGGGAGTTGGACCCACATGGCTGACCTTGGCTTGAATCCTGGCCCCTGTGGCTTGGACCACATTTGGGGATTTGGTGCCCCAAATTCCGACAGGATGAAGAAATGGAGAAGTGATTGCAGTATAACTGCACCCCACTGGGGGGTATTTTCTCTCCCCCCCTTCTGGCAATGAAAAAAAGAGAAACTGTTACGTAGGACTGACACCTTTTGTTTGGGTCTAGGCAGTGCCTTGACTCTCCCTGGAGCAGGATTATGAGAGCTTGGGTCCTATTTTCTGATGAAGAAAGGTGCTAGTTCCCACGCTCGGACAATATCCAGGGTGCATTCTCATTGAGTGGGGAAACCACTTTGGCCCTACTGGCTGAAGAGGGGCTCTTTGCCCCCACCCAGACTGAGGGCAGTGGGAAGACCTGCCTCTGTGGGGCTCAGTTCTCCTGTGGCCAGGATTTTTCTCCCTCCTTCCCTCATGAGGTAAAGCCTTCATAGGTGGTCAACATCCTGGAGAGCCTTCCTTTTTTTCCTGTTATTTAGTTTTTGCTCTAGGGTGCATGTGTTCACCAGGGACAGAGACAAGGAAAAGTGAGAAAGCACCCCTAGTAGGGGATGACCACACCACAATCCTTTCTATATTCTCGACTTGGGGCATGTACACATGTGCACCTGGTATGTTTTTCAAACTGCTGGGTCCAGGACTTGAACTGTGAAGTCAGCCACGTGGAATCTAGCCAAATCCCAACTCAATTCCCACAGCACTGTTTCCCTCCCAAGGCCCTGGCTTCTCTCATAACCGAGAAGCTTCTGTGACAAAATAGCAGAACTTCCCCATGCAAGTACGTGTTGTTCAGAGACTGGAGATCCAATGAAACAGGTTTTAAAAACTTACTGAGTTTCTTCTTACCTTGGGGTAAGTGGGGACATCACGTGGAGGTGTCAACTTCTTGTTGGTATCCAAAAAACTATACTTGCAGGGACAGTTGGTCCTAAAGAGAAAAAATAAAGATGAGTCATGGCTTTGGTCTTGGGGCTCCTGTACAGCAGACTATGGGGACCTCATCAAGGAGAAGACAAACAGAGAAATCCAAACCCAAGCCAAATGCCCACACTCCACACACCCACTGGTTTTATTTTCTGTGGGACAGTAAGTCCTGAAGGCAGTGGCCTCTCACTGCCACATCCAAGGAGCCTGCCTGGATCTCTTATATCGCATCAGCCTCTTGGAAAACTCTGAAGGCCAGACGATGAGGCTAGCCTCTCTTCTATGGAAACATCAAGAAATCTTTTAAAAATGATACAAGCAGGACCAGCGGGTGGCGTAGTGGTTAAGGTGCGAGACTCCCATACAGCTCACTGTGGTTTGACTCCTGGACCCAGCAGCTTGCAAATTACGTCGGGTATGTGTGCATGGGTGCCCAAAATCCCAGGAGGGGAATGGAGGAGATGGGATTGTGACATGGCCATCCTCCCTGCGGCATAATTTCTTACTTTCCTCCTCACTGTCTCTCTGTCTCTTTCTGGTTAGCATGTGTGCTCTATGGCAAATACCTTAAAAAAACAAAAAGACAAAGGCAAACACTCTTATTTTAAGACATCCAAATGACGCAAGAGTAGATAAAGTAACCAAAGAAAAAATAAAACTAAGCCCTTGTTTAACCTACTTCCCCCCCACCCCCCAATCTCGCACCCTGGAAATAACTTCTGCTAGCATTGGTGTGTCCTTCCAGAATATTCCCAGGCCTGAACACACAAGAACAACCACCTGTACTTCCAAATGAAAGTGCAACTGGACCAAATTTACTTTGAGCTTTTTTCCCCGAAGCTTAACAGACTCGTTCTGCGTTGCTTCAGTTTTACTGCAGTGAGCATGTAACCTGGCCCCTGGTGGTGAATTTTCAGGCTCTCTGCTATTTCCCAGCTGCACACCACGCTGACAAATGAATGTCCTACCTGACTGTGGTTTTCTCCACTCGTCAGTATTGGCGATATCGGCGTTTGCCACATGTGAACACCTAGCTGGTTTGGGACTCAGCGGGCTGGGGCAGGGGTAAGCACATCAGCGAGCCAAGTGAATGGACGCTCACGTGATGTGTAAAACAAGTTCCGTCTCTGCCGAGAGCACGTTGAGCCTCTATAGTCAGAGTAATAAGGAAATCCCTGTGTCTTCACTCTGGAAATTGATCATTTTTTAAAAAAATTATTTACCTATTTCTTCTTCGGAGAGAGAGAGAGCCCCCAGCAGGGTCCTCAGCCATGACCCACCCCCAGTCCCAGCTGGCCTGGGTCACAGGCTCGTACATGGCCAGTATGCTCAGGGCGGTCCCAAGACTTGAACCCAGGACTCTTCCTGTGTGGGTCCAGTTATATGTACCACTGTGTTACCCACTTGGCCTGGGGATATTTATTCTAAGAAAAGAATCAGATGCAAACAAACAGTTCTAGGCACAAAGATGTCCATCACAGCGGTTTTTGTTGTTACTAAAACACGTAACCAAACTAGAAGCTACCTGAATGTCCCCGAGTGGGAAATAATTTAAATCACTGTGGTTCGTCAACATGATGGATGATTATGTCATCCTGAAAGTCATTATGACTATAATGTGAACAGGGAACATGAAAAGGAGTGACTATACTGTGAAAAGGAATGTTCCATTCGGGACGCACTCAATGGTAAAAAAATGAGGAGAAAGAACACGTGCGGTGGTTGAAAAGAATGCTGGATCGTGGCCTTCAGGGGAAAAAATCTTTGAGCTATATGTTGGCTAAAATGTAATTCATTGATTATTAACAATGTCGTAAGTGAAAAACATTACAAAACAGTATTTTTTAGTTGTTTTCTCAAGTTAAATCTGTATACATAAAACAAATTTGAGAAGCTTTGCATCTTGACTTTTATTTTCTTTATTCTTGGTAGAGAATGTGTGCACACAAATTAAAGGGGGGGGGGACAGCCTCCACAGGGCCCTGATCCCCCTCCTCCAGTCCTCCAGCCTATCGGGTCCTGGCACTCCCATGCATGCCCTGTATGTCTCAGGCGGACCGTCCTAGGGATTTGAACCGTGGTCAACATGTGGTATCCAGTTTCTCATAAGCAGCACATTACTGCAGTTACAGCACAGAGCTGGTCCTGTGTCTATATTTAAATTGGGGGGCATTGGTGGCTGCTGTCGTTATTGGTAACCACCCCCGCTAATCCCCATGATATGGTTTGGAAGTTTTACAATGAGCCTAATCTATTTTCAAACTCAGAATAATCATTCTATTTCCTTTTCAAAAAGAGTCTCGAGTATTATTTTCTTGGCATGCTGCTGTCCCTTCCTTCAACTCCAAGTTTGCAAAGATCATCAGAGCAGCTCTGACAGTTTGATGGTGGAGGGATTCCGGCCCAGATTTAGCAAAACAACAACAAAAGAAACCAATAAAATGTACAAATCAAATGATTTCCATGTCATCCTGTAAACAAGAAATCCTACTTACACGGCTCTGAGCAGTGACAAACTTGGTCTGTGCAGTTAAAGAGGCAGGGTGGCGTTATTATTATGTCTTCTCTGCTTTTAAGCTCTTTGTGTAAGTCTGCACACATGGGCTGCCCCTGAATGGTCTGCAACCCCAGGAGGGTACGGACACCTTCAGCAAGCACTATGGTCTGACTGCTGGGATGCAGCTGGTTTCTCGCAAAGCCCACTGCTGGGCGCAGATAAGGGTCTGCTGGGTATCAGTGCCAACCCCACCTCACCAAGCAGCTCCCTGAACCCCACACCCGTTGCCACGGGAACAAGCATCCTCCAGCGCAGAGCAGCTAGCACGCGTCTTTTCTTTCCATTTTGTTCAGAGCTTATTTTTGCTTTCATTTCCTGAGCTCCCTCCTCCCCTCCCCTGGGGCTCTGTCCAGTGGTCAAGGCTATCTGTGTAAGATGAAAGTGGAGACTGCAGATCCCAGAGCCCTCCGTTGTCACCCTATGTTCCTGCAGCCCTTCCTGCCCCTCAAGGGACCCGGTGCCATCCACATCTCACTCTGCCTGGCACAGTGCTGGGGCCAGAGTAACAAAGCCCCCGGTGAGACCTGCACCCAAATAGGAGCTGGCAGCCTGCTCTTGCCTCTTGGGGAAAACCACGTGAAACCTCCATCACTACATTGTGAGTCTCAAACAGGGAGATGGCAGCCTGCGGGGAGGAGTGAGGGCTCCAGCACAAGCCCGATGCTGTCCTCAGAGGTGGGCTCTGGCCGTTTGCCATTCCTGCCCCAAGGCCCTACTGGGTGTGCCTGTGTGAGGGTCAGCATCGTGTGGTCTCAACCCACCTGGAGCCTTTGTTCTCTCTGCCCCCTGGAGAGGCGAGGGCGCCCTCGCTGGGCTGACATGCTGGGAAGGGCAGCAGTCTGGGGAAGCCATGTTGAGCTTTACCCAGGACTCCGATCACGGCGCAGCGCTCGCAGAGTAAACAGAGCCCTACAGCCAGCCAACACGACAGTGACGCCAAGGGCTACGCTGTCTATTCTGAGCTTCCACAGAAAGAAAGGGGTTTGTGGGGAGACACCAGGGACCACTGGGCTCCTAGACTAGGGCCTGGGTGGAGGATGTGGCTGTGGGCTGGACCAGAGCCCAGGACACCCCATTTTCTTTCTTCCTTTTTCTTTTCTTTTTTTTTTTTTTAGGGATTTCTGCTATAGGGCTTGTGCGTTCGCTGGAGAGACAGAGAGATAGAAAGTGAGAAATCAGCCCCCAGGGGAGATGGCCATGCCGCAATCCCCTCTCCTCCATTCTTCCCTCAGGATCTTGGGCACATATGCACATATGCCCAGTGTGAATTTTAAGCCACTGGATCTGGGACTCGAACTGTAGTTGGCCACGTGGGAGTCCAGATCCTTAATCACTATGCCACCTGCTGCCCCCCACGTTCGGGTTATAAACGTGTAAGCAATGCTCGAGATTTTTACCCTGTTCTCTTGGATTGAAGAGTTCTATTTACTGTCTCTCACCTCCGAGGGACGCTGTGGAACATCTGCGGGACTGTCACCTGAGAAGCCTCATGACTCACTGAAGTCTCCTTCTTTTTGGCTTATGGCACTGTGAGCTCTAAAGATGCACTTTTTGAGGGAGTGGGGAGGAGCACTCGAAGCTCAGAGCCCTTAGAATCCAGCTTTGCCCCAGCCAGTGCCTTCTGAAGCCTCGTCTCTCCGCTCCGGGTTCTGAAATTGGTGTATCTTCCCCACGGGGTGGGACTGTGTCCCTCAGAGCCACACGTGGAGGTCTGACCTTGATGCCGTGGAGGGAGGGCGGCTGTGATGTAGTCGGGATGTCTGAGTAGGGTGGGCTCTGATCTAACATGAGCGACCGTACAGTAAGAGGACTCTGGACACAGCGCGTGCGGAGGACACCACGTGAACGTGACAGAGCTCAGCAGGCTGAAGGAGGCTGAAGGCTGCCCAGGGCAACCACCAGAAGCCAAAAGGCAGACCCAGAAGGAGCCACCTGGAGCCTTCCAAGGAAGCGCGGCCTGCCAACAGCAGTGATTTTGAACTTGGGCTCCAGAGAACTATGAGACAATACATTTCTGTTGTTTTAAGCATCCAGTTTGTGGTAATTTGTATCGTAGAAAAGATTACAATCGTAACAAAACTTCTTTGCTTTTCCCTTGCACCGACCTGCAGGACCAGCAGCACTAGAAACCACAAAAGGAGGGGTAGTGGTTCCTGCTCTCACCTGGTTTTCTACAGAAGTTGGGGTGGGGGGGTGGTGGAAGAGCCTTTGGGTGCAGGGGTGGGGGTCTTAGCAAGGGTCCCTTAGCCATGGCAAGGGCAAGACCAGGGAGGTCAGAGGCTGTCCCACGGCTATTCCATGACTGCTGTGGCTGGCAGGGGGGTTGTTTGAGGAGGGCAGTGAGGCTGCAATCTGGAAACATTTCTTGCAAGTGTTGGTGGCACATGCTGGCGGGTGAGGTGGTGCTTGGTAGTCCTCAGTAGTGTCCTCTCCCCTAAGGCGACATGCAGAGGACTCTCTGGTCCCTTAACGAGCCTCCCCAGGATGCAGGAGGCTAAAGGTGAACATCACTGATTCTCCAGAAGTGTGAATTCCTTTTCCCTGACTTTCCCCAACTCCTCTTTACCTGACAAGTATGTGTGTCGTGAACAGGGCATGGTCCCTGTGGCTCTGACAAGGGCTACGCCTGCTCTGCCTTCTTCTCTGTGCCCCCCCCTGAGATACCAGGACCACCGGCTGCAATGGACCAGGCCCTGTCACATTGCCATACTCCCCCTCTCAGCAGGTTACTCTCAGCTTTTTAAATAAGGGACTGGTCTTTAATATGCTAGGTGGCCCCAGGACAACTCTGCATTTGCACAGGGCTGTCCTTACGTCTTGAGACCCATCGGTAGCTTCAGTGGTTATTCAGTAGCAAGGAGTTAGAGGGGGTGATGAGCCACGCAATTACATGTGGTCTTCTGGGTGGGTGACTGGGATGTGTGAGTGGGTGCTGGGAGTGGTCAGAGGACCGCAGCCGTTCACAGTAAGTACTCAGTACGTGCCGTCTTTATCGACCCATGTTTGTCACCTGTGTTAGTGCAGAGCTCCCCCTACCCATGGGGATACTTTCCAGAACACCTGTGGATGCCTGAGGCCAGGGATAGTACCGAATCCCATACACACTGTATTTCTTATGATTTCTTATACCCCTGTATAAAGTGAGATGCAGTATTAAAACTAGAATAAATTTCTTTTTCCCTTTTCACAATTTTGCAGGTGGAAGATTTGTTCTTACTAGAGCTCTTAGAAACCTCAGCATACGATTTTCTTCTTCTTCTCGTATCACATCAAGGACTTTCGTTCCCCTTTCACTTACAGGGAGCACTTTATGGCTTCTCATTAGCATATCAAGTTGCCAGCCTCACTTCTCTCATGCTCTGGGGCCATACTAAGTAAACTAAGTTTCCTTAAACACAGCTCTGCCGAGTCATACCATCTGATATCCTGGACAGCTCCGAAGTTCCTAACGGCGGGGAGCGCACACAGCGTGGGTAGGGTAAGAGGGACGACCCACGTCTAGGCAGGAGGGCGTAGGGCAGCATGAGATTTCACCACGCCACTCCGAATGGCGAGGACTTTGAAACTCATGTATTGTTTATTTCTGCGATTTTCCATTTAATATTTTTGGACCTCGGTTACCATGGGTAACGAACCAGGGAAAGTGAAACTGCGGTTAGGGGGGACGACTGCACTGTGCATCTCCTTTGTTTGAACGCAGTTGACTCACACTGGCTGTGACCCTGGTTTCGGCAGAGGGTCCTGCTGTACTTTTGAAGGAGGCTAATCAAGGCTGGGGCATGTGTGCAGCAATTACGAATGGCTGCCCACCTCCCTGAGGAGCACCAGCAGGTGACCCTTGTCCTGAAGAGCGTGTAATGTCTGTATCCACGATGGCCAGAGCGCTCCTGCATCGTGCTGTGTGGACATGACGGAGGCAGCGGGGCTGCTGCGGCACAGGGACGCTCATCACTTGTAAGCCAAAAATCTTTTCCTCTTATTGTTCTCTTTCTTTAAAATTGATGTCGACTTCTTTCAAGCTGGATAAGTCACTACTAAGACTTGGAGCACTGGAGGATTAGTCGCTATTGTACGAAGCTGCCTTCCTAGCTGCCCTCTGCCACGTGACTCTCGGATTGTACGAAAGCCATGCCACGCCGTCGAAAAGCAGATCTTAGCAGAGAGGATCCTGCAAACATGCTGGCTCAAGCCGGAGTATGCTCCAGTCACACCAGCCTTTCTTCGGGGGAAACAAAGCACACAGCCCCTCCACCCCATTTCGACACAAAGCCCTCCCTCTCCCCCCTGCCTAGGCCAGGCTGCTGGCAGGCTTTCCCACTGCAGACCTTACCTGTTGCTTCTGGCTGCCAGTTCCTCCCTCATCTTTTTAATGTCACTCTTGCATTTCTCGATCTCCACCACCTTCAGTCCTTCCACTGGGGACAAAGAGAACGAGCAAGGAGTTACCACGGATAAATTCAGGAGATCTGCGGGGCTGGTAACTAGGGGCTCTCGGGGAGATGGCTCAATGCAGAGAGGTTCCCACTCTGGCCCAGGCTGCGGGTGTTCAGGCTTCTCCCCCCAACTTCCCACTCAGCTCCTTCACAACGACTCCAAGCGGCTGGCATGTCCCATGCTGGGCCTGAACCATGGCATCCACCTGCTCCCTGAAGGTTTACTCTCCCTGCACCTACCACCGCTTTCTCTCTATACCCCTAAGGCAAGCAGAGGACGCGGGACAAAGAAGTCCTTTATCCTCATCTCCCTCTTAAAAAAAAAGAAGGAAAGGGAAAATGAGGCCTTGGTGCATTACGGTGCAGCTAAAGTTACAGCCTGCAAAACTACAAGCTTTCTCAGCAAGGATTAAAATCTCATTAAGATAAAAGCTTTTCATTTTAAGGTCCCCCAGAGTAGTTAACCTGGAGAAACTGTTGACTAAAAACAGATGAGAAATAAAGAGCAAAGTTAAAGATCAGCAGAACCTGGGCTTGGTGGCACTCCCGGGGTCCCCCTGTGGAAGTGCACGCCTCAGTGGGCGGGAAGCTGTTTTCATTAACAAACACAAGGATAGGTGCTCCTGCCTCTGAGCAAGGGTTAAACTTGAAGACATTTGCTCCTGGCAGCTGATGTTTCGCCAGAAAGGCTGCCTTGAAGCAAGCAGTTTGGCAAAGGCTTTTAGATCAGTCAGTTCATAAGAAATAAAAAAGATTAGTTTTGTTACTTTGTAATCACATCTCGATTTTTATGCAAAAGGACACTACCCACGATGTCACTGCAGTACCCTTTCTGTCAGGCTTGGCTCTGAATAACTGCTAAAAATAAAATGTGAATGATTTCTAAAGGAAAAATACAGCAATGCATAGAGACTTCCGCTGGTTTCTAAAACCCCCTCCCACCCCAAAGAAGTACTGCAGCTCCTAAGAGAAGCTCTTCCAGGGTAGAACCCCAGGGCAACCTGGCTGGCATCAGGCCCAGGTGGGTATTCCACACATTTGGGGGGGCAAAGGAGGGAGGTGGGTAAGCAGGGCGTGGCTTCTGCAACACATTGCTTTTTTCTGCCCAGAAGGACGAGGAATCCAGAGGGTCAGATATTCGCGTTTTGTCCTGGGGACTTGTTTCTGTACATAGAATGTTCTCCACCATTTACTAATCTGACAGCAGGAAGACAGGAGGACAGGAACTGGGGCCGGAAGTGCTTATAGTTGGGAGGCAGGAGAAAGCTAGCAAATGGACGTGGGTAAGGGGGCTGGAGCGTCTGCCCATGTGCCAGAGAAAAACCTGATCAGGGCAAGGTCATGTAGGCCGGAAGTCAGCGAGAGAAGTCTGGCTGAGTAAGCACATTTGATGCAGCCAATGAGACAATTCAGTGGGCCCAGCTACATCTGACATAGCCAGTGAGAAGAGAGCAATCAGCTGGCCCAGCCAGTGATCAACCCACATGACCTAGATTAAAAAATTATAAATCTCTCAGAATGCAACTGCCAGGGTCTTTTGAGCCACTCTTTCTGTCTGCTTAGGCCCGCTCCTACCTCTTGGGAGTGTACTTTCACTTTCACTTAATAAATTACCCTTTCCTTTCATGATTGGCTTGTTTTGTTCAGTTCTTTGAAACACCAAGAACCTGGATAGCTTCACAGAAGCCATCCACAACAGCTGGAATCGGTGCAGTGCACTGTGGGTGGCCCAGTCCGGGTGTCTGGCTGCTGGGGAGACACCTGAGGTCTCATTTTGTTCACCCAGTAGGAGCCCACACCCTGCTCTGGAGCAGGGTGGCATTTCTTGTACTACGAACCCCTCATAAGAGTTGCTCGGCTTATCTTCCCATAACAGACACCTAAGCCTTTAGGTTTGTACAGGGACCAGGAAACACTCTTAGTCCTCTCCAAACGGCAGGGCCCCAGCCCCTGTGATTGTGGCTTGGCCACTAGGACCCTGATAAGAGCAGATGATAGCTTCAACATCAGTGGGAAGCAGGAGCTCAGTCGTGTTGACATCTGAAAGTCAATGGATCTGGAAATGTAGAAAGTGAATAGATCTAGGAAGAGGTGGGTATGCTGTGTAGTCCCAACAGGGTGGCCACGTCCTCCACTCAAGGGCCATGGTTACATTTATTAGGCTTTAAATACCACTCATCTGAATACAAAAGAACATAGGAGCATTGTAGCAAATGTAGGAAATACAGAACATGTCAAAGAAGAATATTTAAAAATTTATCTATGACCCTATAGGCCCAGAAAGCAACCCATTTAAGATGAGGGTTGGCCCTTATGTTCACGAGTTTTTCCTCTGTGCAGTCAATGCACATGACAAAAAAAAAGTTTGCTTCTCTACTGAACACATCCATGTCTTTTTTTTTGCTTGTTAGTAATCTCTGAACAATACATAACAATATGTAACAATTTACATAGTATTTATGTTGAATTAGGTACTGAGCATAATCTAGTGATAATTTATAGTATCTTGGAGGATGTGCATAGGTTATATGCAAATCACATGCCATTTATAGAAGGGACTTGATCGTCGTGGATCTTGGTATCCTGGGGATGTCCAGGAACCAATCTCCCGTGATACCCAGGGACGACTGTACATGTACTGGTGCGTGTCTTCCTGGGCATTCCACATACCACCCCCTCCCCGGCCTGGGCCGGTCTATCCATCCATCTACCTTTAATTTTAAAAGACAAAATTGGAAGCGTGTTATTTTGTCTTCTAACTTGCTATTCTCACTCCTCAGTAAGTCATGAGCCTTCTCCATGTGAGTAGCGGGGTTCCTAGCTTACAGTACTCTCTTCCTCCTGGTAGCAAATGTTTACTCAGATCATGTTTTGCTGCTGAACGACTTTGCAACAAACCTATCATTTCTTTAACTTCCCAGTGCAAGGGGCCGTTTTCACCTACTGCCTGGTTTGGTGGGTGCGTCCTATTTGGACTGTATTGATGCTGGAGTTCACAGAGATCAGCTTCCTAGCCATTTATTGGGGTGATGTTAAAATTAAGCTTTCTGGATGACAAAGCAAAACAATGCTAATTTGTATTCCTGAGATTCAGAATTGATGGCAATTAAGTTTATGAAGACAGTTTGCCAAGAAAATTGATAGTGAGTACCAAGATGGCAAAAGCGATGCATTAATCAATGGAAGAGAAAACATGTCATGGAGTTAAAGAGCTGGAAGAGGATGTAGGGGGAGGAGGAGGCCTGGAGATCAAAGGAGCAGGGGCGGAATTGGCGCCAGCCACCGGGGCTCCTCCAGGACACCAGGCTGCCTTTCAGAAGATTCCACAGCTCAATGCACTGACCCATTCCAGCCCACCTTCACCCCGGCCCAGAGGAAGAAGCACTACCAGGAGCCGAGACCTGGGGCCCATGCCTGACTCTGAGACCTGTGCAGACTCTGGCAGGAGGACTCCGGAGAAGAGACTGCAGGCTAATTCCATCCATTTTGAGGCCCATACATCTGCCCTCAGACTTTAAATACAAGTGGGCATATATCCAGCACTAAAGTAGAGGCTCCGGGCCCACGGGGAATGCTAGGGCCCTTGGCAGACATGACTGCCGTTTTCCTCTGAGCAGGCACAGACCCTCAGAGATACTGGGTTGCAGGGTTAGCATCATCTGAACGCCCTGGCTGTCCAGAACCTTCCTCTTGGACTTCAGGTCTCTAAAGGAAAGGCTTCCAGAGTGATTTACTAAAAGAGAAATGCTGGTGTTGGGGGCAGGGGCCTTGGCAGCAGGAGGAGCTGAGCGGGTTGCTAAGGGTTTTGCTCCTAGCTCGGAGCTGCCTTGCTATGCTCTGTCAAGGCTGCCATGAATCTGGCCAGACTGCCCGTTAGCTTTAGAGCCAAAGGAAGTTGTTAAAAGACACATATAAATAGAGCTGTGTTTGGACACTTCCTCCATGGACTTCACCGGGGACTCTGCATCAAGCACACTTCCTGAGTGACAGAGGGAAAGTGCACTTTGATTCCAGCATCCCCTCTGGGTCATCTGCATGCTAAACATTGCCCTGGAGGGGGGGGGGTCACCTCTAGCTGGGGTGCACTGTGTTTGGGTTTTGGTCTAAGCCCTGGGCATGGGACAAAGGATGCATCAAGCAGAGCTGCCCTGTACCCACAGAGTGCACCAGGAGGGAAGTGAATACAGAGGCCTGTGACATTTAATCTCCAAACAGGACAGGGGGAGAGGGTCTGGTATTCTGTGCTCATCAACCAGTCTCTACCCTAGGAGAAATCCCAGCCTCTTTGAAGAAGGCTAAATATTTCATATAAAAAGAAAAAAAAAGCCTTTGAAAGTCAATGAAGAGGAATGGAGAAATCTATATTCAATTCAGAATTACATATTTAAGAAGGCCAAAGAATAAGCAGGAAATTCCATTTGAAACAGTCCCGCACAAAGTCATGTGGCCCAGAGACAGTCAATTTTAGCTGCTGCCTTTAAGCAGAGAAAAGCAAATAACAGCTCACTTGCACTAGGTGAAGCTGTGCATGTGCACACATTGAATGTTCACATATGCCCATGCAGACGGGTATGAGTGTGTTTGTACACTCTGCTTACACACATGAGCGTGGGTGTGTGTGTATGAAAGCACCTGCATGTGTCTTTCTGAGAAGTCGGGCCCTCAGTTCCCCAGCAGCCTGCACAAGAGGCCCAGGAGCTGTCCCTGCAGTGTTGGCCACTCACGCCCCCAGCTACAGCACTGCTATCCTGGGAGTTCTCTGGGACTGGTACTCACTGGGGCCAACATGGGTGCAGCAACCCCAGCCACATCGGTACTAACATGAGTGCCTTCGGAGACTGGGGAGCGGTTAGTCAGAAGGACCAGGAAAGGACAATTCCAGGGAACCAGCAGTTAGCGTAATGGCTATGTCGCTGGACTCCCACATAGTCCACCGCGGTTTTCGTCCTGGACCCGGTGGCTTAAAACTCACGCCGGGTGCGTGTGCGTGCATGCCCAAGATCCCAAGAGGAGAATGGAGGAGAAGGGATTGAGGGTGACCATCCCCCCCGGGGGGTGATTTCTCGCTTTCTGTCTCTCTGTCTCTCTCTGTCTGTCTGGCGAGCGCACGCGCCCTATAGTGAAAATGTCTCCAAAAAAAAAAAAAAAGAAAAAGAAAAAAAAAAGAAAGGACAAGCCCAAAGCTAGTAGAGTCTAAACATGGCTGCCTCTTGGGGGAGTGAGCCTGGCAGGCAGCCAGCAGGACGTGCGGAAGCCCCTACCTGATCACTGCAATTCCCTCTCTTACCCCTTGCAGCTCCGACCATTCTCTCCTCCATCCCACTCCTCCCACAGTACCTTGGGCTCTGAGGTCAGAAGCTAGTACGACTAGTAACAGCCAGGAAGTTTTACTAGTAGAAACACCGGTGATTTTGATCTGTGCAGTGGGCCTGAGTGGGTGAAGGCGGCAACATCTTCTAGGTAACCTATGTGCATTTACATGAGGGCTCTAGGGAAAGCCGCCTTCCCTCGGGGGGAGAGCTGATTCTGGAGGATTCTAGGGCTAGCACAGGCTGAAGGGCCATGTCCTGCAGTGGCCTTCAGCCCCCATGCCACTTGCAGGGAAAATAAAAGCATTTTTAATTAGGGTCGATGGTTATTCTCCATGGGCAGATATTTGAAGCCACACAGGATTATTATTATTCATGTTGACATTGCCACATTTCTCAGTAAGAGTTTTAAAAATTAGTAAATGGGGGCTGGCAAGTAGTGTGGTGGTTAAGGTGCTGGACTCCCACATGACTGACAGTGGTTCAAGTCCCAGACCTGGCAGCTTGCTTTCTTACCTTTCCCTCATCTCTCTCCGGTCAAATAATAATAATAATGATAATAGTAAAATTAAATGAATAGTTCTTTGAAAAAAAAAGAAAATTAGTAAATGGCCTCTCCAACTTGCTTGTTTGTACTTTCCAGGAAGTGTATCAACCTGTCACTTAGTGGGAGACAGCCGGTCGAGAGGCTCTGAGAAGAGACACCGCAGGGCTGGAGGGCAGGCAGAGGTGGAGACGCCGACTGCCCCAGGGCTGTACACAGAGCCCTGATGTGTGGCGTTCGCATCTGTAAATGTGGATTGTGACTTGGCAGCAAACCGCTTTCGTGCTCTTTGCTTGAAAGCCTGTCCCAAGTTTGGAGAAATCGCTATTTGGTGGCCTTGGTAGGAAGCCCCCGCCTCAGAAGACGGGAATACCCAGTGCTCGTCTAGTGGGCTGAACTGTCCCTCAGAAAGGCCAGCAGATGGTGAGGAGGTTAAGGTGTTGGATCCCACACGGCCGACTGTATGGTTCAAGCCCCAGACCCGGCAGCTAGAGAAACATACCAGGTATGTGTGTACTTGTGTGCCCCAAATCACAAGAGGATAATGGAGGAGAAGGGATTGTAGCACGGTTATCCCCCTGAGGGATGTCTGTCTCCAGTGAGCACACATGTCCTATAGCAAATGTGTGTGTGTATACATACACATTTTTTTAAGAGAGATTTTTGCTATGGGCGTATGAGCTTGCCAGAGAGACACAGAGAGGCAGAAAGCAAGAAATCACCCCTCAGAGGGGATGGCCATGCTGCAATCCTTTTTCCTCCATTCTCATCTCGGGATTTTGGGCATGCATGCAAATACACGCGGTATGAGTTCTAAGCCGCCGGGTCCGGGACTCAAACCATGATTGACTACATGGGAGTCCAGTGATATATTATGCCATCTGGTGGTGCCAGCAAAAATTTTTTTGAGAGGTTTTTGCTATAGGGCGTGTGCACTTGCCAGAAAGACGGAGAGACAGAAAGCAAGAAATCACCCCCCCCCCCAGGGAGAATGGCCATGTCGCAATCCCTTCTCCTCCATTCTCCTCTCAGGATTGTGGGCATGTCACACACACACCCAGCGTGAGTTTAAGCTACCAGGTCCAGGACTTGAACTGTGGTCAACTATATGTGAGTCCAGCAACATAGCCATTATGCCAACTGATGGTCCCAGAAAATATTTTTTTAAGTAAGAGATATGCTCACATCCTCCCCCTGAAACCTGAGAGCACAATTTTACATAGGAAAAAAGATCCTTGTCAAATATAATCAATTAGGATATTGAGATGGACCCTTCTGGCTTTGGACCCTAAGCTCACGAATAAGTATCTTTAAAAGAGATAGGCAGAAGGACCAGCAGATGGTGTGATAGTGATGTTGCTGGACTCCCATAGTCAACTGTGGTTTGAGTCCTGAACCTGGAGACCTAAGACTCACGCCAGGTGTGTGTGCGTGCATGCCCAAGATCCTGAAAGGAGAACGGAGGAGAAGGGATTGCAGCATGACCATCTTCCCTGGGGGGTGATTTCTCGTTTTCTGTCTCTCTGGAGGGTACACACGCCTTATAGTAAAAATCCTCTCTCTCTAAATAAATAAATAACTAAATAACATAAATAAAAAAGAGAGATAGGTAGAGGGAAATTAGAGGCACAAGTGAGGATGGCATATGAAGCTGGAGGCAGGCTGGAGTGATGTGGCGTTCCTAGCCGAGAACACCAAGGGTTGCCGTGGCCCCCAAAGGCTAGGGGGGAGGCCCAGCACAGTCTCCACTACGGTTTCCAGAACGAACCAGCCCTGCTGACACGTTGATTTATGGACCTCTGGCCTCCTGAACTGTGAGAGCACAAGTTCCTGCAGGAGCCCCTAGTTTGGGGTACTCTGTTCTGGTAGCCCCAGGATGGTATGCACTCTTTCTCTGGCCTCCCTTGCAGTTAGGGTGTGGGTGCAGAGTTTGCTGGGTCCAGACTTCAAATCTGTAGACAGCGATGTGGAGAAGCAGCTTGCTGCCTGCAGTAGCGGCTGTGGGGCTACAGGGAGCCCAGGGCCCAGAGCGAGGGGTGCTAGGGAGCCATAGCAGCATCTGCGTCTCAGAGATAGTGGCACTGGCATTCTCACACCATCGGCTCTGCCTGGGATTTGGGCATTGCTCCTGGGCTGGGCCAGCAACCCTGTTCCCAGGCCCTCAGAGTGGCCCAGGGAGCTACACAAATTCCTTCAGGGAAACATCCTTTTCTGCTAAAGCAGCCCCAATCAGCTTCTGCCACAGCCTCTTGTCCAGTTTGTCATCAAGCACTCCTCATGGAGTTGCTAGTTCTCTTTGATCAGCTGTGAGGAAGGCCACTCATTCATCCCAGAGGGCAGGCAGCAGCGGGGGCAGCCCAGTGAGGACCCCAGGGCGGGTCCCAGTTAGCTTTCTGACTGGGGAATGACCTTGGGCAGGTCACTTAAACTCCTAGTGGCTTCCTCTGTATCAGTAGAGAATATAAAACCGTCTTGAAGATCCAGTGATTGACAATTTTTAAAATGTCAACACATGTGTGGAAGTATAAACGTGACTGGAAAATCGTGTTTCAACTTTTTGTGTATGATCTTTAATTTTCTTTCTTGAAAAAATGACAAGCACTTCAAACAGGATACAAAAAAATGGCATTCAATCAATCTTATGAATACAAATCAGAGATGTTTTGACAATTCCAAGACTCCTATTAATGGCCTCAGGTTTGGGCTGTTTACGCGATCCCTAAATTGACAGATACGGTGCCCTGAATTGTTGCCTTGACGGTGGCAAGGTGCCCTCGGCGTGGCCAATGGTGAGTGGAATGGAGAACCATGAGGCCCACGGAGTCAGGCATCAGTCCTTGTATGACGATGAGTGGCTTCAAGACACTCATTGTCTCCTAGATTTGGAGTTCTCGGTCACTGGATCAGGACCTGAATCGACCCTCCTTTGCTTACAGGTTGTTTCACTGCCTCCCTCCCTCCCTCCCTCCTTGCCTCCCCCCCTCCCCCCCCT
>NW_006160004.1:82493-101611 GCF_000334495.1 Tupaia belangeri chinensis
TCTTTCTTTCTTTCTTTCTTTCTTTCTTTCTTTCTTTCTTTCTTTCTTTCTTTCTCTCTCTCTCTCTCTCTCCCCCTCTCTCTTTCTTTCTTTCTCTCTCTCTTTCTTTCTTTCTGTTTAAAGAGAGATTTTTGCTATAGGGTGCATGTGCTCACCAGAGAGACAGAGAGAGAGAGATAGAAAGTGAGAAATCATCCCCTAGGGGGTATGGTCACACCACAATCTCTTCTCCATTTTCCTCTTGGGATTTTGGGCATGCACGCACATGTGCCTGAGTCACAGGTAGCTTTTCTGCTTCCTTCACAGTAGTTGAAACCAAAAGAAGGACTTAGTAGACATTTTCCAAAAAGCTGTGGCACCACCAAGCTGGGTCAATGGGCTGAGAATGTCTTCACTTCAAAAAAGAACCTGGAAAGGATGAGCGGCCAGGCACTGGGAGGGCATAGGTAGGGGCTCGATTTCATTTTGTACCTGTCTGCAGGAAAGCATGCTTTATTCTATGTGCTGTGTTACTTTCTATTTTTAGAGATTTTTGCTGTAGGGCATGTGCACTTGCCAGAGAGACAGAAAGACAGAAAGCGAGAAATCACCCCCCACCACCACCACCCCGAGGCGATGGCCTAGTTGCAATCTCTTCTCCTCCATTCTCCTCTCGGGATTTTGGGCATGCATGCACACATGCCTGGCATGAGTTTTAAGTCGCTGGGTTCGGGACTCCAACTGTGGTGGACTGGGAATCTAGGGACGTAACCATTACAGCATCTGCTGATCCCCTGCGTTGCTTTCGAAACAGAAACAAATGCTTAGATTAGCTACTGTTCTGGCCACCCCCCCCTTAGGGTGTGTGCACTTACCAGAGAGAGACAGAGAGGGAAAGTGAGAAATCCTCCCTGTCCATGGGGATGGCCATGCTGTAGTATCCTCCGTTCTCCTCTCTGGATTCTGGGCAGCATGCACATGTGCCTAGTGTGATTTTCAAGCCACCAGGTCTGGGACTCAAACTGCATTTGGCCAGCACCTTAACTACTACACCATCTGCTGGTCCTTGCTCTGGCTTTTTAATTTTTTTCTTTTAACGTTAAAGGTAATTTCTTTTTTTTTTTTTTTTGTTTTTTTTTAGAAGTTTTTGCTATAGGGAGGGTGGGCTCACTACACAGAGAGGGAGCGTGTGCTCACTAGACAGAGAGAGAGAGACAGAGAGACAGAAAGCAAGAAATCACCCCCCAGGGGGGATGGCCACGCCACAATCCCTTCTCCTCCGTTCTCCTCTCGGGATCTTGGGCATGCATGCACACGCGCCCGGTGTGAGTTTAAGCCACCGGGTCCAGGATGCAAACCGTGGTCGACTACATGGGAGTCCAGCGACATAGCCATTACGCTAACTGCTGGTCCCCGTTAAAGGTAATTTCAAACATTTCACAAAGAAAAGACATTTGCATCTACCTGCAACACTAGCCTGTCAGTGTTTCCAGTGGCTAATCTGAACAGAGTTTAAAAGTCAGGTAAGTAAGAAGGAAAGAAAAACCCTACTTACATTCTACTCGCTTCTCTAGCACTGCCAAGTGATTCGCAACTTCGGCTTTCAGTTCATTGATTTTAAACGCTCTAAGAATGAAAAAAAAAAAGACAAAATATCACTCATAAAATTTTCAAAGCTAACATTGGTTCAGCAAATGTATATTTAAACTCTGCCATGGGTGGGGCCCTACAGGTGGGCTGGTGAGGAGGTAGGTACAAAGATGCCAGGAGTTGCCTTTAAGGAACTCACAATATAAGGAGGAGGAGAGAAGACCACACACACACCACCAAATTATCACAAGGTCTACTTTCCAAGACAGGGTCAACTGCTATACCACTTCCGGGCCGGGAAGCCAAGCTCTGGTCTTCTGCTGACAAAGCTGGGATGGCTGAGAGATCACCCCTGCCCCAAGAGGCACTGACAACTTCAGGGCACCGGGGTGCTCTCCAGGGGCCCCAATCCAACTATTTAAACAGTTCATGAACTTTTAGAAAAATACGATACTATCCACCTTCCCTTTTCCCCATTTTAATTTCCCTGGGGACTAAGGTGCCACAGAGACATGATTTGAGAAACTGAAAATATTCTCTTTGGGATTGGTGTGGTGAGGCAAGCTGAAAAGGAAGCCATAGACTCTCAGTGAGGAAGCTTATCCTTAAACAGTGCCAATTCTTGTAGATGGTCCTGAGAGTCCCAGAAGAGGCCATTGGCCACACGAGGTTGCATTCTAAAAGTGACCACCCGACATGGTCTTTGGAATAAAGGAAGTATTTCTGAATCTCATCCAGGCCAGCTGAGTTACAGAAGAGGCAGGGATCTATTAGAGCCTGATGGCCAGGGCCACCCACAGAGCCAGGGGCCCACCTTTGCCATGAAGATACAAAGCACCGGGAACCAGCAGTTAGCGTAATGGCTATGTCGCTGGACTCCCACATAGTCGACCGCGGTTTGCGTCCTGGACCCGGTGGCTTAAAACTCATGCCGGGCGCGTGTGCGTGCGTGCCCAAGATCCCGAGAGGAGAATGGAGGAGAAGGGATTGTGGCGTGACCATCCCCCCTGGGGGGTGATTTCTCGCTTTCTGTCTCTCTGTCTCTCTCTGTCTGGCGAGCGCATGCGCCCTATAGCGAAAACCTCTCCAAAAAAAAAGATACAAAGCACCCATCATCCATAGCATGCATTTAAAGGTGGTACCTTGAGAACTGGTCTGCAACCTGGGCCAGCACGCTCTGGATTAATTCTTCTCTCTCTGCAAACCAAAGAAGAAAGACAGATGGAACAGTGACAGGGCGAGACACGGGTCCCAGTGCACGTGTTGTGGTAGGCAGTGCCGATGCTGTGGCTGAGGAGCTGCCTGAGTAACCGTGAGGATGCTCTAGCCTTTCTGTCCATGACCCAGGGCCTCTCTGAGCTCTGAGTGCTCCTTTCCTACGTGCCTTCAAATGCTCCAGACCCACAATGGTCTCACCATGGTCTCTGAGCCGAATGGTCAGGGCTTTTGGTCCTCCAGCTGTAAGCACTGGCTATACAAGACAGCCAGGACCGTGTATCTAAATTCAGGAAGTTTTCCCTCTGTGCTTGGGGCCATTTTATGGTGGCAATTACTGTGGCAAAGTAAGTTCAAGGCATATGTCAAGTGCAAAACACAGTGTTCTCATGGCAGGCCTGCAGACAGGAAGCAGACCTGGGGTGAGCAAGTTTGTCTCTCTGTTGCCTGGCCTGTAAAACTGGGCTGGGTGGCTGAATTTACAACGTTCAGACCCTGGGCTGAAGGTGACCTGCCTGCTTTCCTGTTTCCTGCCCAGGCTCAATGCCAGATACTGCATGGGAAGGTATGGGTGCTCACAGCACTGTTCTTCTCAGCAACTCTATGCTCTTGGGACGGGAGAGATCACTTCTTGGTTCCAGTTAGTCATCAGCTCATGCTATAAAGCACCAAGAACCTCCTCCACAAGGCTAACTGCTGAAATCATGTGATTGTGCTCACTTCAAGCTTAACTCTCCAGTATAAACAAAACAAAACCAAGCCAAATCTAACAAAAGAATGTCAATAATTTGATTTAGCAATTGGGCCCCCAAACTGAAAATGTTCATATGCTCTGACCCAGTGTTCCATTTCTAGGAAAAAATCATGCACGTAACACAAAAGATGCTTGTCACAATGTTAACATAGTGGAAACTCTACCAACTAATATGTCCATTGAGCAGAGATTTATTAAACAAAAACGGATATATCCATTGTGGAATTACAGTGGATTTCTAGAAATGTCCTAGAAAACATTTATGTCAATAGTTAAAGTAAAAAAAAAAAAAAAAAAAAAAAGATGAATTACTTGATCGTTTTTCTGTTATGTTTTTAAAGTTGTGAGATGTTTTAAATATATAAACTTGCCATCTAGCTTTTAGAAATGTTAACATTTTGCCTTTATTTTCGTAAGAAATAAAATACTGCAGACTTTTTTTTTAAAAAAGAAACCAACCAGGTTTGGGGACCAGCAGTTGGAGTAATGGCTATGTCATTGGACTCCCACATAGTCAACCACGGTTCGAGTCCCGGACCTGGTAGCTTAAAACTCACGCTGGGCACGTGTGTGTGCGTGCCCAAGATCCAGAAAGAACGGAGGAGAAGGGATTGCGGCGTGGCTTTCCCCCCTGGGGGGTGATTTCTCGCTTTCTGTCTCTCTGGTGAGCGCACGCGCCCTATAGCAAAAACCTCTCCAAAAAAAAAAAAAAGAAAGAGAAGAAACCAACCAGGTTTTAAAACAGTAATATAGGGACCAGCAGTTAGCGTAATGGCTATGTCGCTGGACTCCCATGTAGTTGACTGTGGTTCGCGTCTCGGACCCGGTGGCTTAAACCTCATGCTCGGCGCATGTGCGTGCGTGCCCAAGATCCCGAGAGGAGACCAGAGGAGAAGGGATTGCGGTGTGGCCATCCCCCCTGGGGGGTGATTTCTCGCTTTTTGTTTCTCTGTCTCTGTCTGTCTGGTGAGCGCATGCGCCCTATAGCAAAAAAAACCTCTCAAAAAAAAAAAAACCCAGTAATATAGAGTTATATCATTTCTGAAAACATACTGTGTGGGAGGGGAATACTAGAAAATAATAATAGTAGTTATCCCTGTTTATAAGCTTATATATAGATTTTATTTTTGCATTTTTGCCTCTCTGTATCTTATGCATTTTTAAAATAATGAATACATATTAATTTAATAAAAAGAAAAAATATTAAAAACTAATCAATTTGGGGCTGACAGATGGTGTGGTCACTTTCCCTTTCTGTCTGTCTCTCTGTGTAAATAAATAAATAAATAAATAAATAAATAAATAAAATAATTATTAAAAAAATTAATCTATTTAAATTAACTTAAGACATCACTGCTTCACCTGCCAGATAAGAGGGTGGACCAGATGGCTCAAGATTCCCTGTGGTTTTAAGTGTTCTATGGTTTGATGAAAAGAAGAGAAATGACATTTTGCTAAATATCTTGAAGTTGTAAGAATAAAAATGCCAGCCAGGAATCATTTGTAGAACCACAGGTTGAGCTGCTGACTGGCCCATAGCCTTAATCATCGGAAAGGCCCAAATCCACCAGGAAAGAAAATGGCCTCCGCCAGTAAGGGCCATCGCCACGGTTCATAGTCAAACCTGATGAACCCAGCAGGGTTTCAGGTCAATTATCATGAAACCTTCAAAGAAGGTTAAACATAACCTTTAAGAGTTAATGATCTCAAAGTCTTGAGATAAATTTAGAAGTCCATCAAACAATCAACATTTATACTCCTCCGCCTAACAACAGAAGCACACGCATTCTTTTCACATGCCTGCGAAGCATATACTGAGAGAGACTGCATCCTGGGCCATAAAGAAAACCTCAACGAATGCAAGGTCTGAAATCATACAGGGTATGTTCTCTGACCACAAGTGATTCAATCTAGAAAGCAGTAACAGAGAGGTAGTAGGACACACTTGGAAATGAAGAAATGTTCTTCTATATAATTCACAGGTAAAAGAGAAAGTCTTTTTTTTTTAGAGGTTTTTGCTATAGGGCGCGTGCGATCTCCAGAAAGATAGAGAGAAACAGAGAGACAGAAAACAGGAAATCACCCCCTGGGGGGATGGCCACACCACAATCCCTTCTCCTCCATTCTCCTCTTGGGATCTTGGGCATGCATGCACATGCGCCTGGTGTGAGTTTAAGCCACCAGGTCCAGGACTCAAACTGCGGTTGACTACATGGGAGTTCAACAGCATAGCCATTATGCTAACTGCTGGTCCCCACAGAGAAAGTCTTAAGGAAAATAAAAGGAGACATTGAACTCAATGAAAATGAGAAAATAAACATGCAACACTTCAAAATTTAGTTGTAGAATACCACTAAAGCAACACCAAGAGGAAAATTTATAGCACTGAATGCTTGCCTTAGAGGAGAGGGAAAATATCAACTCAATAATCTGAGATCCCGCTTTAAGAACCTAGGAAAAAAAAAGGAACAAAATAAACTTGCAATGATAGCACAAGGACGAAAGAAAATAATAAAAATAAGAATAGAGATCAATGAAATAGAAAATAGAAAAATAGTGCAGACTATCAAGGAAACAATAATCTGATTACTTAAAAAATTTCAAGAGATTGACAAACTGCTAGTAAGAGTGACAAAGAAACAAAGAGAGAAGACACAGATTATCTGCATCAAGAATGAGAAGGGCCATCACTACAGACATCACAGGGATAATAATGGAGCACTACCAACAACTCTACACACACAATAGACATCTTAAACAAAATGGACTAATTTCTAAAAGAGTATGAATGACCATAACTCATGTGAGATAGGTAATTTTATCAGCCTATAACTAACAAAGAAACTGAATTTATCATTTAAAAACTCACAAAAAGCAAATTTCCAGGCCCAGGTGGTTTCATCAAAGAAGTCTACCAAGTGTTTAATAAATTAACATAATTCTAAACAATCTCTTCCAGAAAGTATCGGGTCATTGGGAAAGTCATGGCACATTTTTGTTTTTAGAGGTTTTCGCTGTAGGACGCGTGCACTCGTCAGACAGACAGAGAGAGACAGGGAGATAGAAAGCGAGAAATCAACCCCCAGGGGGGATGGCCATGCCGCATTCCCTTCTCCTTCATTCTGCTCTCGGGATCTAGGGCACGCACGCACATGCACCCGGTGTGAGTTTAAGCCACCGGGTCTAGGACTCAAACCGCGGTCGACTATGTGAGAGTCCAGCAACATAGCCATTACGCTAACTGCTGGTCCCAGTCATGACACATTTTTTTAAAAAAGAATTATTTTATTTTATTTATTCATTTATTTATTTTAATTTGACCAGAGAGGGACAGAGTGAGAGAGAGAGGGCAAGTGAGAAAGCAAGCCTCCAGGTCTGGGACTCAAACCGTGGTTGGCCATGTGGGAATCCAGCAAGAAAGGGAAATAAAAATGTGAAAAATGACTGTCCCTATTGCCAATGACATGATTATCTACATAGAAAATTTCAAAATTCTACCAAAAATGTTTCCTAGAACTAATAAGAGAGTTTAGCAAGGACATAGGATAGAAAGTAAACACACAGAAGAATTCAGCTATTGGGTTGTGGGAAAAGTCATGGTGCATCTTTGTAGAGAAAAACATAAAAAAAAAGCCATGACCTTTCTGACAACCCAATATATTTATATATACTAGTAATAGCTATTGCTATTCCATTTTAAGTGACAAAATTAAATTAAAATAAAAAATACAATATCAAAAATTATCACTAAAAAAACCCCTGTACATGGGTATCTACAAATAAAACATTTGTAGAACTCACATGCTGAAAACTACGAAACACTGGTTAAAGAAATCAAAGACATAAATCAACGACATAACCTACCATGTTATGGGTTATAAGACTCACCATAGGAAAGATGCCAAGTCTTCCCAAATTGGTGTACAGGTTTAATGAGATGTCCATCTTTTTTTTTTTTTTGGTAGAAATAGATTCTCCTAGCATTTATATGGAAAGGCAAAGGAACGAGAGAAGCTAAAATAAGTTTCAAAAGATGATAAAATGGGAGGGCTTGGGGCCAGCAGATGGCACACTGGTTATGTTGCCGGACTTTCAAGTAGTTGACCGTGGCCTGAGTCCTGTACCTGCTGGCTTAAAACTCACACCTGGTGCATGTGCATATTCCAAAATCCCAAGAGGAGAATAGAGGAGAAGGGATGAAGGTGTGGCCATCCCGCTTGGGAGTGATTTCTCGCTTTCTGTCTCTCTGTCTCTGGTGAGCATACAGGCCTTATAGCAAAAATCTCTTTCTAAAAAAAGTGAGAAATCGGTCTATCTGACTTCAAGACTTGTTGTAAAGCTACAGCAATCTAAGCTATGAGGTATCATCAGAAGGATAAATATTTAGAGAAATGGAGCAGAATGGAAGACCAGAACATCAACCCACACACATCTGCCCAACGCATCTTTGACCAACGTGAAATGCAGCAGAGGGGGAGGAAAGACGGTCTTTTTCATGGTGCTGGGACACCTAGACAGCCACTGGCAAAAACAAGTTTTAACCTAAACTCGACAGTTTATATAAAAACGAATACAAAACAGATCATGGACATAAAATATACAACTACATGGGCTGGGCCTGTTGCCTAGTGGTCAGGAGAGCTGGATCCCACATGGCCAACAGCCTGGTTCTAATCCCATCCCTAGTGGCTTGAAAAACACACTGGGCACATGTGCATGCCCCAAATCCTGATGGGACGGAAAAATGGAAGAGAAAGGATTAAAGCATGACCACACTCCATTGTGTGTGGGGGGGATTCTTTCTTTCTCTCTGTCTCTCTTTCTCTCTGGCAAGTGCATGTGTTCTCTGGCAAATTAATAAAGAAAGAAAGAAAGAGAGAGAGAAAGAAGGAGAGAGAGAGAGAGAGGGAGAGAGAGAGAGAGAGAAAGGAAGGAAGAAAACACTATAAAACATTTAGAAAAAAACATGTAAGGTTCAGGATCTTGAGTGGGTCCCTTAGATTTGACATCAAACACAAAATATAGAAGGGAAAAGTGATAAACTAGATTTCATCAAAATTAAAAGTGTTCACTCTGAGAAAGATCCTGTTAAGAAGATGAAAAGTCAAACTACATCCTGGGAGAACACATTTGCAAATCACATAGCCAACGAGACCTGAATATAGGATCTATAACGAACTGAGCGTCAGTAGCCATTAGGAAATGCAAGTTAAAATCACAGTGAGCTATCTATCACACCTATCAAGTGGCCATAGTGACCATATCAAATGTTGGTAAGGGTGCGGGAACCTTGGATTACTCACAGATAGATGGTGATGGGAATGTCTTCCAGCCACTCTGGAAAACTGGCAGTCTTAAAAAATCTAAACATGCAACCACCACGCTACCTAGTAATTGCACTTGCTGGGCAAAGAGATGGGAATTCTTTTTTTCTTTTAGAGAATTATTTTATCTTAACTTTATTTATTTATTTATTTATTTAAATTTGACCAGAGGGGAGAGAGAGAGAGAGAGAAAGAGAAAGTAAGAAAGCAAGCTGCCAGGTTCGGGACTGGAACTGTGGTCAGCTATGTGGGAGTCTGGCACCCTCAACCACTCTCCACCTAAAGGCCCTGAGAGATGGAAATGCATGTGTTCACACGAAAACCTGTACATGAATTCATGATGGCCCAAACTGGGAACGACCCAGATGTCCCTCAGAGGGAAATGGACAGACCAGCTGGCCCGCCCAAATATACTACAGATACTACACAGCAATGGGCTAGGGAGTGCTACAGACAACGGCTCAGGTGGCTCTCAGGGGATTATGCTGAGTGAGAGAAGGCCACCCCCAAAGTGACCTACTATATGACCGCATAAACGGAACATTCTCAAATGGCCACAATTACAGATGAGTGGTTGGCTGGGGTCAAGGGATGGGGAAGGGTGTGGCCACGAAGACAGCACGAGGCATCCTTGTGGGAATGGAATGTCCTGCGTCTGGACTGTGTCAGTATTCTGCTGGTGTCATCCAATAGGGCTTTGCAGTATATTACCATTGGGGGAACTGGTAAAGAAAGCTTGAGCCTTCTCTCTGTTCTCACGACTGCATGTGGATCTACAATTGTTCTGGAAATCTGAGGTTGATCGGTAGAATTGAATTAAAAAACTAGAGACGGTCTTTGAAGTTCAAGGTGGGATCCGTCACACAATACAATATTTTAATGCCTAAATTTAATTTCCAGCACAAATTATAACAGTGCTTTGTGCCACTTTGTCCCCTCCCTCCTCTCTTCCCGGCTCAGAGCCAGGATGGACGTTTGTATTCTGGTCCATGTTTGAGCCACACTTGAGCCCCCTCCCCCCTTCAGTAGTTCTCAGAAAGTGCAGATGCAAAGCTGAGCTTCTAGTGAGAACACCTCTGGAGCCGGTGCCCAGGCCTCTGCACCGGCACCGCAGATGTAACTAGCACAGCAGGCTCACAGAACGTCGCTTTAGGGAAAGGCAATTCTGCATTCCTGGGTATGGGGAAAGGAGAGGACATGCCTGTGTGCCCAAAGGCCAACCACACCCAGCCATACCAGAGCCCTGACCAGGAAAACAGCACATTCATCCTCTCTGCTCTGGAACCTTAGAACCCCTGCAGAGGCCACTGCTTCCTCCAGTGGGTTTCAGCTGTGATTAAATGCGTGTGACCGTCTCAGGACAGCCCCTGGCCCACGGAGGCGAGCACCGCCTTGCATTTCAAGAGCTCTTTGTTTAGTTCCAGGGCAATCCTGGAGCTTGGCAGAGAGCGGTCCAGTGTTTAGAACACAGCCAAGTCGGTTCAACTTGGGGCCACGGACTTGCGGCAGTGGGGCCCCAGGGCCTACCCATGTGCACAGAATCAAGGGGACTGGAACTCACCAAACTTCGGTGATACTCAGGAAGGCCTACGAGTGCTGAGGCTTTAAGGTCTGGGTCTGGACTCAGGCTGTAAGGGGAGGTAGGGTGGCTGCTGCTCTGCCTTTGGTGTTTCCGAGCTGCTCTTGTGAGTGACCAGGGCAATGTGTGCTTGCCAAGGCGATGTCCAGGCATCGTCACCTGACTCTGCTTCGGGCTGCAGCAGATCGTGCACGGAACCTGCTTCTGCCTCTCCCACTTCTTCCGGGAATTGTTTACTTGTTTCAAACAAAGCCTGAATGGTGTAAACCCATGGATCAACAGGACAGCCCAACCCCTAATTCCTATAAAGACTAATTTCACAGGCTACACTGATTAGATTGGCCAGACAGATGATTTCCATATCTCCTTTTATCTTATGCTGAAAAGAACGATAACAGCAGCAGCATTTCTTCCGTCCTTCACCCACCTGCGTGGACATGCACCTTTCTCCTCTGGGCAATGAGTACAACACTGCCCTACTAACCTGCTGGCCCCCAAACTGGGCATGGAGGGACAGTCAGAGAAGGCACGGGCATTGGCATCTCAAGCCTCAGACCCTGCAGTAGTGGGATGGAAGATACCACAGGGCATGTCGGTGCTGCCTTGAGCTCAGGCAGGATGCAGCCACCTCTCTCACAGGTCCGTGCTATTGCAACAGCACCACCGGCTTTATATTTACACGCTGTTTAGAGGATGCAATAGTCATGCCACCTGCTTAGTCTCAACCCGAAGCAACCCAGAGAGACTGGGCATCCTCCAAGGAATTCATACTTAGCAGATCCTTCCTAAAGTCTTTCTTACAAAACAAAACAAAACAAAGCAAAACAAAACCCAAACAATAAACCCAAACCCTGACTATTAGTTCAGAAACGGGTACTTTTAAAAAAAATTATTTCTTCTTTCATTAGGGAAAATAATCCTCATGACTGGGCTCCAGAGAGACAAGCACCCCAGTGGCCCTGACAACTGGGGGAGGAGTCGCGTTTATTTTGACTCTTGTCTAGCCCCAAGCCCTGAGCACCAGGGCTCTGCCAGGGATGGGTCTGGGGAGGGCGAGGGGACGGGGGTCACCATCCCTCTTCCTGGGAAGCACAGGGGCCGAACTCACCTCCGTTCCACTTTTGCTCTATCCCGGCCCCTGACGCTGCTGAGAACCTCCCAGCTAGCTGAGGACCGGCTAACTCAGGGAACAGCCACTGGCAATTCACTGTTTATAGAGGTCATAAAGTAGGTGTCCAGAACCAGTACGATTCCTTTATAGCCCAGGAGCACAATAAACTTATATGATCAACAGTGACCTTGCCTTGCCTCTTAAAGGCACAGGAGCCCTGTCCTGATGAGAAAATGCTTAAGTCTATCAGCAGCCAAAGGAATACTGCAAATAATTTTGTTTTAGCCGTTCAGAGATAACAAAGAAAGCGATGTGTACCGAAGGACCCTGATGACCAAATGTGAGATTTTGAAGAACGTCTTGCGATTGGTGTGGCTGAGCTACTTCCATCATCTTTTGGAAAGGGAATTTTATGTTCTGCATAGTTTACACTTGACTTCAGATATTTGGGTATCATCTCTCCCTGCACCCTCCTCTCTTCCTCAGGATTAGTTCACAAATTAGAAAAATGCCTAGAAGTGGGTAGTGTCTGGCCCAGCGAGCACATTTTCCTTTGCTGTTGTCCAGATCACAGCACGTCTTTCCTGGGATCCTACTGCATTCTGGGTGCTGTGCTAAGTGGTCTGCATATGTTAATGCATTTAACCTCCCTCCTGACCAGTGCATGACATCAAAAGAAGGTCATCATGACATAGTCAAACCTGCCCTGGCCTCCCCAGGCACATCCTCATGTAGGTTGCAAAGATGAGGCAGGGCTGCCCCAAACCATAAAGTCACCCATCCTTCCTCCACGACCTCTCCCCTACAGCATGATGAACTTCCAGGGATGAAGGCGATGGGTGTGACCTCCTCTGAGGATGCTTTAATGGGACTGGCATTTGGGAGCTGGCAGCAAGTGGACTTGTTCATTATCTGAGGGTGTCACTGTGACCTAATACTTTGGGAAAGTTCAATTGTGGGGAAGCCAGAGAGATCAACTCTTGTCCACTGTGTCTGGAGCTTTGACTCTGTGTCAGATGATCCCACAAGACTAGTTTCAGGGAGAATTTTGTCAGAATAAACTGATGAAGTAAATTATTAGGTCATTGGGAAAGTCATGATATATTTTTCTATGCAAAAATGCATCATAACTTTCCTGATGACCCAATAATTGATTATGGTACATACATAGGATGCTTGCAAAGATCTTGTTGAGACATCTTTTGTGCAAGCCAGTGGTTTTACTACATCCGTGGACGTAATTGTAGAGGCTGTAGTAAGAGAAACAAAAATTAGCCAACTGATCGTGTGTAATAATGAAAGACTGGAAGCTACACAAGTATCCATCCATAGGTGCCTAGTTGAAGAAACAATGGTAAATAAAGAGGAAATCATAGGTAGGCACATCAGAGTCAATAGTCAAATGGCTAAAACCCAACGAGAAAACAAGAGTACTTTCTACTGCTACTCATGAGTGGGAGTCTTCGATGTTCTGCTATGGAGTGACCATTGACTCTGATGTTCTAGAACTTAGGCAGAAAGCTGCTGGTCTATGTCAATAAGGTGTCAGAGAGAATGAAAATAAAATGAAAATAATAGGCTCTTAATAAAATAATAGATCCTAATTCTATATAAATGTGCCTACTTCTTGGTTGATCCATGAATTACATGTGCATGTGGGCCTAAGAAGATGAAAGAGCTTAGCAGAGATTTTAGCTGCTGCCCACAGCAGAGGAGACACAGTTTGGAGTTTGAGTCCAGTTAAGGTAGAGGGGTTTGATAGCTGTCTCAGGCTTCCTGCAAAGATCTGAAGGGCCACATCTAGATACTTACCCTAACAAAACATAAAACTAGGCCTTTCCAAGTTCAAGGTGGTTGGCCAGTTAACTTAACTGACTGCCAGTACAAAAATCAATACTCTTCAGAGTAAGATAACAAAGTTTAGAGTATTCTTCATGTGTTAGTCATAATGTTAGTATACAGTTTAAAAAAAAAGACATGCAACGAAACAGGAAAGCTTGACCTATAGCCAAGAGAAAATAATTCAGCAGAAATCCTAGATAACTCAGATGTTGAAACAAGCAGACCAAGATTTTTACACAGCAATCATAGGTATGGCCAAGGACCTAGACATAAAGATATTAGACACATGGAAAATCTCCAGAGATAAATCTATAAAAGTAATGAAATTGGGACCAGCACATGGTGTAGTGCTTAGGGCGCTGGACTCCCACATGGTTGACTGTGGCTTGAGTCTCGGATCCGGCAGCTTGAAACCCATGCTGGGCACATGTGCATGTGTGCCCAAAATCCTGAGAGGAGACTGGAGGAGAAGGAATTGTGGAGTGTTGCTAGAAGGAATTGTGGGGTGACCATCCCGCTGGGAGGTGATTTCTTGCTTTCTGTCTCTCTCTATCTCTTTGGTGAGTGCACACACCCTACAGCAAAAAAGTCTCTCTCTAAAATAAAAGAATCAAATAAAACTTTTAGACTTAAAAAATATAATATCTGAAGTAAAAAAAAGACAATGGATTTGCTTACAGCAGTTTGTAATCAGCAAAAAGATCAGGAAAATCGAGGCCAAATCTATAGGGATTATGAAATCTAAAGAGCGGAGAGAAGAAAGATTTTAAAAACAAAGAGGAACAGAGCCACAGTTACCTGAGGCATCATAGCAAACTTTCTTTAATATATGTAATCAGGGTCTAGAAGAAATGGTGGAAATAAAAAAAAAACGGTACACAAATCATTTAAAAAAGCAATGACTGAAAGTTTTACAAATGTAGTGAAAACATTAATTTATAGACCATGGAAGCTCAAAAAACACCAAGAAGGATAAATAAAGAGGAAATCATAGGTAGGCACATCAGAGTCAATAGTCAAATGGCTAAAACCCAACGAGAAAACAAACAAATAAACAACCAACCATGAGAACATCTAGAGAAAACAAGATTCCATACAGGAAATAATAACAAAATAAAAACTGATTTCTTGTCTAAAACAATGGAAGCCAGAAAAAAAAAATGAAATGAATCAACATCTCTAAATATTTTAAAGAAAACAATGACAAAAGATTGTGAATGCCTAATTCTACAACTGAGAAAGTATCCTTCTAAATGAAGGCAAAATAAAGACATGTTTCAATAAGCAAAAGCTGAGAATGAGTCAGTAGCAGATCTGTACTGCAAGAAATATGGCAAGATACACAGGAAAAAAAAATAAAGCAACAGAGATAGCAAATATTGAGCCTAGCAGGTGGCATGGTGGTTAACGTGCTGGGCTCCACATGGCTGACCACAGTTTGAGTCCCAGACCTGGTGGTTTGAAAATCACACTGAGTGTGTGTGTGTGCATGCTCAAAAGTCCTAGAGGAGGATGAAGGAGAAGGGAATGCAGCATGAACATTCCCCCTGGAGGGCGATTTCTCACTTTCTCTCTCTCTGGCAAGAGCACGCACTTGATGGCAAAAACCAAGGGAAAAAAAGAAAACAGAAATAGGAAATATGTAAGCAGTAATAAAAAAAACAAAAACAAAAAACAAACTTTAAGGTTGTTTCCCTCCATAATTTCTTCAAATGACATTGCTGTATAAAGCAAAAATTATAATATTGTATTATGGGGTTTAAAACATATATAGCTATGGCAACAATAAACGTTGTGGGGGAGCAAGTAAGTAGAATTATACTGCTGAAAAGCCTATATTTTCTAAGTGAGATAGTACAATATTAGCTCTAAATAGACTGCAAAAAGCTAAGGATAATTGAAAAATGGGCAAAAGATCTGACAGCCACTTCAAACGAAGATGACATAGGGATGGCAAATAAGCATATGAAATGATGCTCAACATCATCCAACAGGGAGAATCACAAATTAAAATGAGCTACTGCAACCCACCTATTAGAATGGTGAAATCCCAAAACACAGAAACACTGAATGATGGTGAGAATGTGAAGCAACAGGATCACTCAGTCATTGCTTGTGGGAATGCAAAATGTCACTTTGAAAGACCATCTGGCAGGCCAGCAGGTGGCATGGAGATTAAGGCACTAGATCCCACACAGCAGAATGTGTGGTTTGAGTCCTGCACTCGGCAGCTTGAAATTTACACGGGGCACGTGTGTGTGCGTGTCCAAAATCTCAAGAGGAGAAAGGAGGAGAAGGGACTGCGATGTGGCCTTCACCCATGAGGTTGGACTTCTCCATTTTTCTCTCTCTGGTGAGTCCATACATCCTATAGCATACTTAAAAGAAAGAACATTTGGCAGTTTCTTATAAAACTAAACATACTCTTACTAAAAGATTCATCGATTGTGCTCCTTGGAATTTAATGAAATAAGTTGAAAATTACATGTACACAAAAATATCCATAAAAATATCTATAACAGCTTTAATCAATTGCCAAAACTTTGGAGCAACCAAGATGCCCTTCAGTAGGAAAATGGATAAACAGACCATGACACGTCCAGATAATGCAATATTATTCATACTAAAAACAATGAGCAGTGAAGCCACGGAAAGGGATGGAAGAATCTTAAATGTATACTATTAAGTGAAAAAAAAAAAAGTGGCAGGCCAGCAGGTGGCATGGAGATTAAGGCACTAGATCCCACACAGCAGAATGTGTGGTTTGAGTCCTGCACTCGGCAGCTTGAAAATTACACGGGGCATGTGTGTGTGCGTGTCCAAAATCTCAAGAGGAGAAAGGAGGAGAAGGGACTGCGATGTGGCCTTCACCCATGAGGTTGGACTTCTCCATTTTTCTCTCTCTGGTGAGTCCATACATCCTATAGCATACTTAAAAGAAAGAACATTTGGCAGTTTCTTATAAAACTAAACATACTCTTACTAAAAGATTCATCGATTGTGCTCCTTGGAATTTAATGAAATAAGTTGAAAATTACATGTACACAAAAATATCCATAAAAATATCTATAACAGCTTTAATCAATTGCCAAAACTTTGGAGCAACCAAGATGCCCTTCAGTAGGAAAATGGATAAACAGACCATGACACGTCCAGATAATGCAATATTATTCATACTAAAAACAATGAGCAGTGAAGCATATAGAAATAATGGAAGAATCTTAAATGTATACTATTAAGTGAAAAAAAAAAAAGCCAATCTGAAAAGGTCACATTCTGTATGATCTCAATTATGTGACATTCTGGACAAGGCAAAAGTATGAAGACAGTAAAAAGATCCGTGGTTGCCGGAGGTGAAGGAGGGGGAACGGGATGAGCAGATGGAGCACAGAGGATTTTCAAGGCAGTAAAATTATTCGTATAATCCTGTAATGATGGGTACATGATATTATGCATTTGTACTAACCCAGAGAATGTACATCAAGAGCGGACCCTACTGTGAACTATGGACTTTGGCAGGCAATGATGTGTCAGTGTTGGCTCATTGATGATAGCCAACGTGCAGCTCCGATGTAGGAAGCTGGTGGGGGGGGGAGGCCGAACATTGTGAGGGGAGGGGTATGTGGGAACTCTCTGTCCTAACACAGTTATGTTGTGAATCTATAAAATAAAGTCCATTGATTAAAAAAAAAGTTAAGGATGCATATTGTAATACTTTGGACAACCAACTAAAAACAGCATTGGCAGGGATAGCTAAGGAGCCAACAGAAGGCATGAAGAGAATACAAAGATCTATTTAATTCAAATAAAGGTAGAAAAGAAAGAGTAGAGGAAAAAAAACCCAAGAGCAATAACAAATAAACAACAACATGGTAGATCTACTCCCAACCATATCAATACATACATTAAATGTAAATAAACACAGGAAGAAAAAAATACCAAAATAACATAAAATCTAACAGAAAATAAAGTAGATCTCCCAACATGTTTTAGGCTACCACAACCCCAGTATTAAAACATGACAAACACATTACAAGGGAAAAAAATTACAAATCAATATCCTACTGGAACATAGACATCAAAATCGCATTTTTTGTTTTAGCTTTTTTTTTTTTTTTTTTGCTATAGGGCACGTGCCCTCACCAGAGAGACAGAGAGACTGGAAGCGAGAATTCACCCACTTCCCCTAGGAGGATGGACATGATGCAATCCATTCTCCTTCATCCTCCTCCCAGGATTTTGAGCATACACACACAAGTGCCTGGCATGAGTTTCAGGCTACTGGATTGGGGACTCAAATCAGTTGACCATGTGGGAGTCCAGCACCTTAATCACTATGCCACTTGCTGGTCCTGACACCAAAATCTTTAACATATTATTAGGAAACCAAATCTAGCAACACATAAAAAGAGAACACATCAATATTTCAGGGTACAGGGCCTGTATGTCCTTTGTTAAATTTATTTCTATGTTCTAAGGGATATTTCCCAAGAACACAAATGGGTTTACATTAGAGAAGCAAGGTTATTTTGACATTTGAAAATCAATCAGTAAACGTCACCATTTTAACAGAATAAAGGAGAAAACACACATGATTATTCCAGTAGATGCAGAAAGAACATGTAACAAAATCTAATACTTATTTATGATAAAAACTAGAAATAAAATTATACTTCCTCAACCAATTTCAATAGATGTTGGGAGAACATTTGATAAAATCTAACCAATAATTCTGCCAAAGAACATTTGGCAAAAAGCTCTTATCAAACTAGGAGTAGAAAGTGACTTCCAATCTGATAAAGGGCATCTCATCAAAAAAAATCTGTAGCTAGCATCATACTTAAAGGTAAAAGACTGACTGCATTTCCCCTAGACTGGGGGAATAAGCAAAGGATATCTGTTCTCCGTTTTATTTCATTGTATTGGAGTTTCATTTAGTGCAAAAAGAAAAGAAAAAAAAAAGTTTAAAAGACTGAAATGCAGGAATGAAAACTGCTGGGCTGGCCCCACAGCTTGGTGGTTTACGGCAGCTGGATTCCACATGGCTGACCAGGGCTCGAATCCTGGCCCTGGCAGCTTGAAAAAAAAACGCTGGGTGTGTGTGCCCAAAATCCTGTTAGGATGGGGAAATAGGGAAAAGGGATTGCAGCATGACTTGCCCTATTGGCGCTTCTCACTGGCAATTAAACAAAAGGAATGAAATTCGTCTTTACTCCCAGAAAATAGAATTGCCTCTATGAAAAATCCTAGAAATATACAAAATAACTCTTAAAACAAACAAATTAAACAATGCCACAAGATTCTATATCACTATACAAAAATCCATTATCTTTATATAAACTAGAAGTAAACAATTGGAAAATAAGTAAAATCTTGTTAACAATAAATGCAGAAAACTGAAAATACTTAGGAAAAAATTTAATGAAAGGACCTGTGCAGGACCTCCATCTTGAAAGTCATAAAACTCTGTTGCTAAAAATTAAATAAGACTGAAATAAGTGGAGGAATATCTCATGTTCATGGGTTGTTAGACTCAATATAGTTAAGATGTCATTGTCCTTAAATTGATCTATATATATTGAATGCAATAGTAATCAAATCCACAGAATAGTTTTTTGTTGGTGTTGTTTTGAAATTAACAAGTTGATTCTAAAATTTCTATGTATAAAAAAGGAACCAGAGGCTGCGGCGGCTGGGGCTCTGCTTCGCGTTCCGCTGCCGCCC
>NW_006160004.1:102276-106943 GCF_000334495.1 Tupaia belangeri chinensis
TTTTGGGAAGATCCTCAGGAAAAAAATTTTAAAAAAAAAAAAAAAAAAAAAAAAAAAAAAAGGAACCACATCACCAAAGCAACCAAAAAGGAAGAATAAAGAAAACTATCTGGTTTCAAGCTCTGGCAACTTAGCCAGTGTAGTACTGGTGTATGAACAGACAAACAGATCAATGAAACAGAATAGAGGGTCCAGAAAGAGACTCAGACATACAGACACAAGTGATTTTCAACAAAGCTGCCAGACGGATTCAACAGGAAAAACAGTCTTTTATAACTGGATGTATATAGAGGGAAAAGTCAATCCCTACTTCATACCACACAGAAAATAAATTTGAAATAGACCATAGATAAAAGATATCGGCTATAACTCTAAACCTTCTAAGAAAAAGTATCTTCAGGGATCTTAGAGAAGACCAAGGAAGTACTAAACATAAATGAAAAACGTGCTACATTGGGATTCGTCAGATTAAAAACCTCTGCTCATCAAATGACCTCATTAAGAAAGGGAAAAAGGCCCAGAGATGACAAATGTAGTACCAGAGAGTGTATAGGAGAGGGTGGGCAGGGGAGAGTGCAGAGAGGGGCTCCAGAAAACAAAACAAAACATTTAACAGACACAAAAGTGCAAAGTTACCTTTTGAGGATGATGTGCAGTAGTATCTTTGACTCGATTGCCATGCAATACATGTATGTTTTGAAAAACCATATTGTATGTAAAGATAGAGAATGACTGGGACCAGCAGATGGCATAGTGGTTGCGTTGCTGGACTCCTATGTGGCCGACTGTGGTTCAAGGTGGTGTGAAAAATCATGTCGGGCATATGCACGTGTGTGCCCAAGATTCCAGGAGGAGAATGGAGGAAAAGGGATTGCAGTGCGGCCATCCCCTCCTGGGGAGAGCTTTCTCACTTTCCCTTTCTCACGGTCTCTGTCTCTCTCTCTGGCAAGCACATACACATTAGGGCAAAAACCTCTTCTTTAAAAAAAAAGATATACAATGATTAAATGTAAATGAAAAAATAAACAAAGGGGGAAGAGGCAGTCACATACTGGGAAAAATATTTGCTACACATACATCTGATAAATGAATTATAAGCAGGTCATAAATTTCCTACAAGCCAGTGACAAAAAATAAACCAGTTTTTTTTTTTCCGAAGAGCAAAATATTTAGACACTTGATGAAATAAGACGTTCAACAGGTCAGTAAGCACATAAACACATGCTCAACCTTGTTAGGTCTTCTGGGAAATGCAAAGTAAAATTATAATGCAATATGATTGCTCTGATACCTTCTTGAATGTCTAAAATCTTAAAAACCTGAGAACACCTAATGGTCAGGGAGTTGGAATAGCTGGATCACTTTACATCGCCAGTGGGAGTGTAAAATGGTATGTAACCTGCTGGGAAAACAGTTTGGCAGTTTCTCATAAATCTAAACGTACACTTTTCATACGAACCTAGGTAGGACCCAAGATAATCAAGTATGTCCACAGTAAGACGTGTACGATGTTTATACTAGCTGGATCCCAAACTGGAAGTGGTCCAATGGTCCACCCACAGTGAACAAAGAGTGGATCTCTCAGCAATGCCAAAGTAAATAAACCACACGGTTCAGTCTGAAAAACAAGATGTTGAGCGAGGTGTCTAGACACCAAAGAGTACACACTAGATGATTCTATCTGTGAAATTCACGAGCAGCCAATGCATTCTGTTTAACAGAGCTCAGAACAGTGGTTTCTGACAGTGTAGGGGGACTAACCTGAAGGAGACCCACGGCATTTTTCTGGGGTGATGAAGGTTCTCTATTGATGTGGGCAGTAGTGGTGACATGCATGTGTACTTTTAATCAAAACCCATTGAGGTGTACACTTGGGATCTGTGCGTTTCCCTGCACAGCCAGGACACATGGACATGGGTTCTGTTGATTTTTGCAAAGGACTAGAGGCAGAGAGCACAGTCTGAATGTTTGCAGCCTCGAGGTATTCGCAGCAATGCTGCCCTTTCCACGGTGCTAAATTCTGTAGTCGGGATACAGGACTCCAGCCTCTGAGTGACTGTTTGCCACCCACATCTCTGACAGCGGTGTGCCACGGGCTGTTGTCTTTGCTGGGTAGACAACTCCAATGTGCAGTTCTAGTTTTCATTTTATAACTGTACCTTTTTTATTTTAAAAATAATGCAAATGACAATGACTAAATCTACACTTGAAAAACTCTTCGAATGATATTGCACTGAAAATAGAATATAGTAAGAAACATTATTATTATTTATCACAAGCAACACGCTTGTGCTCAAATTTCAAGCATTAGCTTGAGTTGCAAATGTAAACGGAATCGGCAGCAGTCCTGCTTTTTAGATCTCAGGAAGCATTCCTGTTGTATTAAAATTCAACAATTCCAGAGAGACACAACTTTGGCTATGGGAAACTGCCCTCTAGGTCTTTTTAAATGGTAGCTCCCATTTACCAACTACTTAGCACTGGCAGGCAGGAGCTAAGCATTTTGCATAAATGACTTCATTTGTCCTTTTAAGAACCAGCAAGGTAAGAATAGTAATTCCTACTTTGCAAGGGAAATTGAAGCTCAGTGTGATTAACTAGTTTTCTTAAGGCCATTCCATCCAGCTGATCTATGAAGGAGCCCTTGGGGATAGCGTTTAATTCTCACACTCCTTTTTCCAACTCCTGGCTTACAGTTTGGGTTTCTCAAATGCAAACAAGGAGCTGGAAGCTCCTAGGAAGCCTGGGAGGGAGTGGGGAAGTGAGGCCAGAAAGGCAAGAGAGCTCACAGAGGGAAGGTGGTCTTTGTGGGCAGCTGTGGCTCCTTCCCAGAGGAAGGAGGTGACATTAGAGAAATGTCCCACTGCAGGGCAAGGATGTTGAGGATTGGTTTTGGGGTGGTAACTCCCAGGGCTCTGGTCTGCACTGCACAGGGGAAGCCCTCAGGCAGGAGGACTCAGAGGTTGGAGGAGGACGCCATCAGTGGGTATGAAAACTGTCTATCCACACTGCAGGGACCCCTCTGGTGGGCCAACACAGGGCATCCGGTGTGCTCTGCTCCCATCAGCACGTCTCTCACGCCCTTCCCATCAAAATGGCTTTAAAATTTATATTTTTCACCTAATTTATCTCAAAATATCTTATTTCAACATGTATTGCTTATGCAAAAATTTTGCACATAAATGTCCACGGCTGTGTCATTCACAATAGCAAAAAAGCAGAAACAACCCAAGTTCCATCAACTGATGAATGGCTAAGAAATGTAACACATCCACACAAGAGAACATCACCAGCCACGAAAAGGAACCAAGTACTGCCGCAGGCTACGTGAAGAACCTCGAAAACAGGAGGCAGAGTGAACGAGGACAGACGCACGGCCTCGGGTCCCACTAGGGAAAATGTGCAGAACTGGCTCTCCACAGACAGAAAGCACGCTAGTGGGTGTCGGGGCTGGGGGTGGAGTGGTGAGGGAATGCAGACTACCCACTCCAGGAGTGATGTGGGGGTTCTAGAATGAGACACTGGGGATGGCCGCACAGGATCTGTATACTTGAAAATGGTGAGTTTTACATTATGTGGATTATCTCTCAATAAGAAAACATGAAATAAATATAAAAATCATTGGGATATTTTACATTCTTTTTTTTCATCCTGAGTCTTCAAAATTTGGAGAGGGTTTCGCATTTACAGAGCATCTTCCTTCGGACTGTGGCTGACTTCCGATACGCCTGGTCGCCTGGTGGAATGCTCATACTGAGGCAGCTCCGGTGTCCCATCACTGTCCCCCGGCCCTGTCCAGGTACAGCGTACTACGGCATTCGACCTCAGTGAGGCACTGCTAACCATCACCCCTTCTCTTAGGCTGCTGGAGCAGGTTTCATTGCCTCAAGGCCCCCAGCTCACATGGTAAGGTGTAGATGGGTCCTCATAGCCTGTCTTCCCTAGGTCTTGAGGAAAATGACCACCGGTAAACCAGCGGGGCACAGGGGCCCTCTCCCAGAGGATGGGGTGGGGGCAGGTGCGTGCCTGGGGGCAAGCTGCTCAGCCCCTGCGGGGAATTTTGATCACTCAATACATGGCCAACCAGCCTCTCACTCCTGATTGCCACCTGTCACTTTGCTGTCACCTTTGACTTGCAAAAGCACAGGCACGTGCTCTGTGGATGTCCCTGATGTGTCTTTATGGCTCACCTTTTATTGTTCTTCTCTGGAAACAGCAACAGAAAGGAGGCTGCTGGAAACAGGAAGCCTTTGAGTCACTCATGACCTCTGGTCAGAAAGGAAGAACATCAAAGCCATGCTCAGCCAGAGCCAGGCAGCGTGTGACCTGGCGTCTGTCCCTACAGACCTGAGCAGATACGAGCTGGCAGGACGGGGCCAGCAGGGATGCCGTGAGACAGATAGGGAAAAGGAGGGGAATAAGCAGAACCCATGCCCCTACAGCAGGGTCCTATTCGCAGGTGTAAAGTTGAAGATGCTGTCCCTTAGGGTATGGATGCTCAATAGCTGCTGTGCCCTGAGAAAACTGGCAGAGCACCTGGTTCTCTTCCCAGACACAGAGGCTGCTGGGTCCTGCTGGCTCTGGGAAGTGGCACTCGGGAAAGCGAGCATGCTACCCTTCCCCTCCTGGTTGCTGCCACCAATGAAGATGTCCCCCCCCCCCCCCAT
>NW_006160004.1:108354-137802 GCF_000334495.1 Tupaia belangeri chinensis
CCCATGAAGAGAAGCAATGTCCCAGGCACGGTATTGTGAACACATGCACTCAAGCTCTACCTCACCTGTCACATGTTCAGGGAGGCACAGGTTGTGTTAGGCCCGGCCTCTTACCAGGAACTCTGTCCCTTTCCTGCAGAGCTGGAGTTTATAGTGGCTAATTAATGGTGCAACATCATTCTAAGGTGTATCTTTCCCATGACTCCTGCAGGGCACACAGAAAACTTGAACTACGTTGTCAATTAACTTGACCTAATTGACAGTTACGGAATACTCCACCCATTAACAACAGAATACACATTCTTTCAAGTATACATGCAACAAACAGCCAACGAGATAAATCACGTATCTCAGTAAACTTAAAAGGACTGAAGTCATACAGAGTTGGATTTTTTATTTTATAAAAATGGAATTAACTCAGAAGTAAATAACAGATAACTGGAAAGCACCTAGATATTTAGAAATCAGACACCATACTTCTAAGTAACGAATGACTCAGAAAAGGTAAATTAGAAAATATTCTGAGCCGAATAAAGAGAAAACACACACACACACACACACACACACAAATTCATGAGATAAAGTATGCTTAGAGGAAAATCTTTTGCTTTAATTTTTAAAGCTATTTTAAAAAGAAAGGTCTCAGATCAATGATCCAAGCTTCAATCTTCAAAGGCTAGAAAAAGAGCAAATTAAACCTAGAAAGAGCAGAAGGAAAGAAATAATGTAGATGAAAGGAGAGATCGATGAAAATAGGAAACAATAGTGGAAACTGATGACATACACAACTGTCTGGAAAAAAAATCAATAAAATTACAAATCTCTAGGCTAACTTTAAAAAGAAGATATAAATGACTAATATCCTGAATGAAAGAGCAGATTTCACTACAACTCTACAAACACAAAAATAATAGTAAGGAAATAAATCAAACTGTATCATGCCAATATATTCTGAGGTGAAATGAACTCCCTAAAATTAACTCTCAAAGAAACAGAAAATCTTAACATTCTTACCTATTAAAGAAGTTTGAGGGGACCAGCATACGGCGTGGTGGTTAAGGGCACTGGACTCCCACATGGCCAACCACGGTTCAAGTCCTGCACCTGGTGGCTTGCTTTCTCACTCTCCTCTCACTTTCGCTCTCCCTATCCCTCTCTGGTCAAAATTTAGAATAAATAAATAAATAAAGTAAATTTAAAAAAAAGAAATTTGAATTCGTAATCAAAGCCCTTCTACAAAAAAACTCTAAACACAAATGGATTTCTAGAGAGTTCTACCAAACATTTAAGGAAAAATAATGCTATCTGTATATAAACTCTTTCAGAAAATAGAGGAAAAAACACTTCCCAACTCACTTTAAGAGACTAGCATTACCCTAATACCAAAGCCAGATTAACGTATTTTAAGAAAACTAGAAACCAATATTCCACACTAATATTAATACAAAAATATTTGCAAGTTGAATCCAAAACAAAAAGATAACACATTATGGCCAAATGGAGTTTAGACTAAGAATCAAAGTTTAGTTTAATGTTTTAAAATCAATTGGTGTGATTCACTATTAACAGAAGAGAGGAGAAAAATTATGATCACCTCACTAGAGGCAGAAAGAGCACTTAACAAAATTCAATAACAATTTATGATTAAAATTCTCAACAACTTAGCAACAGAACAAAACAAAACAAAAAACTCTCAACCTGAAAAAGGATATCTACAGAAAAAAAAAGCTACATCATAACTGATGGAGGACAATTTCATACATTTTCGCTAAGATTGAGAACAAAGCCATTACCTCCATTCTTACCCCTACTCTTTTATTGTACTGGATATCCTAACCAGTACAATAAGGCAAAGAAATAAAAGACATAGGGGCTGGCAGGTGGTGTGGTGGTTAAGGCGCTGCACTCCCACATGGCTGACCACAGTTTGAGTTCCGGGCCTGGCAGCTTGCTTTCTCGCTTTTGCTCTCTTTCTCTCTCTCTCACTCTGTCCTTCTCTGGTCAAATGGAAATAAACAAATAAATAAATAAATAAAATAAAGTTAAATAAAATACTTCTTTAAAAAAAGAAATAAAAGGCAACAAGATTTCAATGGAAGAAGCAATTCTCTATTTGTATATGTAGGCAATTATCTAGACAATCATAAGAAATCTACAAAAAGTACTAGACCTAATAAAATGAGTTTAACAAGGTCAATACACAGAAGCCAATTGCATATCTATAAAAACTAAAACTATGGGAAATTAAAAATAAAATTGCTTTAGGGCATGCATGCTCACAGGGGAGGCAGGCAGAGAGAGAGAGAGAGAGAGAGAGAGAGAGAGAGAGAGAGAGAGAACGTGAGGCATCATTCCTCAGGAGGATGACCACACTGTGATCTCTTCTCCATTCTCCCCTTGGGATTTTGGGCACACTCATGTGCCCTGGCATGTTTTTTAAGCCACTGGGTCTAGGACTCAAACTGTTCAGTTGGCCATGTGAGATCCAGGCATCTGAACTACTACACCACTAACTGGTCTGAAATTTAAAAATCTAAAAATCCACTTAAAATAGTGACACAAATGTAAAATTCAACTTAATGATGAATTTATCAACATATACTCAAGAAATTTACACTGACAAAACATATTACTTAGCGATTTTAAAGGAACCCAAATAAATGGAGAAATATGCCATATTTATAAATCAAAAGACTCAATATTAAGGTACTAATTCTTTTCAAATTGTTCTGCATCCTCAATGCAATTTCAATGAAAATCCTAGGAGACTGTGATTTTTTTTTTTTTTGGTAGCAATTGATGGACTGATTCTAAAATTTACTTGAAAGTAAAAGAAATCTGGAATAAGCAAAACATTTTTGAAAACGATGAAAGAAGCCAGAGCAATGAAACTACCTGATTTCACGACTTATCAATCTACAATAATTGACACAGTGTGTTATCGATTTTAAAGCAACCAGGGCTTATGTATTAACACTGTCACTTTAAAGGGGAGACAGCGAGGCAGAAACCTAGGTGCTCATTCACCTTTTAGCACTGTAAGGTGTTTCCAAATTCTGTTTTATAACCATCAAGCTTACAAAAATTAAAATGAAATTAAAACAAATTTAACAGAAAAATAACCTCAACTTCTACTTTGTTATTTACAAAAATTAACTCAAAACTGATCATAGACCTAAACATAAAAGCTAAACCTATGAAACTTCCCAATTTGGGGCTAGCTGTAGTGCAGAGGTAAAGTGCTACTCAAGTGAAACCAGATCCCATGTGGTTACCAGAGGGTTCGAGTCCCTGGTTGGGTCAGCCTGAAACATGCTGGGCATGTGCGTGAGTGCCCACGATCTGAGAGACTAGAAGAAGGGGATTATGGCATGCCCAGACCCTGTGGAGGGTGCTCCTCTCTTCCAGATTTCTCATCTGTGTGTGCACACGCATGTGCTCTGTCATGAATAAGGGGGAGGGGAACCTCACCACGACAGGATAAACTAAAAGTTCTAAGACAATACACAAAAAGCACCAACTACGAAAGGACAAAGTTGATAAGTTAAATCTAATTAAAATTTCAAACGTCTGGTCATTGAAAGACACTAATAAGAAATGAAAAGGCAATTTAAAACTGGTAGAAAATCTGCATAAAATATACCTAAGGGTGTGGATCCTAAATATATCAAGAGCACTCACAACTCAAGCAATTCAACCACTACAACAAAAAAACACAAAAGATTTGAATAGATACGTCATAAAAAAAGGTTTAGGAATGGCCAGAAAGTACTCGAATCTAAATGGTTGCACTTACCAACAGTAATCACTAAAAATTCGCAATCAATATCACTATACACTCATTAGAATGATTAAAATAAAAGAGCGACTGGGTTAGCTCCCTAGTCTGGTGGTTGAGGCAGTCAGTGCCCACATGGCTGACCATACAGTTCAAGACCCAGACCTGGCAGCTCAAAAATCATGCCATGTATGTGTACATGCCCAAAATCCTGAAAGGAGGGAGAAATGAAGGAAAAAAGATGAACAATTCCCCATGTGCTTCCCCTGCTCTCTCTGGTGAGCACATGTGCCTTCTACCAAAAAAATTGAAGATAAAAAAAAAAAAAAGAGAGAGAGTGACAATACTAAGTGTTGGTGGGAATGTGAGCCAACTAGAACTCTCATATGTGGTTGGTGGGATGCAAAATGATACAGCTGCTTTGGAAAACACTGGCAGTTTTTGCAAAGCATATTCTTAACTATATGACCCAACATCACACACTTAATTATTTATTTAAGTGAAAGGAAAATACATGTCCCCACAAATACTTGTGCTTTAATGCTCACAGCAGCCTTGTTCATAAAAGACCCCAAATTGGAAACAACCCAAATGTCCATCCATAGTGAACAAAAAGCACATCATGGTACATACAGCCACACCATGGAACACTATTCAGTAGTAAAATAAATGGTCTATCCACACAACAATGTGGTGAGTCTCAAAACATGTTGAGTCAACAAAGAGTACACTTGCTACATAAGAAGTTTTATATGAAAAGACAGATCAGAGCAATGGTGCCGGAAAGCGGGTCAGTTGTTGAGTGAGCCAAGGAGTGAGAAGAAGGAAATAATGGGAAAAGACATGAGGAAACTTTCCCAGGTGGTACAGATGTCTCTGGGTCTTAATCTTCGTGGCGGTTAAAAGGGTTTAAGAGGTTTTTGAAAGTCATCGAAATTTACACTTAGATGAGAGCATTTTATTGTGCATGTTAAATAAATGATACAGGAGGCTAACATTTTGGAATAAGGTCCCGCTCTAGTTCCCAATGGACCAGACCAAAATGCAGTCACTCACACTAAAATATCACATTATCAAACTGAAACTTGAAGGAAGCTGGTAGATCACAAAATACAACAGGTTCTCTTGAAAACAGGAGACTCCAGGCTACCCAAGTCAGCATTATAAGGAAATAAAACTTACATGCATCTTGTGGCTTTCTTGGGAATGTGCACCTGAAATCGCTCAAGATACTGCCTAGACTCAGTGGAGCTTTTGTTTTATGAGTATTCTATTGCCCAAACACATCGTTCATTTACCTTCCATCAGCTGTGTCTCCAGACTGACTGTCTTCACACTTTGGTTGAGATTAAGCAAAGTGACTCCATGTCACCATGAGGTCACCGTGCTGCCCTTATCACAGAATTTAGCCAGTCACTACTGGACAAGACTCCTTGCTATTCCCCACTCCCACCCATGCTTTTTGGCTTTAAAATCACCCTGACATCTGGAAGACCTCTGTACGCATTATTCAGGGCAACTTGGATCTAATGGTGCTGGCGTCGTCCTAACCCTGGTCCAGATAAGCTCTCTTGCTTTACTTACTTCGCCTCAGCCTTCCTTTTTAGGCTGACGTGCATATATCACACATAAGCGAAAGTGATAAAGAATCCAAAAGGAGAGGGGATTTCAAAACAAAACATCACAATCCACGGTCTGAGACACCCCGAGGCACCTTGCAAGGCGGCACTGGCCTATCTTTGTGGCTCGCAACAGATGGGAAGGCAGGCAGCAGGCCCAGGAAGACCGGAGCAGAGCATCACCTGGCATCTAACTGCTAAGTCCCCGGGGATGGAGTGAAGACGTTCACGTGGGCAGAGTCCCTACCGGAGTCTAAGGCTTCAGACTGTGCTGGTATCAGGCTATAGATTCAAATGCTTAACTAACATATATTTAATCATAGGATCAAGCTGGAGCTTTTTAATTTATTATGATTATCATTATTTACTTGGAATTGTAAAAATGGTAGTAGAGCCTTACCAGAGAGTTGCTTGACAGCCACTGGTCTCACTTTGTAGGGAGTGCTGTAAAAGAGAGGACAGTTCCACCGTAAGAGGCTGTCAAAGACGCTGGCTGCATGTCTGCTGTGAGAGATAAGCGCTTGGAGTGGATTAGAACTCAGTGGATTAGGTTTTTTTCTGAAATTAGTTTCTTTGGCCATTCTGAGCCACCTCGTCTAGATAAATTCTAAACCATTTAAAGGATGAACTTTCTCTATCATGTTCATATTTGGTCAATAAAACAGATTATTCTGTCATCAGAGCCACGACTGATCAAAGCGTAATGTCCACTGACAACGGGCAGACTGACGAAGTGGCCGTTCCGCCTAGCGCCTGGCCCACGCAGGCGGCGCCCTCGCTCTAGCTGGTTCAGGTCTTGGCGACTGTATCCCCCAAATGAACCAGGGGGGACAGTGTCAGAGATTTAATCAAGATGCACTGAAGCCTTGGTGATGCCACCCCCAGGGAACAGAAGACCCAGAATGGATGGGGAGAGAAGAATCCCGGCAATTTGTAGGACAGCAAAAGGTACAAGGACCACCCAAAGGGGTAGGAAGAGACCATTAAGCCAATGGAAAAGAGGCAAAGAACAGGAACAGGCAGTGACCAACAGGAGCAGAAGAAACAAGCAAGGCGAATCTCAAGAGATGCTCTCATCTTAACCAGCAGTTTAGGAAATGTTAAAAACTTGCCAAGCGAGGACCAGCAGATGGCCTAATAATTACGTTGCTGGACTCCCACAGAGTCGGCTGTGATTCCCAGACCTGGCGGCTTACCATTCACGTGTGCATGCTCACAATCCCAGAAAGAGAATGGAGGAGGAGGGATTGCAGCATGGCCATCCCCTCCAGGGAGGTGACTTCTTGCTTTCTGCCTCTCTATCTGTGTCTCTCCAGTGAGTGCATGCATGCCTATAGCAAAAAATCTCTCTCTAAAAACAAACAAGTGAACAAACAAAAATCCTGCTAGGGGGAGTGCTACAAGGGCACAGAGAAACAGGCCCTCCCAGGGACTGCTGGAGTCATCTGGATTGCTGCAACCTTGGGAAAAGCCACCTAGCAACACAGATGAACATTTCAGATAGGCGGTCCTTGGTCTCAGCCAATGAATGTAGGAACAAAGGTATCAAAAGGAAACGTAAGGACATAGTCCTGCCATTTGTTCATGACTTTCACATCTTCATCCACTCATTCGGTCATGTTTTACAGAGTGCCCACAGTAGCCAGGTGCCGTGACAGAACAGTAGTCAAGACGGAAATGCCCTTCCCGCAGAGCGGACCTCCCACACTCAGGTGCAGGTTGCCAGGCTGAGCATCGCCAGTTGTTCAAATAGCTCCGTCCTGGCAACACAGCGATCACCTTCTGTGGTTATGGACAGAGTGTTTGTGTGCCTCCAGATGCACATGGTGAGGCCTCAGTCCCCAGTATGAGGGATGAGGAGGTGGGGCCTTCGGCACGGTACTGAGTCTGGACAGGAAGTAAGGGTGGGGCCCCCACGAATGGGGTCCAGGGATGAAGGGGATAGAGGTCTCTCACCCTCTGCCATGTGAGGACCCAGCAACCCAGGAAGACAGCTCTCACCAGGACCTGGCCCTGCCCTGGGACTGGCAGCTCCAGCACTGTGTGGAACCCTGTCTGTTTCTCCAGCCACCCGTTTGTTTTGTTGCAGCCCAGAGTGGGACCTGCAGAGTGTCATTCACCTGTTAAAAAGATGAAGGTTCCTGAACAAGAACTGACCTGAGGAATGTGATACCAGGTAAAAACAGTGCCACAGAGTAACACTGGAACGTGAGCTCATTTCCGGAAGCACAGAAAACGAGAGTCCTGTGCAGAAACCGTTAGCGGCGATTCATTAGGGCGATGCCTGCAGCTAAGTGATCCATGGGCAACATGGAAAATCTTTACAATGTTAAACACTAATGAAGTATCACAATAAGAGCTTCAGGCCCCATGGAGGGTGGACAGTGACACTGTGCGATCTCTAGTCCCCCTGGAGTGGCTCCTGCCTAGTGGGCTGTGGGTGGAGAAGTGAGTCACCTCCCGCCTCCCAGGGCCCCGGCTCCTGCTTGGAAGGCCTGTTGGAAGCTAGTTGCTTGGACCATGGGACTAACTTCTCTCCAGAGACCAGGTCACAGGAGGTGTCTGGGTCTTGTCTAGACTGGCTAAGACCCTGAAGGGGTAAGATTGATGAACTGTTCCAATGTTAGTATTCTGGTCATGCTATTATACTATAGTTTTGCAACATACTACCATGGGAGAAACTGGGTAAAGGGCATATGAGATCTCTCTGCATTTGCTTTTACTTCAGTATGCTAATTCACTGTGATCTCAACATAGAAAGTTTAATGAAAAAAATAACATGATACTGATCAGATTTGTTAGAGCCCATACCAGTGGGTCAGGAAGCCCTAAGTGTGGGCGGAGGCCACCAGGTTCCTCAGGGGAACGTCCCTGACCTTGATCAGCACCCAGAACTCCACCTGCCTCTGTCATTAGCTAGGCAGGCCTGTCCTCCAGGTCACACTGTCCTTCAGGTTCACAGGACTTGAAGCTCAGTGACCAGATGGCCTCATAGGGCCTGCAGGCCAGAGCCCATGCTCTGAGCCCTGGCTCCCTCCTCTGTCTCCTCTGTGCCTCTCCCTTTGGTGTCTCACATCCCTCTGACTGTAGGGCAGTGGGTGCCATGGGGTGAGCCAGGGGTCCCTCAGCCAGTGGGGGACTTTCCCTTCCTCTTGCCCCCCTCAGCCCTCCTTTCCTACCTGTGTCCCTCCCCTCCTCAAGGGGCAGCCAAGACTTTTCCTTCTCTCCTCCTTGCTCTTGTCCCTGATCTGTAAAAGCAATGCTAGGCATGGGAGGAGTCAGGGGTCTCGGACAGAGACTGTGAACTCATTGCTGCAGGCGGGGACAGAGCAGGAGAGCTGTGCCCAGCCATTTCTCCCATGTAAGAGATGCCAAGAAAGGATGCCCCATGCACCTGCCTGAGGACAGGCTTATCAGAGACCCTCCCATGCTGCCATGGCCCTCAAACTGCTTGCCACCCGAGTGGGGGACACCTGCCAGCTGCTGAGGCTCACAGAGGCCAACCACCCAGTGGGCTCTGGGAAGCTAGGGGACCCAAGCTGCCAAGACAGAGAAGGAGGGAGAAGCAGGCGTGTGGAGACTGTGGGGGACACCCCAAGGAGCCGCGGAACCTTCCAGGCTCTTGGTCTGCACTCCCGAGCCACTCATGATGAGTCCTGGCTCCTAGCTCCCTAATGGTCTTAGCCTTGAACACACCATGTTTCTCAGAACCAGTTAAGTTGTGTCCCTGATTGAATAAACTCAGTCTCAACTGAGCTGCATCTTCGTTGTTCTCGTCCTCAGCAACAAGATTAATATAAACACTCCCTCTTTGGCAGGGATAAATACTGAACTTCTACTGCATTTGCTTGTTCTGAAGTTGAACTCTCTGGGTTCCAAGGAGGAGGAGGCCCAGAGCCATCCGGAACCCAGAGGGCTCATACCTTAGTGGAGGGAATGGCCGCCTGCTGCCCTCATGGCAGGTGCAGGGTCATTCCACCTGGGCACTCTCATGGAGCACAACTTGGCTAATGCCACAAACAAAAGGAGCATTCGTGTCATGTCTCAGCGTGCTTGTCACCCTGGCCGTCTCCCCTCTCCATGTGCCCTGCCTGTTCCTATCCTTGACTATGAGCAGAGGGGACAAATGCAAGAGGCGGGGTGGTGGAGAAGTCACTCCCGTGTGAGCTGGATGTCACAGCATCTAGGACATTCCCCCCATCAGAAAGGAGGCTGATCATTATTCTACTGGGGCATTATTAGATCTAAGTTAGGATATGTCTGTTCATATTTATTTTCCGCTTGCTAGGGATCAGGGGTAGTTCAGTAATCAATCATCTTTCTAGCTAGCTCCCAAACAGAGAGGAAGCTAATCAGCCTATTGTCCTGCTGGAGCCCTCTGACTGCTGTAGACGGTTCCTGGTTGTGCAGATGCTGTTGGAATGTTCTCCTGATTGCATCAGATATCCAGGAAGCCTGGGAAGGGCTGTGCAGCCACAGTGGAGTCCCAGGCCGAAGGAGGGGCAGTCCTCACAGGGCACAGAGGGGAGCTGCTTGGGCATTTGCAGAATAGTGAGCAGAGCGGGGGGAGGGCTGGCGGGCACCCTGGCAAGCTGGCAGACTTGGAGAAGAGTACGTTTGGAGGGGTGGGGCCAGACGTTCCAGACACAGGGGTCTGACAATGTCTAAAGCTAACAGGCTCCTCAGAGTTCCATGTTTGGGAGCAGTGGGATAAAAGCAGAGTATAAGGCTAGTCATTCTGGAAGGCAGGCTAGACCAGAGTTGGGGGGTCCAGGAGGTACAACCAGGACAGCCATCTCTGAGCTGCACCATCTACACTAGGGTTGGGTGTAGCAATTTAAAGGAAGGTGGTGGGTGGCCTCCCATCCCAGTGGTTAAGGGAATCAGATCCCACATGGCCAACAGTGGTTCGAGTCCTGGTCTCAGCAACTTGAGAAACATACTGAGTGTGTGTCCATGCATGCCCCAAGTCCCAACAGGATGAAGAATTGGAGAGGTGACTGCAATGTGACCACACTCCTGGGGGAAAGGTTGTCTCTCTCTTCTGAGTGCACATGCTCTCTAGCAATAAAAAAAGAAACAATTATTACCGGGACGGTGGTAAGGCTGCAGGTATTGGGTCGTTGGAAAAGTTGTGATGCATTTTTGCATAGAAAAGATTAAAAAAAAATCACGACTTTTCTGATGACCCAATATTTTTTTTTTTGGAGAGGTTTTTCTTTTTTTGCTATAGGGCATGTGCGCTCGCCAGACAGACAGAGACAGAGAGATAGAAAGTGAGAAATCACCCCCCAGGGGGAATGGTCACGCCACAATCCCTTCTCTTCCATTCTCTTCTCGGGATCTTGGGCATGCACACACATGCGCCCGGCATGAGTTTAAGCCACTGGGTCCAGGACAAGAACTGCGGTCGACTACATGGGAGTCCAGTGGCATACCCATTATGGTAACTGCTGGCCCCTGATGACCCAATATTTTGAAGGAACTATCAGGCTGTCATGATTTTTCATTTGAAATGAGGGCCAGGAAAGTTTTAGACCTTAAAAGAGAGAGCAATTGGGAAACCAAATCCGATCAGTATTGCGGAACTCAGTCAGAAGCCCTTAAATCTGGAGAAGGTTCTGTGACAAGCCCATCCTCTGAGCATGCGAGTGGAAGAATCTAAGCATCTAAGCATCTTACCTAGCTTCTGTGGGGAGTCCCTTCCTGAGAGGTGGCTCCTAAGTCCCAGTCTGAGGAGACTAGGAGGTGATCTAGTCCAAGCCGAGTGGCTTTAGAAGTGGAGGGTGCTGAAGAGGGACACAACCCCTGACCTCACTGTGGATAGGCCTGTCTTAACCAGTGGGGGAAGGGCTGGCTATTGCCTGCTGGGAAGAAACAGTTTGTTCACATGCCAGGTGGGGAAGACCCCGAGTCTGCAGAGAGGACTGCCAGGTCACTAGAGGGCTGGGCACCCTTGGGCAAGACTGGTTTCTTAGGTTTTCCCCACTTTGCATTGGCGGTTCTCAGCCCAGGCTGCATGCTATCGTCACTTCTGGAGCTTTAAGAAGATCTCTAGAATGTCTGGATGCAATTGGTCCTAGGTGAGATCTAGTTGGCAATCGACACTTTGTAAAAGATGTCTGGGTGGTTTTAAACTGCGGCCAGGGCTGAAAGGCACTGTTTGGTTGACCTAGTTTCAAACCGTGGAGCTGTCAGAGTGCCCTTGAGTGGCTCGTTGCACAGCCCAGGCTCATCTGCCCAGGGGCGTTCTCTGTGGGAGCTCGGCCACCTCCGCGGAGACTGATCCAAGGTCTCCGGTGCCACCTCACCTGGTGGAGCTGTGGGCAGTCACTACCCAGCCTGGTCACCCTCTCCCGACGGCGCTCCGGTCCCAGCATGGAGACTCAGAGAAGGTGCCGAGCTCCCTCCCAAGTGGAGTGCGAGGCGATGGCGGGACACCAGGCTGCACCTGATGCGTGGGGCGACAGGGTGGGAGAGACACTGGGCATCTGGGCATGGCCTTACTCGGGACTGAAAAGGGAGAGAAAGAGAGAGCAACGGGGAGGGAAGCAAACTCAGAACAGCCACGGTGACAGGCTGGGAGGGAGGGAAGGGCTAGAGAAAGAAGGGGAGAAGCTGAAAGAGGCAGTTTCAACAAAGAAGAAAGGTCAGCAAGGTCAAATGCAGAAGGCAAAGGGGAAGGAGGTGGAAATAGTCCCTTTGGCTTCTTTCTCTCTCTCTCTCTTTCTTTTTTGGTGACAGTCTCACTATGCTGCCATCCTCTGCCTCAGCCTTCTAGGCAGCTGGCACTAGAGGTACATGTCACTGCATCCTGCTTTCAGGGTGGGCTGAGGTTTGAACCCAGGCCTCCCTCATGGCCTCAGCCTGCCGAGCAACAGCGCCAGCCAGTGTGCACCACCATCGCTGTGCCAGGAGCCTTTCCTTCTGAAAGGAGAGCTGGGTCAGGCTGCAGTTGGTGCTGGATTTACGGCTCTGAGTGGAGTCTTTGGGGAGCCAATTAGCACTGCCCCTCCAGGGAGCCCAGAAGCCAAGGATTAGCGCAAGAGAGCATGCAGGCAGACAGGCCGCCTGGTGAAGACAAAAGGGCACTGATGGGCTCAGTGAGGCGAGGAGAAGGCCTGGCCTCTGGCTGGGACAGCACCAGCTCTGTCCTCTGGGACTTGTGGACCAGGACAGCAATCCTCTGGGGTAGGAGGAAGGAGTACCTATCCTCTCCACTCAGGTGTGCACATACCTGGGGAACCCCTTGGGGGCTAGCAGAGGTCCCAGGTTGCTCTCAGCACAGCTCACATGTTTCAAGGCTTCGTTCAGCAGCCATGGCACACACAAGGGTTTCCCTGGTGCAGCCCCCGCCCGTGGGCCAGGCTGGCAGGATGGTCTCATGACCAGATTAACAAATAGTCCCAGGGTACCCACTGAGCCCCACAGAGGGTTGACGACAATGGAGAGGTGTCCTGAAGAGTGCCCCGTGTCCAGTGGCTCCACTGCTGCTGCCTGGCAAGAACCCACTGAAGCCGTGTGTTGCCCAAGCACCAACGCAGAGCCTGCTGGGGATTTTCTGGGCCGCTGGAAAAGGGACAGGCACTGCTCTCACAGGGCCCTGCTTGGTGTCCTTCCTCCGGCCACACAGCTGCCTTTACCTGTTTCATACATATTCCAAGTGCATTCTTGCTTTTCTAGGTGACGCCTGTGTTCTGGTTCCACCTGAAGCCCCAGCCTTCTTCCCTACTGTGTGCATGGACTCTTCCAGCACGCACTGCACTATGGACACTGGGACAGGCACAAGTGGGTAAATGTGAATGTCTCCCAGGAGCTCTGGTCGCTGAATCTCCCGCAGCCCTTCTTGGACCCTGGATCGACTGCTAGTCGCTAAGCCTCCCATACCTCAGTTTCCCCACCTGTGCAATGCCTCCCCTCAGAGCTTCTGCTGAGAACTGGGTGTAGTGTCCTGCCTATACATTATCTTAGAAAGTGACAAACTCTCCCGCAAAGGAACAAACTGAAGTAAGCAGCCTTCATCCACCCTCACCCTCTACCTCTGCTTACATTCAGACTTCCCTGCGGTAGCAAATTTTCAAGAAGTCACAGAAACTCTCACATATCAGGCAGAGAAGCGTCAGACACGCTCTGAGAATGAGCTGATGACACCGACAGGGCCCCTTACCGTTCTGAGTTGGCGGGCATGGTGGGGTCGATGGAGACCATGGCATCATCTGTGGTCAGGAGGGAGATGGTCGTGTTCCTGAAAGACACACGCAAGTCCCTGTTTTCCACCAGAATGTGCTCTGGGGTACACATCTGAACTCGGGTCTCACATAAACTCAGAACAGAAACATGAGTCCTGGAGACCAATCTTTCACAGGGTAGTGAGGACAGAAAGGGTGGGATGTTGACACCCCATTTCCACATAAAATTAAGTGGTGTGTGTAATTCTAAGTGCTTGTAGATTTTTAAGTAATTTATCATGGGGCCAGCAGTTAGCGTAATGGCTATGTCACTGAACTCCCATGTAGCCGACCGTGGTTCGAGTCCTGGACCAGGTGGCTTAAACTCACGCCGGGCACGTGTGTGTGTGTGCCCAAGATCCTGAAAGGAGAATGGAGGAGAAGGGATTGCGGTGTGACCATCCCCTCCTTGGGGGGGGGTGATTTCTCGCTTTCTGTCTCTCTTTCTCTGTCTTTCTGGCAAGCACACAAGCCCTATAGCAAAAACCTCTAAAAAAATTTATCATGAGAATTGGAGCAAGTCTAATGTATTGAGTTGGTGTAATTTATTGAGTTGGTTGATTTTTAAAAACTATGGTAAAATAGAAACTAACATTAACATCCACAGATGATGTAATTGTGGTTTGCCTTCTAGCTCCAGTGCCTTTGGGAGTCCATCTAAATGGGCATAAATCCCCCTAAGAAATAGATACAAATGGTAAGCTTTTGGAGCCTTTTATGAGCTGTGCTACTTTGACCAAGTTACTTAAGATCTCTGATCTTCACTGATGAATTTTAGTAATCACAGGGCTGTTATAAAGAATTATGTGTGCATATACAAATATATTTTTGTATATTTATAAGTAATTTATATACATTATAAATATTTACATGTAATTTATATATTTATATACTTTTAGAAGTTATATATTTATATGTAACTTATATATTGAGACATTTAAATATTATATATTTATATAAGTTATATTATTGGGTCATTAGGAAAGTCATGATACATTTTGGCATAGAAAAATACGTCATGACTCTTCCTGATGACCCAATATATATATTTACATATGGTCTTTATATAAACATATAAAACATAAATTATGTGCAAATAAATTTATAAGATACACACACACACATTAGTCTTTAAAACAACCCTGAGATTATTAAGATTCATAAGTGAAGACATCAGAGAACTTAAGCAATTTATTTAAATTAAAATAAAGTGGTACAAACATAGACATATTATTCTTAGATAGTAATATATTGTGTATATAAAATATATATATTTCTTAGTACAGAGCTTAATATATGGTGCCCAAAACATACCCCAAACTGTGGGCAATTTTCGCTGCCACAAACTCTGCCATTTCCTGCAATTTCAGGCATGTCATTTCCTCTCCTGACTCTCCTTTTTTTTTTTTTTTACCTATCTGTGGAAAAATGCCAATTATCCTTCTCTTCATTGATCTTAACTTTAATGTTAATTGTCATGCCAAAGCTATGTCTGATTGTCATTTGTCACTGGAAAGCTAAGATAATTATTCATCATTTTACTTTATAATTTTAATAATATTATTGTAATCATTTTTAACAATTAGAAAATTCAGGTGCTTGAATAAACTGTTGATTTAGGAGACTAACTGTTAGAGAATTCTGATGATTCTGTAAGGTAGATCATTGGTCTCTCTGAGCCATTTCTGAAGTCTTTTGCTGAATGTCGCTCTATACTAAGCCTCTCAGAACAGGCGCCTCGTGGATGAGCTGGAGTTGGGACCAACCCCAAACACAACCATCCTCCTTTCTCCAAAATGAATGAATAAATGAAGGGAAAAGAGTCCCACTGTAAAGACGGTATCTCTTTAATCCAGCCCAGTGGTTTCCTCCCTGTGGACACAGCCAACCCCTGTTGACAGGTGCGGGCAGCAACTGTGGTTGAGCCTCCTCCAGAGCGTTGGTCATTGACTGGCAAGAGCTTCTGTGTGGGAGGTGAGCCCTGGGGACCTTTGGTGCCTCCTTCCTTCTCAGGTCCCTTCCTGCCAGGTGAACGGAAAGGTTGGAAGCCATGCTGTGCCACCCTGTGGGACCATGGGGGGCACTCACCGAGGCAGGCCGGTGGCGATGCAGAACAGGTCCATGATATCGCTGGAGTTGCAGTACTTGCTGAAGACCACCTGCCAAACAGAGAAGCAAAGGCATGAGGTGTGGGCAGCCTTCCACTGTGATGTCATTCTGCACGTGCTTCCTAGCCCGTTCCAACCTGAAGGCTTATTTTAAAACCATCCCTGTGGGTAGTGTGATGTTACGTGTACATCTTCTCATTTGGCCAATGTATGTGTGCTGTGCAAACATCTTTGTCCTGTTTAGTGAAGAACTGTGACAAATAAAGTGGCCACCCCTGTTGACACGTCTGCCTGTGACTTTGCTGTCCTGTGGCGCATCGTGGATGATGTGTGAGGCAGGGCCGACAACTCAGGCTAATGGCATCTCCTGGGGGCCCTTATGTTAAAAAAAAAAAGACAAATTTAAGTTCATTAGCTAAAAAAGAAAAATATATTAAAAATGGATTGCCTTTTAGTATTTGGAGACTGAGGGGATTAAAATGAATGACTCAAGCATTGTCTTGTTGTGAATCACCGTAAAACAGACTGCACATTGAGGTAACAGGGCCCACTTCCGGGTGACCGGCCACAGCTCGACAGGAGAGAAACGCCGACTTCTGCATTGGCATCCTTCTTCCGAAGGGTCCCAACTGTGGATCTTGGTTCTGAATCTTGCTCAGATACCAACTATGGTGAGGGTGGTTTCCCCAGGGTTGCCCTGCACATGGAACCTTGCACACACAAGCCCTCGTTTGAGCCTATTTTCCTGGCTCATTGCTGTGAGCCCCTGTGTGTCATCAGCCCTGGCATGACTGAGCACTCTTGAGAAGACAGCTATTTCTGATGCCCAGAGCATCATTTTTTTCAGCTAAGGTTGGTCTGCTTCTTCCTGTACTTGGCAACAGTGAAATACAGAAAACAGATATTTCTCCCCATGACTTAACCCCTCTTGAACAACATCACCTTCTGCGGACTGCTGGACCAGCCTCGATAAGTCAGAGCAGCAGGTTCTGTTCACACCTTGCTGATCACGGCCCATGGGACCTGCACCAGCAGTGACAGCTGGATGAGTGAGGCCATGCCGTGTGTCTGTAGTCACTGACGTCCGCACATCTGCTCCCCCCGGGCTGCTGCCCCGGCTCAGTCCTGTGTACCTGGATGGTTGCAGTACCTCCTCACTGGGCCCACATCCAGTCTCATCACACTACCCACCAAATCTCCCTGATGGTGCCACTTTTCTCTGCAGAACCTTTAGACCCACAGGACAGTCTACCTCCTTGGAAAGACAAGCGAGGGCCTGGGGTTTGTCCCCTTCTAGCCTGTGGCCTGGCCAAACTTTCCCGTCACAGGCTCTTGCTCTGAGCTCCCTCCCCAGGACATCCTTCTCCCCTCTCATTCTGGGTTAGGACTCATGGCGGCAGCCTCCGCTGAGCCCACTGCTGGGGGAATCTGTGACTTTGATGAAGAAGCTCAGAGCCCCACAGGGAAGGACTGCACAGGCACCCCAAACTCCTGACTCCCCAAAGCATAAACTTCTGATGGCCTCTGTGAGGTAGTGTTCAGACCCCCAGTGGGCTGGTCTGGATTTCCAGAGTTCTTCTATTTGAGAAACAGACAACTTCCTGAGCGCTAATACAACCCCCAGCAGAAGAAGCAATTACGGAGGACTGAATGAAGCGAGGAGAGAAATTGTACTGGAGCTGCTTGCAGCATTGTTGATGTGTTAATGTTTGATGTTCTGACCCTATGGGGAAGCCCCTCTCTCTTTCTTCTTAAACTCCCAAGAATCCTAAATAAGCTATTGAGTTGTCAGAAAAGCCATGAGACATTTTTGCATAGAAAAACAGAAAAAAAAAATATATCATGACTTTTCTGACAACCCGATAGGCTCTTATAAACTAAAATGAGGCATTTAAAAATGATACCTGATTTTGACTGTTTGCTCTCTACTCCCCAAATTCAGAATTTTTAAAAAATCTTTCCTTTTCACGGCAATAGCTATTTGCAAAGGTTCAGTAAGAACCTGCCATCCTTTTCAGAGGAATGTAACTGGGGAGGTTTGTGCAACCAAGGCTTTGCCCGAGAGTCGTATTTGAGGGTGCTCATTTGCTCTGGTGTCACAGAGGCACTCTTGTGGAGCCGAGGGTGACAGTACAGAGCCAATGCCTATCAAGTCCTCTTGGAGAGCTAAGCTGGTTTTCAGAGGCACAGCCTCCCAGATGGGAGGAACAGCTTGACCTTTTGGCAAGCCGGAAGCCCAGGAATATTCTGGGGACTCTGAGAAGAGAGGAGTTCGCCCGAATTTCTAGGTAGCAGAGATGAGATCTGGGAGAGAAATCTAGAGGAGGGGCTCTCTGTGCCTGGCTCTGTAGCCTCAGGACAGCAAATAACAGACTGTGAAAAGCCCGGTCAGGAAGTCTACCAGAGAAGCAAAGTCGAAAGGCCCACTCTGCATATTGGCACTCTCGCTGCCCAGCGCAGATGGCCAAGCCAACCTCAGGAGAACAACATCATTCTGTGAAGAGCAAGCTTTCTTTGAGATGATTTCTGACAAAAGGCAGGGAGGCTGTGAGGAAACTTGGAATAAGCAAATGAGATTACACTGATTCCTGCAGTGGAAAATTGCGTGTCCACTTGAGAATCCATTTTGACATTCCTCTGCTCCATACACTTCTATGGTGCTTTGATTTCTCTTTTGAGCTGGGCAACATCTTACCAGTTCCCTCAGCTAATGAGTCAAGTAAAAGTCTGGCTTGTGATCATTTTACATCTGAACGTACGGTTCATTATACCTTTCGTTGTTCATTAATCTTCAGCAGCAACAAAGCAGAGGGGCTGGGCATGAAGTGGCACTTGAGCCCTGCCAAGGGGAGAGCTGGACAGCCCCATCCTTGCTGGCGTCAGGAGAAGCACATGTCCAGATCAACCATTTCTGACTGTGGGGAAGCAACTGCAGCCCACGAGCACAGGAAGACCGTCAAGCGGCACTGTCAGGAGAGCATAGGGCTCTGTGTCCACAGAGAATAGTTTTGCCAATTCTTTATCCTTGACTCAGAAACAGAGTGCAGATATTTTAAAAAATGGGGTGAGGCAGCAGGTTGCATAGTGGTTAGGGCGTTAGACTCCCACATGGCGGACCACAGTTTGAATCCCAGACCTAGTGGCTTAAAAATCATGCTGATGCATGTGTGCCCATGCCCCAAATCCTGAGCAGAGAACGGAGAATGGATGGACACATGGCCATCCCCCTCCAGAGGGTGATTTCTCACTTTCTCCTCTCTATCTCTCTCTCTGGGGAGCACAAACGCCCTATGGGGGGGGGGAAACAAACAAACAGAAAAACAGTTGGTAAAATAAAATTGAAAATGAGACACAGAGGAAGCCATGTGGATGGAAAAATAAAGACTTCATTTTGCCATTTAGCTCGAAGGCAAGGCAGGGCTGGCATTCTTAAGGAAGCACACACACATTACCCCAAACTCGTTATGTGGTTTGATTGGCAGCACCATGATATTAAAACAAGACAAGGAAAACAAATGAGGAGACAGAGGGCTGCTCCTCGCCGGATATTGATCCTCCTCCGTATGCAGCTCAGCCCTGAGGATGTCAGCGGGAACTTCTTTGTCTGGGAGCCTTCTCACTGCCGGGTAGAATACTGATGCTTACAGGGAGCTAGCCACAAACAAGGAGCCATTCGAAGGTATTCACACAAGGAAACTGAGGCACACAGGCTGTATGCAGCTCTCATAGGCCTGGTCTGCAAGTGGTGATCAGGCCTGCACCCCAGGCCACCGGTTCTCAATTGCACTCCTATGACTCCCAGATGTCCACATGTTACTTAATGTCTGTATTCAAACTAGCTTCTCCTAAAAACAGTGCCATTGAAAGGACAGTGGATTTGAGAACGGGAAGTCCTGTTCTTAGCCAGTTGTTCAGTTTGTCCACTGGCTTCTCTTTCAGCTCACTGTCAAGATTGTAATTACTGGGGGACCAGCAGTTAGCGTAACGGCTATGTCGCTGGACTCTCGTGTAGTCGACCGTGATTCGAGTCCTGGACCGGGTGGTTTAAACTCATGCTGGGCATGTGTGTGTGCGTGCCCAAGCTCCCGAGAGGAGAATGGAGGAGAAGGGATTGCGGCGGGCCATACCCTGGGGGGGGTGGATTTCTCGCTTTCTGTCTGTCTGGCGAGCGCACGCGCCCTATAGCAAAAAATAAATAAAGAAATAAACCTCTCTCTCAAAAAAAAAAAGATTGTAATTACTGGGAGCCTCAGTTTACCATTCTGCTAATGGGGTTGATAGCATAAGCTCCCCCTGACTCTCAGGACTGTGCCAGTAAGGGAAGGTGTTTGAAAAGAATTCTTCAAAGGCTGCTGGTTTAATGCAAAAACCCACTTTGTACCACTTCAGTTGCCCATGAACTTCACAGTGCCTGTTGGTTCTAACACCCTGTGATCTTGACCCAAGTCTCAATGGGCTCTAGTTGTCAAATGACTTTTTGTCACATGTTGTGCGGCACCTGATTTTATTTTAGCAGGAATTCAAGTGTACGACAGGCAGGATTTCTAGAGCTGGGGAAGAAGGACTTTGGACTCTGCTTCTTGGTGGGGAGGAGGGCTACCCTTGGTCTTCAGGAAGTGGCAATGGAGGCCTAGGGAGGGGTCTCCAATCAGCATTTCTAAGAAATGTGCCCCACTGTTTCCCTGAATATCTGGAGGTGCTGCTCCAGCCTGGAGGACTGAACTGTCTCCTGCTTGTGTCTGCTAACAGCGCAAGGAGGGGCTTAGAAATGGGAACTTGTGCAACTCCTTTCTGCCTACCCCTCCACTTCCCCTTAAGCTAGTTATTTGAGAAAAGGAAAGAGGATAAGTTCACTGAGCATACAGATCCCCCCCCTCCCCCCCGCCCCCTGGCACAGCTCAGTTCAGGTCTGCAAGGCCTTGGCCTAGCTGTCGGGCAATCTAGAAGGGGAAGTAGGACCTGGGGTCAGGCCAGGGGTGTGCCCTCCTGCCCAGCCACCATACCAATTGTCATCAGGTTGGCTGGGCTGACGATCTGATGGTCGTCCCCCCTAGGTCTCCCCTTCCAGTGGAGACTTAGAAATGAGACCCAGAGGACTACCACAACTGGCCTGTACCCATCACTGGGCCATCCTGCATGATCCTTAGAGCCCAGACAGGCAGCCCTGGGTCCTGGTAGCCTGCCTCATCCCATGGCTGACAAGATGGGGTGAGAGGCTGACTTAAGACATGTGGCCAGTGCCCATCACACTCCTTAGAGAGATTCAGGGCTGGTGGCAGCTTGTGGTGAGCTCAGAATCCTGGGGAGCCTGTCCTGGGCCGACTACACTGGGCCGCCTGCGAGAGGAGTGAGAAGGGTGAGAGGGAGGTGCCGTGCACAAAGGGCAGCAGGGAGGATGGAGGAGGAGGAGAGCAGAGACAGGTGAGCCCAAGGCCGCCCAGCTTCTTGGGACCCACCCCAGGTCCCCGGGGCTTCTCTGGGATTTTGTGTGAACTCAGACCTCAAAGTGGCAAAGGAGTTTCTGTTGCTTGCGATTAAAAGCACCTCGATCAGGACACTTGGAAGAAATAGGGCCAGATTTTAGGGGCAGGTAGGAGATGGCTATCAAACGCAGGCCCAGGTGACCTCTGGGTGAAGGAGACAGGCCTGGCCAGCATCTAAAGCTGTTTCTGAGTCCACAGGCCTCTTTCAAGTATTTGGTTCTGTTGATAAAACAGCAAGTGGTTTTGGGTTTCCCTGTCTCCTAGCACCCCATTCAAAGGCCTACGAGAGGATGCACAAAGGGGCTTCTTAAGTTCCCATTTGCAAGCCCCTCCTCGCACTGTGTGCACACCACTGGAAGAAGGCCAAACAGCCCTCCAGATAACCAGGCTTCTTCCTTATAAGATTAAGAGGGAAGATTTGATCACTGGGAACTCCAGCTCCTGTAGGCTGCTTTATGATCTTTCTATAAAGCCAAAGAAGGAAGAAGGGATTCTGAGCTCCTTGGAAGAGCTTTCTTCTACGCTCTCCTGAGCAAACACAGCTGTCTAACCTCTGTGTAAAATGCACAGCAAGGAAAGCATGAGGGCAAAAGAGATCTGAGTGTGCAGTGAAGTGGCTGAGGACCTGGAGTGGGACTTGTCTTTGGAGGGTACGTGCTGAGTGGAAGCAGGACACAGACCCAAGGCCAGCAGTGGCCTAGAGGCGGGTGGCATGCAAAGGCCAGGCAGCCTCTGCCTGTGAGGGACCATTTCTGGATTCTTACACCTGTTCAGAAGGCTCTATGCTCTGCCATCTGGCCTGTGGAAACAAACTGAACTCACCTTGGGATCCAGGTCTGGACTCTGGCCTGTAGCCGCCTCCTTACCTGGACTCTAAGCTTGAAGTGAGCTCACCTCTCTGTGTTTCTATGGACCTGAAAGGGGCAGCATTATGCCCAGGGCACCACCTGCTTCAGTCTGTCGGGGCTGGTGCTGCGCAATGGCCTGGGTGCCAGTTCTTCAACCTACAGCAGACCCCACCAGGTGGACAACTGCCTGCACCAGGACAGCTTAGGTTTTGTGGTGCAAGTCCAGCCCTGGACTTGGAAGGCAGAGGCTGGAATGCACGGCTACCCCATCCCTGGGGCCTCTGGACCCCACGACCAGCCCTTACCTGTCACCCTGTCAGTGGCATGAGGCAGGGCCAGCACCTGCTTGCCTACCCCATCCCATGATGGCCCTGGCTGCTACACCATCTGGAGAGATGCTGGAGAGATGTTGGCAGCAGACTGAGTGTCCCATTCCCCATTTCTGCCATCACCAGTTCTGAGTTTTGGTGCAGGTGCTTATGGATATAGGCGCTCTTATTAGACTACTCAAAATCCATATATGTATGCATATATGTGAGAACTTTTTTCACATCTTAAAAAGCTGGTTTTAGTTTCCATTGTGTGCTTTCCCTTTGCTTCTTGCCTTGTCCCCCTTTTAGGATGGTTAACCAAGGGGCCGTAGGAGAGGGCTGCCCTGAGTTGGACTGCGATGTCCCAGGCACCCAGGGGACATTCAGGCTACAGAGGGGCCTGCGCCAGTAGGCGTCAGCTATACAAATGGCCTAACATCATCTCTCTGCCCCATGTACCCTGCTATCTCAGCATCTATTCAGCAGAGATGGTTGACAAGAGCTGCAAGGAAATTACTCCCTTGGGCTCTTAGGAGCCCGAGCGGAAGGACCGCTAATGACAGAATAGAGACACGCAGCCAGAGACACCCGAGCGAGCCCTGTGCCTCCAAGCTCGTGTCGGTTATTCTTCCATACAGTCTGCACCGGAAGGGGAGAGCAGACCCCGGCTCGCTTTTCTACTTCTATATGAAGCACTTCCTCGCAGCTGCTGCGAAATTTCTTGCTGGGTTTGTCAGATTCAAGTTTGAATTGGCGTCAAGTCAATGACGACTGGAAATTGTGGGTTTCTTACACAGACATTTGTGGTTCTGTTACAAAATGCTCCAAATCCTGGACAAATACGGTAAATGAGTGGCAATTAAGGTTGGGCTAAGTTTGGTGTGGTGGTGGTGGGAGGAACCATCAAATCAGAACCATCACAAAAGAAAGTGAGGGGCAGGGCAGGGGTGGGGATGGTGCGAGGTGCCCCCCTCAGGGGGCTCCCACAGCCCTGAGGACTTGCTGAGAGGCCAGCAGCGGTCTGTCTACCAGAGAGATCCCACAAACGGGCAGGCCAGGAGAGCATTTGCTTCCTTCCCAAATCACTACAGACGTCCATATTACCTGTCAAAATCATTAACAGTGCCCATGTCGGATGAGTCGTCTGGGGTTGCTTGGTGTAAAACGTGCAGCTATGTTCGCCGTTACCACTTACACTACCGCGGGATTTTTTATTCAATCGCCTTAGCAACAATTTCCACCGAGCTTCTTTGAACTTAGTGTAACAAATAGCAAGCAAAATTGCCTCATTATAATTCTCCTACAAGCTTTGCCCCCAGCGATTTTAAGTGGTCAGCTCTGAAGAGGAAAGCCCAGGCATAGAGACTCAGTGCTGGGCTCCTGCAGGAAGGAGGGAAGAGGTGTGCTTTCTTTGGCATCACGATGCCCTTCCCTAGGAGAGAGGGGCGGCTCTCCCCCCTAGAAGGAGCTGGTTAACGAGAGCTGACGCCCCAGCAGGCTGGCTCCTGGCCCCCTCCTCATCATGGTCACCTGGCCCTCTGACTTCAGCTCCCTGAACAGCTGACACCCCAACATTATCCTATCGTCATATTTTTGTTTACTCTTGTAACTTGATGATGACTTTTTTTTTTAAATATTTAAAAAAAAGTTTTGGAGAGGTTTTTTGCTATAGGGCGTGTGAACTCGCCAGAAAGAGAGACAGAGAGACAGAAAGTGAGAAATCATCCACCAGGGGGAATGGCCATGCCACCATCCCCCCTCCTCCCCTCTCCTCTAGGGATCTTGGGCATGCATGCACATGCGCCTGGCGTGAGTTTAAGCCACCAGGTCCGGGACTCGAACTGCGGTCGACTATATGGGAGTCCAGCAACATAGCCATTAGGCTACCTGCTGATCCCAATGATGATGTTTATTAATTATAAATGTTCAAGTGACATCAGAAACCTATTCAACCAAAATAAGGGATACCGATATCTCGAAACAGCCACTTAAAACACAAGAGATTAGCAAATTGGCAACAATGAACAAGTGGCGGGTAGCCCCAACTGGAAGGAACCCAGATGCCTTCTAATGGGGGGATGTTAACAAACCATGCTAACACAGCCTGGAGCATGACTCAGTGAGAACGAAGAGAAACCACTGGTGCACGCAACAGCTTGGATGGACCTCAGAGGGTTTATGCTGAGACTATAAACAAAAGTCAATCCCCAAAGGTTACACACTGTATAATCCTCTTTACATGATCTTCTTGAAATGATAGGATTAGAGAGATGGGGAAGAGATTAAAGTTCACCTAGGGCTAAGGATGGAGTGCAGGAACTGGCAGGGGCTGGGGCTGGGGCGGGCGATGTACAGCAAAGGGATGGCTGTGGCTCCTATGGGGATGCTTGTGCAGATGGAATTAGCTCCACACCATGACTGTGGCGCTGGATATGAGAACTGGCACAGGGGATGACACAGGGAGAAGACATACACACACTCACGTGAGTACAATGGAAACCAGGAACCCGAGTAACAGTGGGTGGTCTCTGTCCACATCCCGGTTGTGATCCGGAACCATAATTTCACACATGTAGCCATTGCAAGTAAATCTCCTGCATTCTCTCCTACGGCTGCGTTTGCCACTACTAGTATTTCCAAGTTTATTTGAAATGACGTAATGGCCCCAGAGCAGAGGTGGTAAGGAGTGTGTGTGGCCCGGTGGACAGCAGTTTGACAGTACATCTGCCCTTTTTACCAAGAATCCTCTGTCCAGGAATTGTCCTTAGGGAAATAGTAGCAATAAACATACTAAGAGCAATAAACATAATAAGAGCTTTATGAAGCGCCAGGCTCCAGGACAGCGCTCTCCATGACTCCGTCCCCTCTCAGTAGACGCCCTGACCCCTGTCTGGTGGCTTGTGTTTATTACTGTTGTTATTTTTGGTCATTTGTCAGAGGGCATGTGTGCTCACGAGAGACAGAAAAAGAGAGAAAGCATCCCTCACAGGGGATGGTCACACCACAATCCCTTCTCCTCTACCTTTCCCTCCTTTGGGGATTGTGGGCATGCATGCACACATCCTGAGTGTTTCTGAAGCCACCAGGGTGAATTGCACAGTCAGCCATGTATAAATCCAGCTCCTTAACCACTGTGCCACCGGCTGGCCCCTCTTATATTATTTATTGCAGAGAAATGGAATTAAGCTAAATATTTCATAAACAAAGAAGTGATTCCATTTTAGTAAGTCTCCAAGGTGGAATATTATAGATGCATTAAAAATCATATTTTTGAAGACTATTTAATGCTATATTAAAAATGCTGATGATGAAATGCTGAGTGAAACTGATCGGGACACCAAAGAATGTAACACACACACACACCTGCATGAGGAAATACTAGCAAGAGAAGCCCTAAGATAATGGTTTTAAATGGGTGGTGGAATAATAGATCATTTCATTTCTTTTTGACACTGTTCTGCATTTCTCATATTCTCTACAATGAACATGCAGGCTTTTACAACTAAGATAAAAGCCATCTAGCTGAAGCTGGTAATTGATAACAGAACTAGCTTATGGGCACGCTGGGCTGCATTTACATAAAATTCTCATGAGGGGAAAAAAGGCCTTTACCATTTTTACTTGGAAAGAATGTGCTTTGGCACTAAGCCAAGCAGAGGAGAAAATTAAATGACAGTTACAGAGGACAGACCCCAGTGTACACATGGCAGAGAGCTAGGAGCAGTGGGGCACTGGTGCGTGAGAGGGAGGGCGACACCAAGAAATCAGTAAGTGGAACTCCACAGGGAGGTCTGAGGGAGGGAGAACAGGGATTGGGGCAGAAGAGGGTGGCTCCTGGGAAGGGCTCCATGGTTCCCACTGGCCACAGTGCCTAAGCCAAGCAATTTTACAAAGACCAAGGGGCTTGTGGGATCTGTGCCTGGGGACCTCACGGGTGTGCAGAAGGAGAGAGGAGAGGAACTGCCCGACCATTTTTCTTTCCTAACAGTTGCCAGGAACTGCTAGAGGAAGCCCCCTGGCCAGGCCTCCCACCCTGGGAGCGAGCCTCCACAGTGTGAAAGAATTTGGCCACCAGATTCCCATATATTCAGGACCCCGTGGAGGTGAGGTTTTTGGTCACCAGGAGAGGTAGGGCCACTGTCCTGGGTCCAAAGTGTCTTGCAGAGGGTCTGCTGAGTTACAGTGCTCAGGCGGTCAGGCCTGCCCTTATCTACAGAACGTGACAGCACGACCCTCCTCATGCAATGAGATGGGGTTCTCTTGATCTGGGGAACACTAGGACAAATGAACCAAAGTGAAGCTGAGGTCAATGTGAGCCTGCAGTTGTCACCTCTAACCCCCAGTTCTAAACATGGTCCTTGCACAAGAACCCTCTCGGTTCCCCATTAATTCTCTATCAAGTGATATAAATGCAAAATTGCAAATAGACACTAAGAAACGTGTTATTTAACTGTTCGTATGTGATTTATGTATTGGGATTACACACAAGAAAAAGTGGTTCAGTTCCTAAAATTAAACAAATAGTTGACCTAAACTCTTTGGCCATCACGATAGTGGAGGGTGGAGGCCTGGCCGAGAGGACAGTAGGTCAAGAGAGTGCAACCAAATGCACTTAGCTGGTTCTGTTCTAACTAGCAGGCCTTGGGTGGGCTGGAACCCATGCCGTCCTGGCTGTTTCATGTGTCCAGGATCACCCCAGTCAGGTGTTGGTGGTGTTCACTGCTCCAGGCACACATAGCGTAGAGGAGCAGGTAAGGAGGTCAGAATCGCGAGTTCATTTCCAGCTCTTCCTCTTACCAGCTTAGCCAGGGCAGATCCCTCAATGTTTTGTGGGCTCTGATTTCTCAGCCACAAAGCAGGCGTAATCCCACCTTGCCTGTGGGAATGTTGGGAGGACTCATCATGGCAGACACTGGGTTTGCCTGGTACATAATAAGTGCTCAGATGAGTGGCAGAGCCTTGAAACCCAAAGATGGTCTTTTCTTCTCCTTGTCTCTTCTAAAGCTGTTTTCACAAACGAGAAGCACCACGGAGATACCTATATCTCTAAGGTCTCTATGACAACAGGCTAGCTTTGCAGGTTCTGATTGTTCTAACTGACTGGACTCACCTCCCTGTATTACTAACTATATCCAACTGTGCCAAGGGACAATGAAAACTGGAGATTCTATTGATGCCAATAGGTATTAGGTAATATCAATCACACAGGATTTAGAAAACAAGCTGACAGCTTAGATGATCAATTTGACTTCACGCTGGTTAGAGTCAGGGTTTCTCTTTCTCCTCAGGACAGGGGTCTTTGGAGGGTGAGGTCCTTGTGGGCAGCTCCTCTGCATCCCAACAGTGGGCAGGGTGCAGGAACGCTGGGCCTTAGCATCCTTCCATGTGGTTTTATGTAAAAGAACTGAGGGTGCCAATGCTGCCACTACCATCCCCAGCTAACAGAGTCCATGCCAGAACCAGAGCCCACACCTGCAGGCCAAGCAGCCCCGGATGCTCACAAGGACCACATGAACTTGGTGCCATTGCCAGCCCCACAGACAAGGGCTGGAAGCCACCTGGAGGGCAGAGGCCGGCCTGTCTGGACACAAAAACACAAACTCAGAATCACATGGCTCCCAGCCCAAGGCTCCAGGGATGCCTGCTGCCCTCGAAGTCAAACTTTCAGCTGTGGTCTGATGGCATGCAGAGGTGCTCGCTGGGCCTCCTTGCTACCCTTGCCTCCACCCCCAAAAGAGAAGAAGCATCTTCTGTTTGCTTTGCTCTCCTACTATGGATATTTCTGACTGCATATTCAGATGAATGAATATTGATTTTTAACCCTTACCCCACCCCCTGCAAAGGAAAAGAAACCAGTCTGAATTCCTCTTATTTTGTCTATCACAGACTGTGATTCATTTTTCATAGCATTCATACCTATTAAGCTTTTACATAAGCTTTGACAGGCTTCTGTTAGGCTTTGTTTGCCCTTGAAGCAAACCAGAGTATTTGAGTATGGGTCCTGGGTCTCACGCTTCATGAGAACAGACCAGCCCCATCCTTAGGAACAGCCAAAACCTAACCCAATGGTGGATTCACAAATTTTTGTCTTTAGGGAAGCTACAAAGTAAATTTTCCATCATCTTTTTAGTGCCTGAAATGACAAGTGTTTAATATAAAAGGTAAACAAGTTATAAAGAAACTGTGACCAAAATCCTACAATCTGCTGTTTTTTTCTTATTACCCCAAGCCACGAAAACATGTTCACTGAAGATAATACTGTGGCCAGCTATCTAGCTATCCACCCATCGATCTATCCATCTATGTATATATGCGGTTCACCTCTAATTGTAAATTACAGGCATAAATTAGAACACATCGCTCATCCTGTTTGTCTCTTGCTTTTGGAAAACTTAACAATAATAATAACTACATTCAGAATGGGTTATTGCTAACCACCAGCAATCACTGCTTTTTTGTTGGGTAAAATAAAATCAGTATTAGGCTTCATTTTCCTTTCCAATTTAGTTAGGAGATATTTTCTGGTCATTGCATTTGAAAAGAGTATAAAATAACAGCGAAAATGACCATTTGTTGCCCTGTGCCAGACCCATTACAGATAGACTCTGGCATTATGCGAACACTCTGACAGACATATGCAAAAGTAGGAGGAACAGAGGGACAAAACCTCTGCCCCCCCCAGCCCCTCCTGCTTTGACTATGCCCCCACCACCACTGGAGCTATTTTAAAGCTCATTTCAGACATCCTATTATTTCATCTGTGAGTATTTCAGTAGGGAGTGCTAACATCTAAGGATTCACTCCTGTGTAAGATAACCACAATGCGATTGGCACATGAAAAGAAAATTAACACCAATCCCTCATCGCTTCTCAGACTGTCATATATTTATATATATCTCATTAAGACGTATTTTAAGGATCAAGGGTAATATGTGTTCTTCAACAAATAAGGCAAGAAAAGAAAAGGGAATGAAACATATGGATAGAAAGAGACTTACAGAAACATCAAGTAAATGCAATGTGTGGGCCTTGTTAGGATCCTGACTTAAAAACAGATGTATCTGTGTGTGTGA
>NW_006160004.1:137956-155805 GCF_000334495.1 Tupaia belangeri chinensis
AGAGTGTGTGTGGAGAGGGCCTCTTCCCTTTTCTTGCCATTTATTGCTGAAGCACATACATTCTTTTGATCTTTAAACACACCTTAAAGGTGGCATTGTTGCTCCTACTTTTCAGATACTAAGGCTGAGAGAGTTAAGTAGCTTTTCCAAGGCCACACAGAGTCAGTGGAAATGAAAAGAAAGGGCAATTGTAAGTGTCCAGCAGAGGGACGACAGCCAGCCCAGAGGGTGAGGAGTTGGTGGCCGAGTGTGATAAACTGTGGTCAGATGGTGAAGCCCGTGGAGAGGCGAATGCACTCAATTATTGACAGAATTCAGATGCAGCACACATACAAACCTCCTGGCAGAGAAAGTTTGGCAAATACAAAGAGAGGCGCCTGAATACCAACCTCAGTGCCCTTACAGAGCTTGTATGGTTGTGATGAGAGGGAGAAAACTCCAACAAGCCCACTGAGGTCACCAGTCGGATAAGTTCTGAACTGGGTTCGAACACCTGAGTTTGGGCTCATTCTCTATCAAACTGTGTGTCCCTAGGCAAGTCTCTTAACTCCTCTGAGTCTCACTTTTCTCATCCTCAAAGGGGATAATGCCAGCTGTGCCTCTTCAAGAAGCTGCAAGGCCCTCTCCCAGGAGAGACACATTCCCAACAGGCTCATGGCTCCATTCCTAGCTTGAGGTAGGCTAGTTCCTTCACCTCTTCATCCCCTAGTTCATTTGCAACTAGGGACGATGTCAGCTGCCTCTATAAAATACTTAGCAAGCACTAATGTGCGTTACAAATGTCTGCCAGGCAGAAATGACCCCTATCCTACTGGTGTGAAAACTGAGGCCCAGGAACATGTGGCCCGTGGTATTGCTGGATTAAAACCTATCAGCTATTCCAAGGCCTCTACATAAGCAACCACAGTGGGTGTGGAGAGGGGTAGGAAGCCGGTGTTCCAGGCATATCATCACTTCTATGATCTCTTCATGTTCTTTCTCTTGGGCCCAGCACATAGGGTTCAATAAATGTCTGTTAAGTGAAATGATTTGAGAGGCACATTTTTCCTAGCATAGTGTGAGTTAACCGAATGAAAATATACAGCAAAACTCTGCAGAGAAGCAGAGACATGCCCAAGATCCTGCCTGTAATGCGTGGCAGGCAGGCAGGTGGGGGATGCAGTGATGTCAACAACCAACACGAAAATAAAGGCAGATGTGTGAAAGAGGGATTGCTCAGGGATGAGGAGGCCAGGAGGCCAGGGCGGGTCAGACTAGAGCAAAAAAAAAGCACGATTTCCTCACCCTGCCCCACCACTCCCCAGATCAGAGATCCTGGTGGGGTTAGGGTGCTGACTCCATAAGGTGGGAACATAGAGCAGACAGAACTGTGGAAAGGTGGGGGAGCTGAGGTGAGACAAGTGGTTACAAACAAATGACCAAGAAGCTTCATATAGAATGAATAATGCTCCTGCCCCCAAAGTTGCCTGCTCTGGCTTGACCGTGTGCCCCAGAAATTCACGTGCTGGGACATGACTGTATTATCTGTATTGTAAAGGCATTAAGTAGGCTATTAAGAGTAGGTGGCTGGGGTATCAACCCCTTCATGGTTGACGGTAAGTCCAAGTGGGCAGTGGCTTTTCCACGGTGCTTACATCATGGAAGCAACAGTCTCATGAGTAGATTAATGATGTCTTTCAAGACCCAGTAAGTTCAAACTCTCATGAGAAAGGGTAAAATCTCATGAGAGCTGGTAGTTGTAAAAGAGACCAGTTAGGACCTCTCTCCCTCTCTCTTTGCTCATGCCCAGCATCCTCTGTGATTCTATGGGCCATGCTGCAGACCTAGGACTTTGACTTTCTTTTTCTAAAATTTGCTATAGGGTGCATGTGCTTGCCATGCGGTAAAATTTGCTATAGGGTGCATGTGCTTGCCGTGGTGGAGAGGGAGAGAAAGACAGAGAGAACCCCACGGGGAGAATGACCATGCCTCAACACTTCTCCTCTTAGGACTTCGGGCATGCATGCATACATGTCTGGTGTGTTTTTCAAGACACAGGGTCCAAGACTTGAACTATACCGATGGCCGTGTGAGAGCCAGATACGTTAACCACCACACCACCTGGCTGCCTGGATTCACCTCTTCATTCCCTAGTTCATTTGCAACTTGGGACGATGTCACTTGCCTCCATAAAATACTATAGAGGATTCTATAAAATACTACAGTGGATTCTAGCCACCAGACTCTCGAGTTTGTAAATAAACTTCTATCTTATTGATAAAAGCACCCAGGCTCAGGTATTTCTGTTGACAATGCTAAAAGTGGACTAAGACAATACCCAAATCCTACTCCCTGGAACCTGTGACAGTTGCCTCACGTGGTAAAGTCTCTGCAGGTAGGATTAGGTTAAGGATTTTTAAATGAGATGATCCTGGATTACTCAGGTGGGCCCTAAATGAAATCGTGAGTGTCCTTTTAAGAGAGAGGCAGGGAGATCTGACAGATAGAGGAGAAGGTGATGTGAAATGAGCACGGGGAGATGCTGGCCTTGAAGACCGGAGTGATGTGGACACAAGCCAAACACTGCTGGTAGCCACTGGGGGCAGGAAGAGGCAAGGGATTCTTCTCCAAAGCCTCCAGGGAAGTGTGGCTCTCTGACACCCTGATTCAGCCCAGTGACATTGGGTTAAAATTCTGGGTTTTGTACTTCTAGGGCTGTGACAGAATCCGTTTCTGTTGTGTCAGCCATGTCATTTATGACTCCATGTTAGCACAGACACAGCCTTAGAAGGCTGGAGTCCTTCTCTCAGATAACAGGAGTCTGGGAAGCTGTGTGGACCTCAGAGTATACACAGTAGTTGCCCCTTATCCACAGGGATATGTTCCAAGGTCCCCAGGGGATGCCTGAAACTGTAGATGGTCCCAAACCCTATGTACAGCATGGTTTTTCCTACACATAGGTACATACCTATGATAAACTTTAATTCATAAATTAGACACAGTATAGTAAAATATTAACAATAGCTAATCATAAAATACAACAATTATATTGTAATAAAAGCTACATGAATGCGGTCACTCTCAGTCTGTCTCAAGATACTCACTGTGCTCTATTCCTGTACTTTCAGACCGCAGGTGACCACAGTTTGACAAAGCTGCAGTAAGGGGAGTATATGATAGGTCTGATCTTTTTGCTTTTGAGAGATTTTTGCTATATGGCATGTGCGCTCACCAGAGAGACAGACAGAAAGTGAGAAATCGCCTCCCACAGGGGGGATGGTCATGCCGCAATCCCTTCTCTTCCAGTCACCTCTTGGGATTTTGGGCACACATGCACACGCATCTGGTGTGTGTTAAGTCACCGGGTCCAGGACTCAAACTGTGGTTGGCCGTGTGGGAGTCCAGCGATGTAACCATTATGCCATCTGCTGGTCCTTGGGGCCAATCTTTATGAAGGCCTGGCCAAGTGTAAATAACAAGATGCTGAAGGCTCTGGAGCAGGTCAGATGTGCCAAGGCAGCCTTTGCACCCTGAAGGTTGCACCCTGATGGCAGCCTGGGTAGGACAGGGCAGGGAGGGCCAGGAGTGTGGGTGGGTAGAAGAGTCCTGGCACCCGGCGAGCTGTCCCTCTCCCCTCTCCATAGTACCGCGGCTGCTGAAGCACCCTAGGGGACACAGGGCTGTCTGGCTGTGACGGAATGTCAGGGCCCATTTCCCGCCGCGTCTGGTGGCTCTGGGCCTCCGCAGCGCGGAGCACATTTGTCACAGCTGAGTTGCTCATCACTCTTGTCACTCCTCTGGATTGCTTTGTTTGTGCTTTTTCACTTTTGGTGTCTGAAGCCACTCTCCACAGTTATAAATAATGGATCAGAGGGGACTGAAAATGCAAAAATCGAGGAACCAAAGAACAGAAAGGTGCTGAGCCCAAGCTCTGTTCAGAGACTGCGGGGTGGGGAGGTAGGAGGTGATTTCTGAGGCTTTCTCTCAGCCACATGTGCTGGACTTCTGGAGCGCCCACTCAAGAAAGGAGCTACCCTTCTCCCTGGGCCCTCGCCTGGCCCTCTGTCTTACACTGACCCACTTCCCCATGGTTGTCAGGACCCCGAGTGAGGTCCAGCGCGCCTCTTTCCCAGGCCTGGGTTCCTTGGTACCCTGAGGACAGGAGGTAAAAGAAGGGGAGAGTGAGTGAGCAGTGGAGGAGGGGGGAAGACCTTGGCTCCTCCCTCTGACCAGGACCATTCGTTGCAGAGCCAGGCAGCACCTTCAGCCCAGATTCAGGCGGTGTGGAAATGGCGATGGCTGTGGCTGTGACTTAGAGGAAACTGGGAAAGCAAGACCCCAGACTGGGGCAGGGAGAGGGGAGAAAAGAACGCCCACTCCCCAACTTAGCCTGGGACAGCTCTGGTATCGGTGAGCAAGCCCCATCAGCTCCAGCATCATTTCCAAATGGGAAAGAAACACGGGGCCTGGGGGATTCCACCATAACTGCAGTGGGAAAGGGGCTGCTCATGTGATGAGGCCCTCCAAGCAGAGGCCCCGAAAGACACCTGCTGGGGTCTGAACTTGCATAAAACCCCAAGCTGCAGCTTCTGGGAGCAGAGAGGTCCTGCGGAAATCTGAGAAGCTGCTCTGGTGTTTTCATCTCCCCTTCCTTGGTCCCTCTGCCCTCAGGGCCTCTCTCCCTTGCTACACTGAGCGGCAGATCTCAGCTCCGTGTGGACGAGGGGATGATGGCTGATAGGACTCACCCCTCCTGTCACACCATGCAACACACAGCACCACTTTCTTTACCTGTTCCAAGAAGACAACGTAAGCGCACAGGGCAGACAACGGGGCCGGGAGGGGCGGGGGGGATGTCCTTGTTTAAGATTCTTTTCCAGAACCCTCCACTCAACTCTAATTTTAAATTAACCTTTTAAAAAAATGTGCCTGGGCTAACTGGTAGCATGGTGGTTGAGGCAGTTGGCCATGTAGGCCAACTGCCCAGTTCAAGTTCTGGACCCAGCAGTGTGAAAAACCCTCTCTCAATCCAGAGAGGTGGGAGAGATGGAGAGGGGACTGCGGCGTGGGCATCCCTCATGGGACGCTTTCTCACTTTCTCTTTCCAGTGAGCACATGTGGCCTCTGGCAAATAAAAAAATAAAAAGAAAGAGAGAAAGAAAGCAAGAAAGCAAGCAAGAAAGCAAGAAAAGAAAAGAAAAGAAAAGAAAAGAAAAGAAAAGAAAAGAAAAGAAAAGAAAAGAAAGAAAAGAAAAGAAAAGAAAAGAAAAAGTGCGCCCTGTCCATAACAGCAACCAGGTTTAGGCGCCATGTCAGGGTCACAGCCTTCTCACGGGTCTGCACGTGCCCCTTCTGAAAACTAGCAGGCTCTCTCCCTATGTCTACCAGCCTGATGTCTGAGAGGATGGACTTAGGGGCTGCTAGGAATCTGGAGACTCTCCCCTCCAACTTTCTCTTGTGCAGAACCTGGTGGTCACGTGGCTTGTCTAGCCTGCAAAGCCTGCAGCTCCCCCAGCTCTGCCCTTCGTCCCTGGCTGTGAGGATGAAGAAGCGAAGTCCATGGACGGGAGGGAGTGGCCACATGTCCAGATGGGCCACGTGCCCCGACTTGCTGGGGTGGGGGTGGAGCACAGCAGGCACACTCAGCTGTCACCACTTAGCCTTGGACCATGGGGCTCTCTCTAGTGACTTCATGGTCTTCCGGGTCCCTCTGTCATTACTTCATGATTGTAGAGGCCACAGATGGGGATGGGTGATGGTCATGGTTGCTTCTCAAATGAGGTTTTGGACTGCACTGTGTCCCCCCAAATTCAGGACCTCAGAGTATTACTGTATTTGGAGACAGGATCTTTAAAGAGCGATTAAAGTAAAACAAGGTCATCAGGATTGGCCCTAATCCAATGTGACAAGAGTCCTTCTGAGAAGGCAGATGAGGGTAGACACACACAGGAGGACCACGTGAGGACGCAGGGAGAAAATGCCATCTGTGAGCCTAGGAGGGAGGCCTCGGGAGGAGCCAGCCTTGCCACACCTTAACCTCGGACTTCAGCCTCCAGAACGGGAGAGTTCGTTTCTGTTGTTTGAACCCTTCCACGGCCCCTGTCTGGGGCATCTTGTTACTGAAGCCCAGCCCGCAGACTGACTCAGGAGAATGCAGAATTCATAAAGTTGAGACCACCATGTTGAGGCTGGTCCTTGGCACGTTTATTCATCCCGGGTCACTACACTGATGGCCTGGGCTCTGCCAGTCTTGAGTTGGTGGGTTTATGTGGAAACAAGCTTTTTCCCCTTGTTCCTGCTTTGCCACCTCCCGCACTGGGCCAGGGGGAGGGGACCCAGACATATTCTGGCTCCAGCACTGCTGGCCGGGCTCCCTGAGGGCCTTGCGAATGCGGACAAATGCTGGTGGAACACGTGAAAGTAGGTGCATTTGTGGCGGTGAAACACGTGAAATTAGTTGCTTTTGTGGCCCCAGCCATTAAACACTGCTTTCTCCTTTGTAAAGAACGCGGCACAGATTCCAGAGCCTGGAGGACCCGAGGGGGCTGGCCTGCTCTTCCCTGGAGGATGTGTGCTACCCGAGAGGGTGCGAGCTCTTCCTGTCCACACCGACTCTCCAGCACACCACCCTCCCAGCACGCGGGGGCCTGATTAGGAAGAGGGGCTTGGGGCAGCGTCTGAGGCTGGCAGCAGTTTAAGAGATGAGTAAACCCAAGCTGCAGACATTTTAGTCTGCACCAAACAGAGAAATGTTTTCTCGAAGGTGAGCTAAGAGCCACTCATTCATTATTCAACAGATAACCTCCAACCCTGCACCTGCCCAGGTACTGCTTTGTGCTGGTCTCCAGGCAGGTGCAGAGTTAGGGAAAAGTGACAATACGCCCAAGTGCCAAGGGCTGGCCATGACAAGGCAAGTGAGGATGCTGATGGCCAATGACTGGAGTGCCAAGAGGCACCTGCATCTGGCACAAGGGTTCAGAGGGGCTTTCTAGGTGGCCTGGGAAACCACTGAGGACAAGGGCAGCAAATGTGTGCAGGTGTGAGAGGAGAAGGGCCAGGAGGTGGAGCAAGGTTAGGGAGGGGCCAGCAAGGCTGGGGCAGGTGCCCAAGTCCAGCTCCCCTGAGCCCCAGATGAAAAGCAAGCAGGTGATGTGCAGATGGGTGTCTGAGCTTCAGAGAGCTCTCTGGGGCAGGTGTGGTCAGTGTCACTCCTTCAGAGCCAGACCAAACCCTTGGAGGGCTAGAATGTGGGTGGCACACAGCAACTACCTGAGGGCCCTGTGAGTGCCGTAACGAAGTACCACACACTGTGCTGAGCACAACCCTGACTCTCAGGGTTCTGGAGGCCAGAGTGCGAGACCAAGAGGTCTGCAGGGCTGCTTCCTCCTGAGGCTCTAGGGAAGGGCCCTTTCTCACCTTTCTCCCAGCTCTGGTGGTTGCTGGCAACCCCTGGCTTACAGACACGTGTCTCCAGTCTCTGCCTCCCTTGTCACATGGCCTCAGTCCTGTCTTCTGTCCTCCTTGTGTCTAGATTTCCCTCTGCTTAGAAAGACACCCGTTCTATGGGACTGGGGCCACCCCAACCCAGTGTGAACCTGATTCAATGTGATGATGTCTGCAAGGACCTTGTTTCCAAATAAGGCCACACTCCCGGTACCAGGGTCGGGGCATGGATGTATCTGTTTGAGGAGGGGATGGCTGGAGCTTAGTGGCTGGACATGGTCACAATGTAGGCAGGCAGGAGTCCAGAGGAAACCAGGGCTTGAGTGGCAACGTGGTGAATAGTGGCTACAAGTATGGACATAGGAGGCCTCTGAGAAAAGATGGGAGTCGAGCCGGGTAAGCTTGAGGAGCCCTGAGGGAGCTTCTGTGGGACCAAAATTTGGAATCAGTAGAGAGGTCCTTCCTCCTCCCTCCCCTCCTCTTCTTCCTCCTTCCTTTCCTATTAACTGCCTGAACTTTTACTAGAGTTTAAGCGTGGCTTTCTGCTAGAAAGAATATGCAGGTGCTGGGGCTGGAGCTGCCCCCTGGACGGTCACCTCGGGTCAAGCCTTCAGGACCCTCCTTCCCCAGATTCGGTCTTCTCAGCACCTGCCTGTTTGGGGAAGGTGCGTCTCCATGACGTCAGGCCTGCAGGCGGTATGTCCCCGTGCCATGCTGAGACAGGCCCTGCATCACCGGTGTGCCCAGGTCACGCAGCACCATGTCCTGCAGCACCAATCCAGGCAAGGCAGCCCGGGGCACTGAGCACAAAGAATCCCTCTGGACCTGCTATTTTTAGTTGGTGCCTCAGGCTCAGTGGATGACTGGAGCCACTAACCCCTGGATTTTTTTTCCCAGAAGCCACGCCTGGCACTCAGGGGCAGGTGGGAATGAGCCACACCTTGAGGGGGCCTACTGGTGTCTGGACCCCATTTGGCCCCAGGGAATCCTCTGGGGGTTCCCTGACCCACTGGTGGATTTGGAAACCCCAAACCCCACAGGCACCGGAGCATGCAGGGGCCTGGCATCCAACCCGAGAGTCAGGACCCCGGAGAAGCCCAGGTCCTCAGGGGAAACCTGGTGGGTGGTGCTAAAGGAAGGCTAGCTGTGGCAACAGGGCACGTGCTTGGCAGTGAGGTGAGGTGAGGGGGCGCTGCTGTGCCCATGGCTCCAATACCCAGCGTCTGGTATGGGCTCAGCCCACACCCTCCAAACTCATTCACAAGAATCCTATTAAAACAGGGCCAACGCAGTAAGCGTTTAACCCTTTGGGCACCTGGCTTGGCAGGTTTCAGTCTGATCCTGAATGGGCTGCCTAGGCCTCTCCCACCAGCTCTCAACTCCTGGAACTTCCAGGGATGCTGTTGACTCCTTTGTCATTCTTGGGTTAAACTGCGTGTGTGCGTGCGTGTATGCGTGTAGTATGAGTGTGGTGTGAGTGTGAGTATATGTGTGTACTGTGTGTGTGTGTGTGTGTGTAAGCTGTGTGTGAGCATATGTGTGTACATGCCATCAGAAGCCCAGCTTCTGCTCCGAGGCTGTGACAGACTCATTCACCTTCACAGCCCAGTGCTGCCTGACACTGCGGAGGAGGAAATGCAGGGCCCCTACACTGTACCGCATTAACCCCTTTGCTTTGTCACAGGGCACTCCCCTCTGGACCTGCACTCATTGGAATATTCCAGATCAGGAGGGCACAGACACCATCCCCCACCTCTGCTGTTTGGTGCTTGGCTTTCAAAACACTCTGTACAAAATGGGACTGGAATAAATGTGGGTCATGGCTCCACACCCTGGCAGGCTCCAGGAGGACGTCTTTCTTAGTCTAAGGACTCCAAGGGCAATGCCACTTTCCCCAGGCAGGCAGGTATCCTAAGCTTCGGAAGTTCTGTTAAGACTGACAGTCCAGTGTCTTAGGCTTACATAGGAAGCTTCATTGAGAGATGTCAGATTACACATGACCATCAACCCTAACACCAATCAAATCTTCGCTTTCCCCCCTGTAGACTCATAGAACACAAGCTTGATGGAAAGTGTTCTGGGGACTGTCCCCCAAGTCCTTTGCCAATGGTGGGAGCTGCAGACCCCAGTTCAGCTTCTGCCAAATGGTCAGTCTTTGCAAAGCCAGCACACCGGACAAGCTGCTTTGCACAAAAACTCCAGGTAGAGGGATTCAAAAGACCTCTAGACGGTAATATCGAATGTGCTCCTCCTTTCCCTTTAGTTGTAAGTCCATAAAGTCTTTCAAAAATTCTCCAAGGCTAGAAGCCATGGTGATAAAGAGCCTGAATCACTGGACTCTATTAACCATTTTATCTCCAACTTAACACAGTGTGCAACTGGCTTTGGTGACAGACAATGCCCCAGGTGATCAAGTCCCAGGTGGACACTACTCTAGTCACTCTCAAACCTGCCAAATGAACTTGCCTTGGAAGAGGACAGGGTGGCGGCTTATCTGCGAGGCAGCATCCTGGTCTAAACCAAGGAGTTTGTGACCTATCCCAGGAGCCTCCTCAAATTCCATGGTGGGCTCTGCCTTTGTTTCCTGGAAGCTCAGTGAGAGCTGAACGGCTTCCTGAGGCTGCACAGCAGCTGAGGAGGGAGGAGCAAAGACAGCCGAGTGCTTCTAGGCTGAAATGGATGACAGAGACCAGCCATACTCCTCAAACACAGAGAGGCTGTTCCCAGCAACTTCCTGTCAGAGGCTCATGGGTATCACCCCCCGCACCCCCAAGAGAAAGCAGTGAACCTGAACCCTGGGGACCCCAACACAGCTGGAGAGCACACAGGTGTGCCCCCAGCAAGGAGTGCTCCACATCAGGTGCTACCCTGTCCCATCCACCCGAGCCAGGTGTCCCCTCTCCCTGCCCCTCAGCACAGTCCCCACAGAGCTCTATCTCTCCAAAACAGAGGAGAACGGAAGGTTATCTGTGGTCTTTACCTTGGGGAGGAAGATGGCTAGAAGGAGGATGGATGTGGGGCTACCTGGGAACAGCGTGCCACGGTGCTGGAAACCCAGCTCAGGCTGAGCTGCTCTTCATTGCTCGGGGCACACTCAGACACACGCCCAGTACAGGAACCATGCAGGATGCCCACGGGCCACTTGATAAAGGCGTCCAAATGGCAAGTGCCCCCAGCCAGGTACTGGGGTTCTGCTGCTTTAACTATGTGACATAGATAGATATATAATAAACAAAGCTAATAACACTTATATTCACTTACCAAGTGCAAACCTGTTTCGGCACAAACATATTAATGCACTTAATCTTCCAAAAATCTCATGAAGTAGATACTCTGCTCCCCCCACTTCATCGAGGCTCAGCGAGAACAAGCAGCCTGTCTAGCAAAGGCCACATGGCTCCATGTTCCACAGTAGACACAAACGAGTCACCATGACATCGTCACATTGGCTCACGAGCTTGGTGTAACCAAGTCTGCTAAGCAGCTATCTTCCCTGCACAGGCCACTCTCCCCTGCTGCACTGGGCCCCATCTCCATGCCCTGTTGGACACCCCATACACAGCCTCCCTTGAGCAACAGCCACAACTCTGCAAGTGGAGGAGGTCTTCGGGAACACATGGAGGAGGTCTTTTTTTTTCTTTCCTTTTCTTTTCTTTTCTTTCTTTTTTTTTTTTTTTTTTGAGAGGTTTTCTGCTATAGGGTGCATGTGTTCACCAGACAGAGAGAGACAGAAAGCGAGAAATCACCCCCCAGGGGGGATGGCCACGCCGCAATCCCTTCTCCTCCATTCTCCTCTCGGGATCTTGGGCGGGCACGCACGCACATGCGCCTGGCATGAGTTTTAAGCCACTGGGTCCGGGACGCGAACTGCGGTCGACTATGTGGGAGTCCAGCGACATAGCCATTATGCTAACTGCTGGTCCCACATGGAGGAGGTTTTAGGGAACACATGGAGGAGGTCGTAGGGAACACATGAGTTTCAGAAGACCCAATAATAAACCCATTGCAAGAAGTCTACCCTTTGCAAACTGAGGAAATAAGGATGGAAATGATTGAGGCTAAAAAAAAAAAAATCAGGCAGGGACCTGCAGGTGGTGTAGTGTTTCAGGTGCTGGACTTCCACATGGTCAACCGCAGTTCGAGTCCCGGACCCGGTGGCTTAAACTCGTGCCGGGCGCATGTGCATGCATGCCCAAGATCCCGAGAGGAGAATGGAGGAGAAGGGATTGTGGCGTGGCCATCCCCCCAGGGGGGGATTTCTCATTTTCTGTCTCTCTCTGTGTCTCTCTAGTAAGCACATGTACCCTTATAGCGAAAATCTCTCTCTCAAAAAAAAAAAAAAAATTGGGGCTGGTTGGTGGCATGATGGTTAAGGGTGCTGGACTCCTGCATGGCTAACTATGATTTGAGTCCCAGATCTGGTGGTGGCTTGCTTTCTCACTTTCCCTTTCTCCCTCTCTCTCTCTGTCCCTCTCTGTTCAAACTAACATAAATAAATAAATAAAGTTAAATAAAAATGATTCTTTAAAAAATAAAGGCAGTTTCATCAATTCATCCATTTTAAATAGCTAAACAAAATGAAGCCATCCCATACAATGGAATACAGTTCAACCTCAGAGAGGAAGAGAATTCTGACATGTGGATGAGCCTTGAGGACGCTGGCTCGGTGAAATAAACCAGATGTAGAAGGACAATTACTGTATGATTCCACTTCTGCGAGGTGCCTGGAGTAGTCAAGCCCACAGAGACAGAAAGTGGAGCGGTGGTTGCCAAGGGGTGGGAAGACAAAGCGGAGCGGTACTGTCTAATGGGGGCACAGTCTCGGTCTCTCCGGTGACAAAGTTCTGGAGATGGGCGGTGGTGATGGTTGTACAACAGTGTGAGGTACTTAATGGCCTGACCTGTGCCAGAAATGGTTAAAATCCTAAATATTGTTATAAATATTATGCCACAATTTAATAAAATGAGAAAAAGATAGGCAGAGGATCTAAAGCAAACAGGATACAACGAATGTTCTGGCTCTTGTTTTAATTATTTCTAGGCCAACTTTTCAGGGCACTGTGAGCCTCTGCTCAGGATAAACGCTCTCATTGTGTGAATCAGCTTTGGGATTTGGGAGGCATACACGTTATGGCATCCCTGTTTGACAGGCAAACGGGGATGAGTTCAAGGCAAATAAACTGCACCCACCACTGAACTTTTTGAGCCTGAAAATGCTGAATGCATCTGTACAACAGCGCCCAGCATAGCTGAACGGAAGGTGCCTGGAACAGACACGTCCACACTTCGTACTCTTGCGGGTGGGGCCTCCAGGATGGTTATGCATTAGCTTAGAGTACTTTTGTCTCACTTCTAGACAGAACCCTGGAAATCAGAGACCCCTCTGTATTCTGGAAACTCTCCTGAGCCTCCTTTCCAAAGATTTTCCCCACTTTCCCTGGTGTATGGATTGCTGGGTCACCTGCAGCCAAGTGAGTGAGTGATTGGGCCGGAGGGTTTGGTTTGTGAGGATAGTGGGGCGGGGAGAGGCCAGGGTGGGATGTGGGGCTCAGCACTTCAGTGACCTCAGGCTACCTGGTTCCAGAGCCCTGCTGTGCTACTGCCTGGCTTGTGCCTGCAGTGTCCCCATTGCTGGCCCACTCCGTCCTGCCACATCTCTTGTTTGCACATCAGTGCATGTGAGCAGCCTAGCAGGCACCATGGTCTTCTCTGCCCTCGTTTGGCTTCCTGATGACCAGAGCTAAATGTTGGCACTGTTGAACCTCCCTGAAAGCCCAGCTCCAACTAGACATGAAGTGAACGACATCATCTGCACAGTCACCCTATGGGGACACCATCACCTGCCCACCTCATGATGAAGAAAGTGGCTTCTCCTGGGCCTTGTAGCAGGCCAGCTGCAGAGTCAGACACAGTGAGGACACCTGTCCCATGCTCCACCTCTCTGTGTGACTGCCAAGAGCAGAACAACCCCTGGCAGTAGGGTGACATGGAGCCTCTAGGTCATTAACGCCAACTCTCATGGTGTGAGGTGGGGGTTGAGCCATCCCCTTTTGGCCTATGGGCAACGTCTGACTTAAGGGACCTTCAGACCACATCTGTGAGCAGGAGGACAGAGGCCAGCAGCTCCCTGGCTTCTTGACATCCTTAGGTTAGAACTAGGAGGGACTGTGCTTCCTGGAGCCCCGCATGGACAGCGCCTGCTGAAAGGCAGCCAGGTGTTTCACTTGCTGACAAGATGCAAATCCTCACTCTTACTGATGTTCACAGCCCAGTGCTGACCTGGGAGGAAATGGGGTAGGAATAGAAACGGCACCAGATCCAGATGCTCCCTGCTCCCTAGTACTACCACCTCCACCTCCACCCCATCCTTACACTGGAAACCCCGAAAGGGTGTGGATGTCCCCCTTCTCCAACTTCCCTTGGTTCACAAGCTCATTTCACCATTTGCATCTATTTAAAGATCTTGAGTTATAACATGTCACAAGGACACAAGTGGGTGATGCTGGAACAGGTGAGGACAATCATGGACAGCCTCATCCAACCAAGGATGAAGAGAACACAGTCACCAAGCCATGGAGAATGCAGGACCATGCAGCCGACGGGACAGGGTGCTGTGCTTGTGTGCAAAACAGGTGCAGTGTTTTAGGTGAAAGAAGGTGCTCATGAGCCAGGGTGGCAAGGTGCAGACAAGCCCACTCTGCAAACAGCAGAAGAGGGAATCCCCTAGGAGGAGTAGCCAGCCTGAAACACAAGCTCATGTGTGCGCAAAGGCAAAGATGAAGGCAGAGGGGCCCGAAGACCCTCAGGAGTGCAGGGTTTATCCAGGGCAGGGGACGTGGGGTTGCAGGCTGAGGGGAGTGAGAGTTCCTCAGGCTAGAATCAGAGACTGCCCCAGAAGGACAGCAGAGACCCGCCTTGGACTCTAAGTGCAGGAGGAGGGAAGGTCAGAGAGGTACGCCATTGGGAGGAGACCTAGGGTCAGGATCTGGCAGGCCATGGAGGCCAACCTTGGGTCCCAAGTTGCAAGAGGACCAGGGCAGGCCAGAGCAGGCCCACCAGCCACCTATATCCCCCAGCCCTGGGAGGGCAGCAGTAGGAGGGGCGTGGCCATGATGGCAAACCATTGAGAACTGGAATGTCTCCAGTGGACACTTGAACAACTTTCTATTGTTTCCCTTCCCATCTGGCTCTTCTTGTTGGCCTCCCTGTGATAAACGAGAACAGCTAAGGAGAGCTTAAGTGACCATTTCCGCATTAGGATCAAGCCCTTCATCCCAAGTTGCCGGGCAGGGCTGGCAGCTCAGTGGTTAAGGAGGTCACAGGGAATGAGCACCATCCCTAGGGAGCTGCAAGACCAGGTGTTAGCACCCTCAGAGGCTTCAGGGCCTCTGTCTCTTTCAGGTGAGTTTAACTTAAACCAAGCTTCCCTCTTCCCTCATTTGGAAAATTGGTAAACCTGAGCTGGACAGGCCACTAGGTGGGAGCCCTATAGCCCCCCAGTGCCAAGCGCTTCGAGCCTGTCATCCCTGGCATCTCCGTGGAGCACACCCTCTCCCCAGAGCAGAAGAAAGAGGACAGGGACTGAGGCAAGGGCCATAGGGACAGAGGAGCCAAGAAAAGAAAAAACAGCCCTTCCAGGAAAAGACGCAGGGTGTCCCTTCTGAAGTGTAGTCTTTATGGAGCAGGGAGCTCAGCATCCAGGTTGGGGCCCAGCCCCCACCTTGCTCCTCCTTCAACAGCTCATCCGAGGGGCTGGGCACGAAGTGGCAGGGGGCACTGCCTGGTGCCATCCTGATCTATGAGCCTGGCAAATTAGGAGATGATGGAGAGAAGTGAGGACATGCTGGCAGGTGATGCTGGCAGGTGAGGCTGTCCTCCTGGCCACTCAGTAGCTCCTCCCCAAGATGTCCTAGTGGTCACTTGGTGTGCACCAAGGTTTCTTGCCCACAATGCTGGTCCTCACCTAGGAGGAAACCTAGTCATCAGGCCCTGCTTGTGGGTGTGCCATGGGCTCCTTCCACCAGCCCAGGCCCTGCTGAGGCCTTCTGCAATATCTCAACAATCTTTGGGATAACCCTTGCTATGACCATTTATGCCCCTGGGGGGACCCAAGTCCTAAGGCGGCCTTCACTCAGTGGGCTCAACCAGCACCCTGAAGGTCATGTTCACATTGGGTACAGCCACAGCACACACTAGGTGCTCAGTAAACACATGGCTAAATGGTCAAGGAACCTGCCTTATGCTATGTGGTTCTTACAACAGCAGTGCTCTTTTTACCCTCCATTTACAAGTGAGAAAGCAGAGCACAGAGAGGTGAGCAACTCACCTGAGGTCACAGAGATGGTCAGCAAGGACACCGAGAATGGGCCTCGTGCATATGTGCCGATGACCCCAGCTGGATGAAGCGTACTGGCTTTGCTGCCAACTAGCCACAGGAGTCTCCCAAGTCTTTTTCAAGGCCTACGGGGCGATCTGCACAGGTAAGTCCAAAACAGAAATTTGGCACTTCTCCTGGGTCAGACAACTTCAGATCTCCCCTTCGGCCTTGCTGGAGCAGGTGACACTGAAGCCTGATTCTGAGATCTGTCTATGCCCTCCTGGTCTCTGCTCTATCAGGAAGGCATGAAGTGGCCAGGAGTGGGGGGACAGGAGTGGAGATATGCAGGGCCAGCACCAGCACTGACAGGTGGGCGATATGTAGTGACACTCGGCATCTCCTCCCGGTGCTGCCTTCATGCCCTCTCCTTGCAAGCAGTGTGGCTTTGTTTCCGTGACCTTCCATAGATAGGGAGGAGATGAGGTGGTAAAAGGAGATGCAGACGATTGTAATGTGGGAATTTCCAGAATGTATCCAGGTCTGGGACTTTAAGAAAAGGAATAGCACCCAAGGGCAGCCTTAATGAGGTGCTCTCAGCTGCGACCTGCTGAGATCTGTGAAGTCCTCAAGGTGCTGCTGGGGCAGAGTCTGGAAGGTGAGTGAGAGGCTATTGTTTTTTAGCACACGCTTGGAAACCCCAAACAATTAGGCTTTTAACCAGGGCTAGAATCCAGCTATGTGTGCTCCAGTGGCGCTGACTATAGAGTCGAGGGCATAGGTGGGGTCAAGAATAAGTAACAGACATTACAGGCACGGCAGAGGGTTAAGGACCCTGGTCTACCTCCTCCACTATTTGTATCCGTGAATGGGTGTTTAGGGAACAGAGAGACAGAGAGAGGGGACAGCAATATCCATTGTGTTCCGCAATGCTCCAGGCCCTCTTTTCACTGTCATTTAGTTCTCATTACAGTCTATAAAGCTGGCATTATCATCCTTTCCACACAGACAGGGTGCCTGCTCAGAGGGCCAAGGGGCCTGCTTACAATCACAGACATGGTGGAGCCAGCACTCCTCCTCGGTTCTGTCCCACCGCCACCACCCCTCCTCTCCCCAGTGCACATGCTGTGTCCTCTCAGGGCCAGCCTGCAGGCTGCTTTCCGAGAAGTCACCCCAACCTCGGGAGCATCAGCTGAAAAACTGCCCTGCTCTCAATGAGGGTCCTGCCTGCCACCTCTCACCTCTCACCCCTTTCAAACCTCCTCCACTTTTACTCACTTCAAAGAGACCTTCTCCAGGAGATCTTTGGGGAGTTCTCAGGAATGACCTGCCATTGTCACCTGAAAACATATCTCATCTCTTTGAAAGACAAAAAAGGCAGACAGATCTTTGATATGGTCTCATCTGGGGGGGCAGAAAAAGTGTGTGTGTTTGCATATCTCTGTGTGCACGTGCACATGCATGTTCATGTATGTGTTTTTGTGTGCGCATGTGAAAATGTGTGTACGTGGATGCAACTGCACTGGAGCACATGTGCATGTGTCTGTGTGTGTGCACGCACGTGCTGGAACAGGCAACTATGGGGAGGGTGGGCTGGTCTTTCCTTTGAGCCGAGGAAGGCTGGTACATTCCCATGCAGTGGTAGGAGCCTGGCCCTGGGAGTCAGGGCGCCTAGGTCTGGCCGTGCATCTGCTGTGGACCAACAGCCCATCTGAGGAAACAAAGGCTGGCCACTTGTCCTTGAGGATGTTCCTGTGCCCTGATTCTATTTAATCTGGCTAATGCGGGGAAGTATGGTACTTTCCATAGCATGGGATCAGGCTGGGGACAGGGTGAGGGTGACCTGTTGGCTTAATCTATCAATGAAGCTGGCTGAGAAGTGCAGAGCCCTACACCTGACCTGCGTGGGGCTCTTTCCCTGGCTTCCTCTGCTGGGCTGTCCTTGGGCACCGAGGCAGGAAGCAACTGCCCCGAGGCTTCCCTGAAGCATCCAGCGGGGGCTCAGGAGCAGTTCCTCACAATAGCTTTTCCGCAGGGATTTGAGAGAGAGCAAATGCCAGCCACCCCTTCCCCAAGCCTGTTCTCTCATTGTCCCTCTCTGCCAGTCAGAAGC
>NW_006160004.1:155886-156738 GCF_000334495.1 Tupaia belangeri chinensis
CTGCCCCGGGGCTTCCCTGAAGCATCCAGCGGGGGCTCAGGAGCAGTTCCTCACAATAGCTTTTCCGCAGGGATTTGAGAGAGAGCAAATGCCAGCCACCCCTTCCCCAAGCCTGTTCTCTCATTGTCCCTCTCTGCCAGTCAGAAGCAAGTATCCAGGGACATTCAGAGGCCAAAGAAGGGCCACCAAGAAAGAGGGTCTGTTGAAGCCCCTCTCCTACCACTCAAGTTGGTTAGAAACCCTGGGCATGTGGAGGACTCTCCCATCTCCAGCAGGAGGGTAGATGTGCGGTAGAACTGGACCAAAGGGCTACCGTTTTATCTGCGGGGACCCAACAATACGGAGTCCCTTAGTTGTCACAGTTGACCACCTCCGGGGACAGACACTAGATCGACTGGTGGGAACAGTCCCTGCTCTGCCAGCCCAGCCCCTTCCTGCTCCCACCCGGCAGGAAGCACTCAGGGCTGGGTCCCCTCCCAGACAGCGACTAAGGCTGTCCCGCGGGTCTGCCCACAGCTCCAGGCGGTGTTTGCTCTGGGGCCGGTCCCCCGGAAATTAAAGGCTCAATGTACCTGCTTTTGAACCCCGAAGCTCGGCCTGATAAGGTTTTTGTAAAAAGCAGGCTCTGTTCACAAAATGGAAACAAACGCTGCCCTGCCCCCTCCCCGGGACCCCCTTCCGCGGGGAGCCGGAGCGTGGGGACACCTGCCGCAGCAGAGCCCTGATCCCGGCCGGGTGGTGGGAGAACACGGAGGCCGCAGCCCGGACCGCGGACGCTCGGACGGCTCTCGTCTCCGGGCGCTGTCGCTGGTGGGGGTCCGCCGCGGGTCGGCGCCGGGGGGCGGCGGGGGG
>NW_006160004.1:156973-181264 GCF_000334495.1 Tupaia belangeri chinensis
CGCGCGCTCCTCCGCTCCTCCCCGGCTGCCCGCCTCCCGCCTCCCGCCGCCTTCCCTGCTTCTCTCCCTCCCTCCGTCCCTCTCTGTCTCCCACCTTCTCTGTCCCTCTAGCTCACCGCCCCCTGCTCTCTCCTCTCTGCCCCGCCTCTTCACTGCTCTCCCCTCCTTTCTTAGGTTAAGACAAGCTCCCCTCGTCCGTAAATTCCAACCACCTCGGAACAGAGCCAAGCTTATCTCCAAGTGCCCCCTGGACAATTGTCCATAGCGACCCCCTTCGGCTCCGGAGCCGGCCCCTTCCCCCGTGGTCAGCTGCAAACGCTGGACGGAGAATGGCCCCGCGCAGTTGCAGCGCAGTGGTTGTTACCCGGACCCCCACGCCAGTTAGCACAGGGTTCTGCAATGCTCCTTCCTCTCTCTTGGCAGGGCGTCCCAGCCTTTAATTTGAGTAGGAAATGGGCAAGTTCAGTCTCATTAACCCACACCCTTTTCCTGTGTCTTTTCATTCTAGGGGGTGGCAGTCCCTTCCAACTCCCAACCGGAGTGACAGTTGTACTTCTGTCCTTTAGGACAGTGAGAGTAACCCTGTCACAGGCAAGTTGCTGGCACGGGCAGGTCTGGTCCCTCCCCTTTTGTGAACTGTTACAGGGAGTGTGGGAAATCAGGACTTCAGTGGAAAGATTGGAACTTATGATGCTAGGAAGGACAGGTGTGGATACCGGAGTCTGCGAGGGAAGGGAGGGGAGGGGATGGTAGAGCTGGGTGGGAGGGGCAAAAAGAAGAAAACAGATCCCAGGCTGTAAAATTCTATATTGAAAATGATGTACATGGCAATCTCCTTGATTCAATTGTCAAAAATGCATAAATAAAACATTTAAAGATTAAAAGAAAGAAAACAGGACTTCAGGCAGCTTCTGGACTTGAGGTCACAGCAGGAGCTGCCTCTGAGGCTCCCAGTTCTCTTGGGGTTTCCCCATGGGATGAGTTGGGGAGCGGCTAGAAAACGCTGTGGAGCTCCTCCCGCGTGCTGCCTTTGGAAGGGTGTCATCACAGGGCAGAGAATGCGCTTTACTGCGTCCTTCCAAGTGAATGCTGCTCCCTGCTTTCCATCTGTTGTGTGTCTGGATTTGCTAACCCAGAGGGTGTGCACAGGCTCCTCCCTCCTGTCCAGGGCTGCCCTGAGTGGGGCTGACTAATGCCTGGCCCTGCCATTCCTTGACCATCGTGGTCTCTCCCTGGTGGATACTTGCAGCTCCATGGGCTGTCCAGGCCGTCTGGAGCGTTGGCTGCCCAGAGCTGGAGCCCTGGGGAAGGTGCTAGGCCTCACCAGGTCACGGGTGACTCATTATTAGGTGAAGAGTGTCCATCGGTCTTGGACACTCATGTTGCCCTGCCTGCACTCACAGGGGGCTCAATGGACTGAAGGGGCCATGTCAGGGTGTAGGGACCAGAAGCTTTGCTTGACAAGGGACTGGGTTGCCCAGGGATATCCTGAAGGCCTTGAAGGTGGATAGTGAACCCAGCTGATGGTCTTGTTTACCACCTGATTCACAACGGTGATAACGTGACCCCTGAACCTAAAGTGAGCCTTAGTATTACAGTTGTGTTTTGTTGTCAAGTGTTCTGGTGCTGTTTGGGCTCATCTAGAGACTGTCGTTGGGGCTGTGTGCTGCTTGCCATGGAAACTGGCCACCGGGAAGATGGCTCATTAACTGGGTACTTATTTACCTCTATGCCTTACTGTCATCTGGCCTTGTTCTCACTAATCATTTCAAGAACCCTAGAAAGAGAAGTACCCCAACATGGAATGTGGCTCTGTAGGGCGGTTTACCTGCAGGTTGGAGGGTGTGGTTCTGTGTCTGTGTGTGGGCCTGGGACCCTGGAGGGCTGGCCCCTACTTTGCCTCACCGATTCTCCATTTAGAACCATCGTCTCTCCCAGCACTGTTTTGCGCTTTGTTCTCTACTTGCAGGAGATAGACTCGACTGCTATAAGATGCTCCATTAATGAGGTAGCGATAGTTGCCCCAAAGAGGGGCCTTTGTGTGGCTCCCTGGAGGAGCACACTCTGACTGTGTGAGCAAACTAAACAAAATCTCTAGCCTGGAGGGGCTGGTGTTCCAGTGTGGCAGATAGACAAGGTGGGATAAATAAATAAATGTAACATGCAGTGTGTTGGGTAATAATTGGGGCAGTGCAAAGGAGAAAAAGCATATGGGGAAAGGGATATAAAATATGGAATGTGGGGGAATTGGAATTTTAGAGAAGATGGCCAGGCATAAAGTCACTTAGTAGTGAGGAGCCCATGTCGATTGGAAGGATGGACTACCTAGCAAAGGGGGCGACTTCGTGCTGAGGCCCCTCCTGTACCAGGCTAGAATGGAGGGAAGGACTGAGCAGGAGAGGGGACTGCAGTGGGCTGTTGTCAGAGAGGTGATGAGGAGGCAGGGGACATGAGTTAGTCTGTGTCTGATGTATGCCCTATAGGAAGTGGGGCACAGAGGAGGGACCTATTCTAACCTGTGTTATAACAAGATCACTGTGGTTCTGGGTGAAGAATGCACTGAAAGAGCAAGGTGGTGTGTTATGGTTCTTCAGAGAACAGAAGTAATAGGACACACACACACACATACACACGCACACACATACATGCACACACAGAGAGTTTATTATGAAGAATTGGCTCATGTGATTCTGGAGGCTGGGAAGTCCCACTACCTGCCCCCTGCCAACTCAAGTCCAGGGAAGCTGGTAGTAGAATTGCAGTCCAAGTCCACAGGCCTGAGAATCAGGGAAGCCCAGGGTATAAATCTTAGTCCAAGGCAGGAAGAGACTGATGGCCCAGCTCAGCAGGCAGGCAGCAAGAGAGACCAAGTCCTCCTTCCTCCCACCATGCTCCATTCAGGACCTAATGCACTGGATGAGGCTCACCCACATGGGGGAGAACAGTCTGCTTACCCCAGCCACCATTCAAGTGGTAAGCTCATCTAGAAACACCCTCATGGAATGACGTAGAAATAATGTCTAACCAGCTATCTGGGCATCCTGAGGCCCAGTCAAGCTGACACGGAGAGCTAACCATCGAGATAGTGAAAAGTGGTTGGATTCTACATCCAATTTGGAGGTTTCTCGGGCCTTCACTCCTGCCCATTTCCCAGACTGGTATTAGTTCTACTTTCTACTGTCCTTCCTTTTGTATACTGTCATTCTGCCTATAGTCATGCTCTTTTGCCCTGGACAGTCTCTGTGAGGTTTCCAGAGCTGGCGCTGCTTACTAACTACACGAGCCCAAGGGGCTCCTGGCATCTTTAATCTGTTGCATTGCTGCTCCTGGCATGGCCACCATAAATACAGCTAATGTAGGTTCCTCAGACTTGAGATAACAATGAAAGAAACGATCTCTGTTTGCCAAGTTCGCTGGGCATTAAATGGGGACCCTGGGGTGGAGTGGAGTGGCCCTGCTCACCTGCCTCCTTGGCTCAGCCCTTGAGTCTTTTGGGAGTAGTAGACCAAGTTCACATACTCACAAGGTAAGTTGCAGGGAGAGAAGTTTCCAACTGTCTGGGCTCCCAGGGTGCGAGAGCCTGCCTATGTCTCACCGTGAAGTAGAGTGGAGGCAAAGGAGATCCTAGAGGTGCAAAGCCACTGTGTATCCTCTAGCCTCTGTAGGGTTTTTTGGTATCTCCCAGGTGTGCACTCCTGTATGCAGTACTTACTCTTTAGTTGCTAAAACAATTACAACAAAGGTGAATTTAAAATGAATGCATTGGAACTGAATTGAAGGTCGGAGGAACCAAGCCATGACGAAGGGCAGAGACTAGCCTGAGGAATCGGTCACTGGTGCTCATATTCCACTCCACCTGGCCATCTCCAGAAAGACTGAAGCCACCATGAGGGGGAACAGAAGGCTTTAGCCTGTCCTCACAGAGTATCTTGCAATGAGATAAGGAGATTCTGAAGGAAGGTCTGAGGACACGGAAAAGTCTAGAGGGTGTGTCCAAAAGCAGAAGAAGGTATCTGTGCAGCTTGAATGGGCCAGACCAGGCAGGGTGACTCCCTTAGAGGCAGTCACTCCCAGCATCTCCTCCCAACAGCCAGCCTGTCTGGGTGGGTCAGAGCAGTGGTCAGCGGTTGCCTGGAGCCAGTGTCCGTAGTCTGCCTATGCTCTCTTAGGTCTAACTGTTATTTTTCAAGGCAGTTCTGAAAAGACTCTAATTGCTTCCTACATCACCTCTTCTGAACCAGGGGTATGGGTGGAAACAAAATCAATTTGTCAAACAAGCAAGGTATATTCAGTGCCTGATTGCTACAGACAGGGCACTGAGCAGGGCCTCATTAAAGGAGATTATCTCCCCCTGGGCTCTGGAGACAGATAGGAGAGGATTAAAATGAATAAACTGGTTGGAGACAAGACACTTTCCCTTCTGAAAGGTTCACAAGGTTTACCTTTGACCTCTTTGAAGAATTGGCTTGTACGTATGTCATGAACTTGAGCACTGACTTTTTGGGAAAACTGTTTAGCACAATGCACCAAGAATTGGAGAAAGGCATGCTCTTTGACCTGGCCTGCCTTAAACTCTAGTGCAAAAGGAGAAGGAACCTGTAGAAAGACCTCCCTCCAATGTCAGTTTTAGTGATACTTGATTTATACACTCTCTACCTAATTTTTTTTATGACTTGGTAATTATGAAATTATTACTAGTTATAAATATTTCAAACAAATTGTTTGCCAATGCAAAGTCCCATCCAGGCCAGAATATGGGGACCTGTCCCTTCCAATCATTGTTGTGGATCTCTGATACCTACATCCCTTGTCTATTTAGCCAGTTCCCCGTCGGTTTCTCTGATAGATTGCTGCTATAAACATTGTGAAAACACCCACCTGTGTATCTTCAATCGTCTTCCCCCCAGACAAGGTCTTCCTGTGTTGTAATCCCCCTGCCTCAGCCTTAGAGTAGCTGCAACTACAGGTGTATACCATGCTCAGTGTTTATGATGGGCTGGGTCTCGAACCTGGAACTCCCCTGTGGCCTCAGCCTGCGGAGCAGCAGTGTCCAGTGTGCACTATAGTGATTTGGCCTGTGTTGTTATTCTTTAGAACTGATTCTTGGAAGAAAGATTTCTCTGGGTAAAAGTGGATATTTTACACTTTTGTGTGTGTGTAAAAACACATTTAAAATTTTGATTTTGCTAAATTGCCCTGCAAAGTGGTTATACCACTTTATTATACTCCCATGATCATAAAACAAGAGGCTCCCCTTACTACGATTTCAATAAAATAAAATAGACATAATCCTGTTTATTTTTTCCAACCTAATGGGGGGGTAATCTTGTTGGATTTCATTTCTGCATTTGTAAGTGATAGTAGGCATTCCACATGTTGGTTATTTATGTTTCTCCTGTGAATTCATATATTTTGTCCCTTATTCCCTGTTGTCCTTTATTCTATTATATTTTAAAATTTTTTTATTATTGGTCCAGCCTCCTAGCCTAGTGGTTAAAGGAGTCAGATCCTACATTCAAGCTATATGATTCAAATCCCAGGAGACTCAGAGACCTGAAAAACACGCCAGGTGCATATGTGCATACCCCAAGTCCCAGCAGGGTGGAGAAATAGAGAAAGGCTTGTGGCACGACCATTCTCTGTGGCGGCTGCTTTCTCTCTTTTTTTCTCTCTCTCTCTCTCAGTGTCCCTCTCTGGTGAGCACACACTCTTTGGATATTAAAGACAATCCTTTTATTATTAATTTTTACTAGCTTCTTACACGTAAGGATAGTAACCCTGTGATGATTGCATATTTTACAAATATTTTCTCCAAGTCAGTGGCTCATCTGCAGGTTTATTCAGGATAGCTTCATGATGTGGCTTTACCTGTTTAAGTAATCAAAACATTTCCTGTAGGTATTCTGGATTTCTTGTCAGTTCAGAAAGGAAATGTCATGTATAGAACATTTAGGAAAAATAAATAAATAAAAAGAGTGACTGAGAATGACAAAGACTAGGCCTGTCAAACTGCAGTGTGTTTGCTGAAGGAACCTCAAGGATGGTGATTCTGCCACGTGCACAGAGGCCAAGGGAAAGGTCTGCAAGGTGTCCGCCATGCAACAGAGACCACACAGCACTTAACCTCTGGCCCTCAGCTGGACACCAAGACACCCAGGGCAGCACTGACTGGTTTTCATCCCATAGACCCTTCCGGTGACCTGGGCTGGTTCCTATGCCCGTCTTCCACTTACGGGGTCTGTATCTGAGTGTGACCAACTGGCAGACTGACACAAGGTGGGGCCAAGACCTATTGGTAAAAAATGACCTTGACTCTCTCTGGGCTTCCTTCCTGGCCTCTGATGCTGGGCAGAACACAGCAGCTCTGAGAACTGGGGCAGGTCCAGGTATGCCATGGTGGGGTGAGGTGGGGGTTGAGAATGGAGAATGGTTCTTGGGCCTCCAATGGAGTCTGCTGCTTCTCAGCCCTCTCTCTGCAATAATCTCATTTCTTTCTGGGCTAAAAGTTCCTGGTGGGAAATGACCTCCTACGGGAAGCCAATCCAGTAGGCCTCTCTGCACGTGGCTTCTCTGTTCTCAGCATCCATCCAGGAGCTCCCGGGATAACCATGAGAGCAGCTGCAGGGTTCTGTCAGTGCTGAGGCTGGTCCATGACCTCCTTGCTCAGGCTTGACTCAGTAGAGTCTGCCATCAAAGGGGAATAAACTGCAGACCGATGACCTCATCTCCAGAAATAGGACATGGAATCCTAATTCTTATGCAGCTCTGTACTTGTTCGCTAACAGCAGAGATCTGTAGGTCCTCTCATTCCAACCTAATTGCAAGCTTCTTAAAGAAGAGGAGGGCTGTGTTTCCCTTTATTTGGGGTGACATCTATAGTGCTTTTGATTGCTTTAATAATACCCCAAATGCTCGTTTTATGGGACAGAGCTTGTATCTATGTTCGTGAAAGATACTCTGGCCATGCCTCTTGTAAATGTATGATTAACTTCTTTTTTAAAAGTTTATTGTTTTTATTTCATGAGTGAGAGAGACAGAGAGATATACAAAGATACAGAACCTTGACAGGGTCCTGATGGTGTGATCTACCCCCAGTCTTAGCCATCCTGAATTATGGACATACATGTGCCCAACACATCCAGGGAGGGCTCTGGCCATGGCCTGGCAACCTTCTCATTTGGGTCTGCTTCATAGAGTGTTGTATTTTGTCGCTATATGGCCCCTGTATAGTTAATTTCTAAAGCACCTGCTTGTCCTGATGAGCAGAGCTCATCCTGAGGTGCCCCTTCCCTCCTGAGTGGCCGAGCAGCCCCTCCTAGCCGAGGGAGCATAGGGCTCCTCTCAGCCCTTCTCTTCCATGGCCTCCCACAGAAACACACAGATCAACCCAAAGTGCTCCCCCATCATGTGCAAAATTGTATTCCACAAACTGAAGGATGATAGGAAGGCAAGATCTTTCTTAAAACAAAGAATTATTTTGGGACCAGCACTTAGCGTAATGGTTACGTCGCTGGACTCCCACATAGTTGACCGCAGTTTGCGTCTTGGACCCGGTGGCTTAAAACTCACGCCAGGCGCGTGTGCGTGCGTGCCCAAGATCCCGAGAGGAGAATGGAGGAGAAGGGATTGAGGCGTGGCCATCCCCCCCTGGGGGGTGATTTCTCGCTTTCTGTCTCTCTGTCACTTTCTGTCTGTCTGGTGAGTGCACGCGCGCTATAGCAAAAAAAACCTCTCCAAATAAATAAATAAATAAATAAATAAATAAATAAATATTTTATTTATTACTGTTATTTTTTAGTTTGACCAGAGAGAGGCAGAGAGAGAGAGAGAGAGAGAGGGAAACTGAGGAAGCAAGCCACCAGGTCCAGGACTTGAACTGTGGTTGGTCATGTGGGAGTCCAGTACCTTAACCACCATGCCACCTGCCTTCCCAAAAGGCAAGATCTTAACAGTGGGGAAAATCTCACTGTTGTCTTTTCTTTCTTTTTTTCTTAAGAGTTGAACTTTGCTGGGGTTTCCTCATTTAAACAATTTGGGTCTGAGAACAAGGTGAAGTGGGTAATGCCCCAGAGTCTTTACTTGGAGCTCCCAGTGATGCTTTAGAGCTTTGGGAGCAGGGTATCCAGAGACCCAAAACCTAAAAAAAATAAATAAATAAATAAAAGGAAAAGAAAAAAAGAAAGAAAAAAGAATTGCTCACTGGGCTGAGATTCACAGGGCTGGTCCTTGCTTTGAGGAGCACAGAGGCAGACAGAGGAGGAAGGTAAGTAAACGAGAGCAGATACCATCCACACACACACACACACACACACACACACACACACACACGGCAGCAAATGCGTACACCTTGTGAGAAGCACCATCTCTGGCGAAGGTTTGCCAAAATCTCTATCGGTAAAGGCGGTCAGAGTCCTGTCAATCTGGTGGGGAGACAGGCAGACATTAAACAAACTATAGATTCCAATATAATTCCAGGGAGGAGATAAGAGCTACGAAGGAAAAAAACCAGATCCTAGCAGAGATCCCTCAGGCTGCTCTATTAGATGTTGCGGTCAGGGCAGGCAGGATGGAGGGGGGTGAACTGCAGAGAGACATGAACCAGTGAACTAGGGGGTTCTAGTGGGGAGAACCAGAGGCAGTTAGCGTGGGGTGGGGCAGATTGTGAGAAGCAGCCAGAGGGCAGGGCACTGGCTTGTGCAGGATCTGGGGTTTTATTCTAGGCGTGATGAAAGCCACCAGAGGCTAGAAGGCTGAGGAGTACCCTGAGCTGGCTTCAGTGCATGAGTCTTGGGCATAAGGAGGCTTGGTGTAGCGGCCCGTGGGTACTGGGGTCTGGTCTGCAGGGGTCTCAATCCACCACGTACTTCCGAATGACACTGGACAAACCACTTTACCTTCTGCGGCCTCAGCTTGCTTCTCTGTGAAATGGGCCTTTGCAAGGACAACTGCTATACGATGCGTAAAGCCGTCTGCCCACACTAACTGTTCTATCCACGCCTCCCTCTTTCTCTCCCCCACCTCACTTTTCTGCTTTCTAATGTATGAATAGAATTGAAAGCCGCGCGTGGCAGCCCTGTGAGCTTTGCTTGCTGTATAACAAGCACTAGCTCACTGTTGCCATGGAGTTGTGATCTTTTTTTCCCGCTCGGGAGCGTAGGTTTAAGAGTTGCTGAAGAGGCCCCTTTAGAACAAGTTGAACACACTAAAGAAAATTTCTGCTCCCACCTCGGGGGATCAGCCATCATTTTCCTCCCTGAGATGACTCTGAGTAATGGATTCCAGCTGTTGGGAGGCGGTGCCCTGGGGTGGCCTCACCTTTAATGAGAATCCCCAGAGGTGCCCAGTGCCTCCCTCCTGTATCTCTTTGAGGCCTTCCTGACCCAGCAGCTGAAGCATGCGCCAGGTTGCTGTGTACACATGGAACTGTCCCCTTTCCAAGGCTGTCTCCCTGGTGACCAGGGTCCACATCTGTTTGACATTTGTAGAAGAGAAGCTCTCTCACTGTGGCTATGAAACACAGCTGGCACGGGGGGGTCCTTGTCATTGTTTACTGCCCCCATGCCTCCGCACAATGGTGAGAGTAGATCTAACAGCCTGTCAGCAAAACCACAGATTGTCATTTTAGGGCATGCTGGTCCTCAGTCACACAGTGTAAGGTGCCAAGAAGAAGGGTGTTTGGCCACTGTATATGAGAAAGTCCAATGCTTTGGGAGAAAATGGATTTTTTTTTTTTGAGAGTTTTTTGCTGTAGGGAGTGTGTGCTCGTCAGACAGACAGAGAGAGACAGAGAGACAGAAAGCGAGAAATCGCCCCCCCCCCGGAGGGATGGCCACGCTGCAATCCCTTCTCCTCCACTCTCCCATTGGATTCTTGGGCACGCACGCACACACGCCTGGCATGAGTCTTAAGCCACTGGGTCTGGGACGCAAACCGCAGTTGACTACATGGGAGTCCAGCGACATAGCCATTACGCCAATCGCTGGTCCCAAGAAAATGGATTTTTAGTGTTTTATTTGTGTCATTCCGATGCAAATTTTGGCATTTTGACTGATAACAAGAAAGCCTGGGCGTTGACCTGACTTTAGATATAGGCAGATCCTGGACTTCAGTCTGTGTCTGTCAGTGTCTGTCTCTCTGTCCCCCTCTTCCACCGTGGGCTCTCCCCATGTCTTTGGTATCACCACTGCCCGGCGCCCTGGGACTCACATCCTGGCAGCCTCATGACCCCGGTGGAAAGAGAATAACTTCCTAAGAACTAGATGAGAAATGTTCTGGAGGGAAGGTGGAAGGGCTGAACTGAGTCCCGTGTGAGTCATTTCAGCAGGGGACTGGGCGCTCTGATGGGTAGGCTTGGGGCACAATTGAAGCAATAATATCCATGAGTCATAGGTTTAATATGCTAATTATATTTTTTAAGTGAAAATTTTATTTTAGAACTGTTTTGGACTTGCAGAATTATTGTGAAGACAGTACAGAGAGTCCCCATCTATCCCACATCCGTTTCCCCTGTGATTAGCACCTTAGAATGGTAAACTTGTTCAAATGAATGAACAAATACTGGTATATTATTAATGAAAGTCCAGGTTTTGTTCAGATTTTCTTGGCTGTTCCCTAGTGTCCTTTCTCTGCCTCTGGATCCCACCCAGGATCCCACATGACAGTTACTTGTCTTGTCTCCCCAGGTTCTTCTTGGCTATGACTGTTCCTCAGCACCTCCTATCTATTTATTTATTTATTTAAGAGAGATTTTTGCTATAGGGTGCACTTGCCAGAGAGACAGAAAGTGAGAAAGCACCCCCTGGGGGGGAGGGGGAATGGCCGCCCTGTAATCCCTTCTCCTCCATTCTCCTCTTGGGAATTTGTGCACACATGCACACACGCCCAGCATGAGTTTGAAGGCACTGGTTCTGGGACTCAGATAGTGGCCAACTATGTGGGAGTCCAGCAACAACCATTATACCATCTGCTGGTTCCATCCCTTCCTAGTTTTTGATGACCTGGAAAACTTTGGGGAGGACTGGGCAGGTATTTTGTAGAGTTCCCTTGCTAGGGTTTCTGATGTCTTTCTCTTGATTAGGCTGCATTATGGGTCTGGGAGAAGGAGCCCACAGAGTGAAGCACCACCCTGACTGCATCGGGTCACTATCCTGAGCACTTACTGCTGTCAGTGTCAGCCTTGATCACGGGCTGAAGTGGTGTTTGCCAGATAGCCCATCATAGAGTGACTTCTCCTTTTTCTATCTTGTCCTCTCTGGAAGGAAGTCACAATGCCCAGCCCACAATTAAGGGTGGGGAGTTGTGCTCTACTTCCTTGAAGGCAGAGCCTCCATGTTGATTATCTGGAATTCTTCTGCATGGGAAATTTGTTTCTTTTTCTTCTATTTGCCTCTTCAACTATTTGTTTATATCGGCATGGACTCATGAATATTTATTTTATACTTCAGGTTATAATCCAGTATTATTTTAATTTTTCTTGAGTTTTTGCTATAGGACCCATGTGCTCACCAGAGAGAGACAAAGAGAGAGAGGGAAAGTGAGAAATCCCCCCCCCACACACACACACACACAAGGGGATACCCGTGCTATAGTTCTTTCTCCTTCACTTGCCTTTTGTGATTTTAGGCACGCATGCACATGCACCCAGCATGCTTTTCGAGCTATCTGGTCTGAGACTAGAACCACGGAGTCAGTTATATCGGATCCAGCACCTAACTACCACCCGCTGGGCCCAGTACTATTTTATTTACTCTGTTGCTCAGACTGTTCCAGCATTGGCCTTGGGAGCTTCTTCAATCAGGCCCTGTACCTCTTGGACATGCTCCATCAGTGTGATTTTTTTTCTTTTTTCTTTGAATTCTTCCTTACCTTCTGACACTACAAGACACATCTGGCTTATCTTATGTATTTTCCTGCTCCAATCCCAGAAGGAGCCACTTCTCCAAGGAACCCGGTTTCCTTTTACCAGAGAAGAGCATTAAAAACCAAGATCTGAGTTCTAGGTGTGCTCCTGTTACCACGTGTCATTGCTCAGAGGCCCTCTCAGCTGGCAGAGGAAGAAAATGCCTGTGTACATACTGGCTTGTGCGTGTACACACATCTATACGTATCCCCACCTATAACCTTCATGTATACATTAGTCAGGCGTGAGTTCACATGGGCATTTCCAGCTCCAGTGCATTGCATGTGAATCATTCCAGCCTCTTCTTGCTTATCTGTGACCTCCCACCCCTTCACCTGCCTTCTAGTACCTTCTGGCACAGGCTGATGGATTTAATCCTACCTACCAAACTCATGCAGCCTTCTAGACTCACTCCTGAAAATCTCATAATGGTGGCTAAAGAAAATAGTCTTTCAATATTTTGGAAAGATTCACTTTTAAAATTTTGTGCATCAGATTGAATCTTTTAAAAGATGCCATTTTCAGGCACTTGGTCTTGATGTGATTTCAGGCATGGTATGCATGGTACAGAAGAAATACCAGCCTCATACCCCACAAGTGCCACTATTTGTCCTCCTTGACAAGTTGGTTTGATACACTGGCCTTCTGCTCACTTTCCAGCCCTAAGAAAGAAAAGATAATGGTGTATGAAATGGCATAAAATTAGAAAAGACAAAGTTTTTTGGAAAATTATGCAAGGCTTCTGTACAAAAAATATTCGATTGAGTTTGTGAAATGTAATTAATATATTACACAATTCTGTAGTAGGTTATTATAGTGTTAGTATAACAGAACATGAAAAAAATCATTGCTTCAGTGGAAAAGCTAGTCAGAAGGAGGATTTATCATTCTGTGGAGCAAATATCTAGTTATTTGACTGAATTTAAATTTTTCCACTGACTGATTTGATGTTCTGTAGACAGAGATTTAATGAATCATAGTTAAATCTACTTAGCTGCCTCACAGAAGAAGGAAAACTAAGCTGTCTTTAAATAAGCCAAACAAAAACCAGGGAATATTCTCCACAAGCTATTCTTTGCTCTAACTGAGGGGCAAATAAAAAAAAGCTGCCATCAGTCAGTCGGCCGGGCCTGGGCTGTGGCTTTGCATTGGTGGGCAGGGGGTCCATGCTGAACAGAATGAGAGGCAAGGCTTTCTCCATCTTGGCATTTGCAGCTCAGTGTCACTTCTTTCTTTTTTTCTTTCTTTCTTTCTTCTTTCTTTCTTTCTTTCTTTCTTTCTTTCTTTCTTTCTTTCTTTCTTTCTTTCTTTCTTTCTTCTTTATCTTCCTTCCTTCCTTCTTTTCTTTCTTTCTCTCTCTCTCTTTCTTCTTTATTTAAAAGTTTTTTGTTATAGGATGCATGCACTTGCTGAAGATAGAGAAAGAGAGAAAGTGAGAAATCCGAAATCCCCCCCCCCCCGGGGGGATGGCCACATCACAATCCTTTATCCTTCATCCTCTTCTCAGGATTTTGGGCACACATGAATAAGCACCTGGCTTTTTTTTTTTTTAAAGTTATTTATTTATTTAATTCCATTTGTTATTATTATTTTTTAATTTGACCAGACAGAGACAAAGTAAGAGAGAAAAGGAAAATAAGGAAGCAAGCCACCAGGTCCAGGACTCAAACTGCGGTCAGCCATGTGGGAATCCAGTGCCTTTACCCCTACGCCAACTGCCAGCCACGCACCTGGCATGTTTTTTAAGCTGGGACTCGAATCGCACAGTTGGTCATGTGGGATTCAGTCACCTTAACCACCGCACCATTGGCTGGTCCAGCACTGTATATTTCAGCATGCAGTTTCTGAGAAAAGAAGCCAGGGGAGGAATTAAGGATGAGGTTCATGTTACAAGCCACAAACACCCAGTGGAATGATACTGGTGCCTAAATATCTCTTCAATGGATGAGTGCATGGATGGATGAGTGATGGATGGATGGATAGATGGATGAATGATGGGTGAGTGGATAAATAATGGATAGATGGTGGGATTAGGGGAAGAGATGGATGGATGGATGGGTGGGTAGAGGGGGAATGGATAAGGGATAGATAAAGGATGGATAGATGCAGGAATTAAGGGGAGAGATGGATGGGTGGGTGGATGAATGGATGGTTTCATGGCTGCATGAGTGATGGATGGATGCATGGGAGGGATATTGTTGGTCACATACTGGAGGAACACAGGAATAACATCCTTACCAGGGGAAACATGGGTAAGTGGCATCTTGATGACTCAGGTAATAACCCGTAGAGCATGGACTGGAGTGTGGGGAGGTGGAGCCTGGGAGAGAAGCCAGAGCAGGAGCCATGATCTGCAGAGTTTGGGGTCTCTGGTTGCTTCCTACATACACAGGCAGAGAAACTGCAAGGACTGGACATGCAGTTGAGAACCAGAGGGGCAGCTCTGAAGGAGCTCTGTAACCCTTGAAGTCCTAGAGCAGGTATGGCTACGGCCAGTTGGGGCTGATTGTGAGGAGTGAGGAGTGACAGTGTCTGAAAGTGGCCTGTCGCAGGTTGTGGGGTGTTCTCAACTGGCAATGTCACCCTGGGGCATATTTGGCAGTGTCAGAGTATTTGGTTTGTTGTGGCCAAGACAGGCACCACTGGCATCTAGTGGGTAGAGACCAGGGGTGATGCTAGGTACTCTGAAGTACACAGAACAGACCCCTACCCCCAGCACAAGAATGAGCCAGCCCCAGTGTGAAAGGTGCTGAAGCGGAGAACATCAGCTCTGATAAGGGCACTGAGGGGTTGGGGTGTTCTCTGAGACACAGGATGAGGACATTTAAGCCTTGGAGCTGAATATCTCAAACTTCCAAGTTCCCTGGGCCCTCTTACCCTGGAGACAGTCTCCCTGCTTGTCGGAGGATGCCAGGCCTCCTCTGCATAAAACGCTTCCAGTGATTGAACAGGGCCCCTCCACCATCCCCAAACCACCTCCATCCCACCCGTCCTTAATGAGGGGGAGACCAAAGCTTCCCTTCTCTAACTATGCAAATCCCCAGGAGAATCCTATTGGCCTGGGGCAGGCTTGAGGTTCTACATGGTGCCATTCTGGATCCCGTGTTGAGTAGCCAAGAGGAGTTGGGTTATGACTCTGTCCTGGTGGAGAGTGGTAGACCTGTCCTTGGAGGAGACCTTGATCCATGTATCCACAGGGATCAGAGGAGCATGTGGGAGAGGGATTCTATCATGTAAGGCTCTGGGTACACAAGACTCAGTAGGGCCAAATCCACTGACATGGAGAAAACTCCTGGGGCTCAGGATTTGACAGTGGGCTGGGCCTTATTTGTTCATTGGAAGTCCCCTGCAGAACTTGATAGACTTCTGAAGCCTGAGACCCATCTCCAGAGGTTTAGCTTGATTGTCTGGGTAGGGCTTGGGCACCAAGAGTCATAAAACTCCCCAGGGAGAGCAGATGGGCAGCCAGGGCTGAGAACTGGTAGTCAGAGCTGTTGACCTGAGTCTCTGGGTGGGGTCTTCCTTAATAGTCTGCTAGGTTGAACCATTGAAGTCTGGACTCTGATGGTCTACAGAGGGTTGGAGGCCTGCGACTCTGCATTTCTGAGAATTCTGGGCAATAGAGGCTGGGGCTTAACCATCAGAGACAAAAGGGTGCAAAATGGGAAGGACTGGCCATGAGTGTTCAGACCAGGAGGACCTGTGGCAATGGCTATTTGATCACGGGGTGCTAGAATGAAATAGGTGGCTGGCCCACTCAGAGATACATATGTAAGGAGAAAAACTCAACATGCTCACATATGTGTGTGTGCATGTGTGTACATATACATACACACATGGGCACATACACACACGTGCACACACACACACACACACACACACACACATCTGTCTAGCTGTGTAACTATCCATCTATGGAAAACTCAAATTCTCAGTCGATAGGCAGAAACCCAACACAAGTTGCCCAAGTAAAATTCATGGCCGTTTTCCCAGATCTTGACCCTTCAAAAATCTGTATCCTAAGGGGGCTGGGTTCTTTCAATGAAGGATCCCATAGTAAGTCACAGGTCTGTATTGCGAGTCCTTTCCCAAGGCCCCTCACCTCCTGGGGTGACTGTACACTGGGAGATAGAGCAATAGCTAAGCATTCTGGGAATTATTAAGTATCTATTTGGAACTCACATTGATTCACAAATGCCACTGTGGTCCCCAAATAGAAACAGAGGCTTCTGGAAGATAAATGGAGTGGGGGATGGAGTTTTGGCCCATGTCTGTTTCACATGGGGTCCAGTGGGCTTGCAGACCCACGCTCGACTATTTTCCCAGACCCAGAATGTATCATGGGAACAAATATACTTAGCAACTGGCAGGATGCCCATATTGGTAGACGGACGAGGGAGCTGTCTTAGGCGGCCCAGGCTGCTCTAACAGAACACCGTAGACTGAGGCTTGAACAACAGATGTTTATTTCTTACAGAGCCGGAGTCTGAAAAGTCTGAGGCCAAGGTGCCAGCAGATCTGGTAAGAGCCCTTTTCTTCCTTCTTACCATGTCTGCACATGGGCTTTTGCTGGCGTATTTAGGGAGAAATGAGTGCTCTTCTTAGAAGGGCGCTAATCCTATCGTGGGGCTTCACCCTCACGACCCCATCTAAACGAATTGCTCCCAAGGACCCCAGCTTCAAATGTCATGATTCTGGTGATTAGGGCTTCCACATATGAACTGAGGAGGGGAGAGGATGAACATTCAGCCACTAACAGCAGCCCTGGAACTGCCCTTCATCTCTGCTGAACTAATTAGCCAAACCCAACACTGCATTCCAGGAGAAACTGCAAAAAGCTGGGCGACGGCGAAGACTGGAGGGGAGTCAGTGTGGGGACTTACGCCAGAGGCTGTATGGATTCCCTCTTAGTTGGTGTAAAAGTTAGATGGTGGGCTAGCCCTTTGGCCTAGTGGTTAAGGGAACCAGGTCCCACATGGCTGACTGCATGGTTTTGAATCCTAGTCCTGGTGGCTTGAAGATCACACTACGAGTATGTGCCTATGTGCCCCAAATCCCAACAGGATGGAGAAATGGAAGAGAAGGGATTGTAGCGTGAGCTCACTACACTGGGGTGTGTTTTTTCCTTCTCCTTCTCTCTCTCCCTTTCTCTTTCTCTCTCTTTGTTTCTGATAACTACACATGCCCTCTGGCAAATTAAAAAAAAAGAAAAAAAAAACAAAAACTAGATGAACTCTAGACATGATAGTGGGTTTTCACAAATTCAACCAAGTAGTGGCGGTAGGCTCTCCATGGTTCCAGCCTGGGGTTTCTACCGGAGAAAATCAACACCTCGGATCTGTGGTTGCTGCCTGGCAACACACACATCCTTTCCTCTCCCATCAGTAAGGACAGTCATAAGCAGTCATAGTTACACAGGAGATGGGAGGGTTCCCTAGTCTCACCAGAGCTCATGTGCCTGACCTGGGACAGATGCTACCTGGTGGCAGGTTAATTACATTTTGCTCCCCCTGTCATGGACATGGCAGCATTTTGTCCTCTCAAGACAAACAGATTGGCCCTTCCCGCTGGGGCGCTCCTGCCTGCCCCACCACTCTAGGATGCACAGCACTTCTCACTGACCCACATCAGGACCCTCACATCCCATCACCTCCCACAGGGGTGTGCTTTACAGCAGGGAAAGTGTCATGGCCCCCAAAACAGAAGGTCATCAAATGAGCTTGTGGCCTGGGTTGACAGAGTGGACATGCACAACAGCACATCACTATCACGTGGCCCTCTCATCTGGACAGGCTCAGCAGTCGGGAGGCACGCAGATTGCACACGTGGGAGGCTTAGGTCCTGGCGGTACCCACTCTCCCCCTTCACTAGCTCTCTCTTGCTATATCTGGGCCACAAGGGGGTGTCCTCTGGCCAGTTCATGGAGAAGGAAAGGGTGGGCCTGCTTCGTAGAGGGGTCTGCGGTTACGGAACCGCAGGCAGTGGCAGGTACCACACCCACATGGCCTAGGAGACAGTGAGGAGAGAGCTTCCTGGCAGGTGGTTCACTTCCTGGTTGCCCACTTCCTGTGGAAGCAGAGCCAGCTGATGGTACAATGTGTATTTCTAGATTCCTGGGCAAGGCAATGGTCGGGGACTTAGAACTAGGAAACTGGCGACAAGGTGGGTGTGTTAGTCAAGGTTCGCCAGAGAGGCAGAACCTATCTATCACTCATCTATCATCCATCTGTCTCTATTTATTATTTAGCTATCATCTAGCATCAATATATATCATCTATCAAAATAGTTACACAAAATACCCCCAAATTCCCAAGGAAGCCCAAAAGGAGAGAAAATGATATAAGAAATGGTAGATAAATGGAAAACAAATACTGGGTTGGGAGACATAAGCTCAACTATATTAGAAATGATTGAATCAGATGAAAAAAAAGTCCTCAAAACTTGGTGGAAAAAAATTGCACTATCTGTGTATAATAAAGTGAGTCTCAAGAGGGGAGTTCTACTTCCTGTTCTGCCTGTCACCAGCACTGTGGCTTCAGGCAGGGCCTCCTCGTTGCAGTCCAGGGTTACTTCTCTGTGGGAAAAAGTAGGATGAGGATCACTGATCCCCTTCAGCCCACGCCTGGTGTGGACACAGCCGGGAAAGGACTGTGCTGGTGCAAACACACCGTGGCCATCAGCAAACACACCCGCGGGCAGGTGCAGCTGAGGCAGACACTGAGCACGCCCAGTACGGTGTTTAGGAGAAGAGTAAGGCACACAGCGGTGGGTGAAGTATGTCTAAATGTCTGTTCTTTCTACCTACACCTGTCAAATAAAGCCACACGGAGGAAGTCAAAATGAGACAGGAAAAGAGGAGTCTGGCACGGAAAGCACGAGAGCTCACACTCAGTGATCACTTTCAGATGAAAAAGGAATCCTTCCAGGCCTGTGGCTCACAGGGTCATGAACGATCCCAACCTGCATGAGGGTGAATTGCATTTGAGGGTTGTACCAGTTGGGGTGGCCACAGATTAGTGGGTCAGCCAGGAGATCTGGCTTGTCTTGACTTCTTTGGTGTTCCACATCCCTCTGGACCTTTCTGCATTGCTAAATTATTTTAAGAATTTTAGACAAAATCAATATTTTAATTCAAGCACAGATATTTTTAGGAATGTGCTTAGGATCTGGGTAAAAGCTGAACCCACGAGCAGCAAACCTCACAGGGTTCCAAGTCCTCAATTAGGAAAATTCTTCCAGCAGAGCAGGGTTCTCAACTCAGAATGCCTATTGGGTACATATTGGGGAGCTTTAAACACTCTGAGCCTAACCTACCAAAGGAATCAGCCTAACCTCTCAGGGTGGCCATGGGGATCCGTATTTTTGCAGTGCTCACGTGTGCCCTTTAAATTGCATTGGCACCTGATGGCTGCAAATCCAGAATCTAGGAGGGTATCAAGAGTGTTGTGGTGGGGTTGAGTGGGGCGGAGGTGTGAGTGACGAGTCGAGCCTCCTGGCAGTGAGGAGCAAGGCTTAGTGGGAAATTCCCATACTCTTTGCCTCTTAATGAGGATCACGCAGGCTGTTGATGCGAAAGGGTGATCGGGTGTCCTAAAGGGAGATTATACCATTGAGGAAGACTGAGCTGATCCCATCTGGATGACATCTCAAAGTAGACACGCTCTCATTCACTTCTCTTCAATATTAGTCACTTATCCAGCTGTCCCTAAATTAGCCTGTGCATATCCACATGCATTTCAGAAAAGCAGTGACTGACTGACAGCTTGTCCCAAAATAAAAATGCAAATGATAGAGCTTAATCAAAATAGAACAAGCAGTATTTTTAAGACCCTACACTTTGAGGCTCAACATGGGCAGGAAAAGAAGCTAAGTGGTCTTGGATCAAAGAGTGAGCTGAGCTGCAGAAGCATGACTCAGCAGTGTCGAAGGGTGAGGCTTTGTCACCTCTCTCCTTCTTTCTGGGTGCATCTCACACTCTGCTGGTCCAATAGTTTAGACAGAGTTTCCTCTACCATTGGACTGTAAACTCCTCGGGGGCTGAGACTCTGCCTCATTCATCTCAGTAATCTCCATAGCACCCAACACAATGCCAGATGTATAATAGATATTCAGTGTTTTGCTTGTTTGTTTTTTAAGAAATGGGTGAATAAACTCAGTAGTGTCTGAGAGGAGAAGACAAAACCTCCACAAGACCAAGAGAGAGGTACATGTCACTGGATACTGGAAGACTCCTTCCACTCCACATGGTGTCCAGGAAGACAGGTAAATGCCAATATTGGGCATTTCCAATATCAGGGAGCAATTCCATACCAAGTTCAGTCATTGGTAGGTAGCAACAAGGGAGCAGAGGGAAGTCATATCTTCAAATAGATGTGTAGCAATGGCTAAATCTTGAACACAAGAGCTCTACGCAATTGCCCTTGGGAAAGATGACTGCAGTTAAGGTGCAATTTCTCATTCATCCCTTACTTCAGTAGTATTAATTTGAATGTCACTATGTTGATCACTGAGCTGGGGTTGGGATTTAGACTGAATAATCATGGCTTGTCCTCGTAGAGATCATTGTCTATTGTGGACATACACTTGTAGACAAAAATTTCTATTGCATGTGAGGGACCGAGGAGGCATATGAGGGGAACCAGGACTCAGAAGAGAAGCATGGACCCTGTCCAGGGAAGAGAACAGCTCATGATGGCCAGCATTGTGAATCCAGGGAAACTAGGGCAAGCCTGGGAATGGTCTCTCTGCTCTCTGCCTTTCTGATCACTTAACATTTTTTACCAAATGGTAGGGGACACTAGGGAGGAGACCTTGGGTGGAAAGTGTGTGCATTTTAGAGCATCTCTGCAGGACTGAACAGAATCACTGGATGAGAGTGTTGGGCTCACAGTTTCTGATGATGTAGAATAAAACATCTATCTTCTACAAAACTGCTCAGAACACTGCTAAATCACTGGTCTTGAGAAGTAAGAACAAATGGAAGTAAGAACAAATCTTGATTCCTGACAGTCAATTATAGTGTAAGCTGCTTGAGAATGGAGATCAGGTTTCTCACAGCCCGTTTAGTCATCTTTACTATATAACCTATTCCTTGTTTACAGCAAGTTCCCAATAAATTGCTGACAATCAGCACAGAAGTTGAACATCCACACATGTGCGTGCCTGCCACCTAACAGGTGCAGCTGTCTTTGTCAATGTCTTTGTGTGTTAATGGTAGACATTTTCTTATTTTTAGCCTTTAATTGCATTTCACTGGAATACTAATACAAAAGATCACTTATATTTTTGAATATTCTATAACTTATCCATATGGAAGATGGTATGCTTTAGAACAGATGTTTGCATTTATCCCTGACATCTATTATTTCTGCCAATTTTCTGCTACCAGAACCAGAGCCTTATAATCTTTTTGAATCAGGGATGAATATCAGATTTTTTCACTTGTGTTACAGGCATTGTGAAAGTACTGGAAAGATAAAAGGTTATTTTGCTCAGAGGGCTCAGCTGCGTACCGTGGTGCCATTTTCAGGGAGGCTTCGAGTTAACTTTTGGCGAGTCAGATTGCAATAATTCCAGAGAGCCTTAGTCTGACCCCTCTTTGCTTCTGGATACTTTGGACAATTGTGGTGACTTTTCTAGAGTTCCTGCCACTGATGGGTCACAGCCACGTTGGACATTTCTCTGCAAGCTGGCCTGCCTGTTTGACACCACATCAAATTGAAGCATTGTCCCAAGAGGACAGTAGACTCAGAAGTCTGAGGGAGTAAATTAGCCCATTTGAGACTTGCTTATGCATATTGTCATGAATTATCAGAGAGGTTTCATTTGGGCATGAAATCCCATCATTTTGTAGACAATAATATAATAATGTAATAAATATTTTAAGTTATTTTAGTAATAACTTAAAATATTTGTTCCACCTGGGTACACTATTGACAACAGTCAAGTTAACCAAAGGAAAGAGAGAAAGAGTTGCTGAGGGAGGGGTTGGGAGCCTCTGAGAGCTCTTGGAGCAGACTCATGGGGTAAAACCCACTATAAATTGCCACCAAATCCCTAAGTCTTCTCTGTAAAAGTTTTCAAGAGGTAATAGTTTGTGGAAAGAAGCAAGCCTTTATGCAAAGCAGCACTGTGACATTACACCTTGTACGGGAGCCATCAGAGCATGTATTGCTGATTGGCGAGCCACGATTTGTGTGTGGGAAGCAGTTCTGGGCATAGGCTGTTTCTCTGCTTCTTGGCAGACAGCGGTCTGTTACCTTTTACAGATAAAAAAAAAAATCGATCAAGCGAAGGGTTCTGTGTGACAAAAGACTCTCTTGGTCATGTCTAATAAGAAGTAAAGGAGATTCACCATGGTCTTACGGTTGACTTGAAACCTAGAAATACAGGCTGAGCTAATTGTTGAGAATGTCACCAAGACTGTGCCTACAAAGAATGTGCACAGGCAGGGTATTGTCACATGTCCTGGTCTGGGGTGCAGTGAAGGGTACCTGCCTGGCTATTCAGTCAGGGGTACTGACCCAGTATACCAGGCACATGTTCTGCCCTGGTGTACAGTCAGGGCCAACGGCTCAATATCCCAGGTACTCAGAAGTACCTGCCTAGTGGACAGTCAGTTGTCCTGGCTCTGGGTATTGTCAGGGGTACAGTCAAGTGTGCCACCATGGGCAAATGAATACTCAAAATTGAGGTAAAGTTGGGGTCTGGCTGAGGAAAGAGGCAGGGCACAGCAGGCCCAGATTGCCATGGCAGGTGTCTGTGACCACGCAGGTGTCTGACCATGCAGCTGCCCACTGACAGGTGCCTTCAGGGCACAGCCCCCTCTGCTGCCTCCTCCACTTCCCTGCATCACTTCAGATGGCCCTCATCTTCATTTTGCTCCTCCAGTAGCCTGGCTTGGAGCCATGGTCCCACACTCAAGCTTCCCAGAGTAGGAAAAGCCTTTCTCTTTACCTCCTAGGCTTTTGTAGTAGAAGGTAGAGCCTTGATTCCTGAGTTAGGAAGGTTCGCCCCAGTGCAGAAAGGGCATCTGAAGCTGAGCAGCCAAAATGCAACCAGAAGCTGCTTGATCTGCATGCTTTTGACAAAGGGTGCTGCAGAGTTTGATGCATGTGTGTGAATGCATGCTGAGTCTAGCCCAGCATAGAACTGGGCAGCTGGAGGTCTTCTGGTTAGGTTGCCAGCTTCTTTGGAATTTTAAACACCTCATTCTCTCAACTTCCTCATCTGAAGTCCATGAAATCCCTTTCTGCTCAAATCTAGGGTTCTTGGACTCACAAATATGGGTCAGCATTGAAACAGGCTTGCCCTGGGAAGGCTGGACAGAGCCTCTCGTGGAGCTTTCCTCATGTGGACACTGTAAAGGTCGTACAGCTGGGCTAGAGCCACAGTGAGGGCAGGGTGGGACTAGCTATGACGCATTGTGATCAGCCCTGCCTGTGTACAGTTCTCTGTCGTCATGGGATGCATTCCTGTCTCCTGGACTCTTTTCAGAGTTTGCCAAGTTGCGTTCAGAAACCAAACCACTGGGGAGAAATGTTGCCCAGAACTGCAATGGTTCATAAATCTCAAATGTCACTTCATCTGTGTAGAGCCCAGAGAAGTACCTTTTGGGAAAGAAAAAATGATACATTCTGATGTTTGAATGTCTGGAAGTAGCCTCTTGTGGCTTTCTACTGAAGACACTTTGTTCAGACAACTCCCTGAACAATGAAAAAAGGGTTTTATGGAGAAGTGCAGATAACAGTGCAGGTTGGTGCCACACTTGGGACCAGTAGCACTGGGCTGGTCAACTGTGACCTTGAGCCTCATTTGTGCAAGGTTGCTGTGAGGATTGACCTTGGCTAATGGCAAAGAACTGAATGGCTCCAAGGTATCGTACGGATCCTTTACCTTCTCATAGGGTGTGGTCCTCTTTGAGAATATAGCAAAACTAGGAAGGTTTTCTGTTTTATTCAAAAATTTAGTAAAATGAAGTCATTCATTAAAGTAAAACCAAAACCTGCCAGAAATGAAAACTTGACTTTGATTTATTTTCATTTCCATTAAAAAATATTAAGTTCATTTATGCCTTCCATTAGCAAGAGAGACAGAGGGAGAGAGAGAGACATAGAGACAGCACTTCTACTGGGGGTCTTCATGCCACAATGCACCCACAGCCTGAGCCAGCCCAGATCATGGGCACACATGAACTCACATGAGCACGTTCAGGGAGGTCTCTGGGTGTGTAGCCAGAACCTTCCTACGGGGGTCAGGTTCCTAAAGCATCATGCTTTGCTGTTGTACTACTGTCTGGCCCTGATCTATTTGTAAACAAATGACTTTTAAAAAGTAAAGTAACAACAAATATGAAAATACTTGATTTATCTGAAACATAACAATTAAATTAC
>NW_006160004.1:181378-187422 GCF_000334495.1 Tupaia belangeri chinensis
GACATAGTTCCAGAAGCTTCAGGGAAGTCCTTGCTCTCTTCAGCCCCCTGTCTCCCTATCATTTGTGGCCCTTAATTTAAGAGACATCTTGGAGCTACTGGAAAAAACACTCTGTCTTGGAACTGAGAGATTCCTGAGATTCAGGAATAGAAGAAGAAGGAACTACAAAGGCAGGACTAAAAAGAGAACTGACTTGTGAAGTAGGAACGCTCAATCATCTTGTCACCTATCTCTCTTTTCCAAATACTATTTTTTCTCCTATTGCCAGAGGGCACACGCACTTGCGCACTTGTCAGAGAGGAAGAGAGAGGGAGAAAGCACTTTCCAATGGAGCATGGTTATACTTCAATGTCTTCTCCATCCTTCTGGGATTTGGGGCATACATGCACATGCATATGGCATGCTTCTTCAAGCTGCCAGGGACAGTATTTGAACTGCACATTTGGCCATGTGGAAACCATTTCCCTTAACCTCTAAGCCATAGGCTGTTCCAAATTTATGGTCTATTTTGATAAATTACGTAAATGTGTTTGAAAAGAATGGATGCATAGAAGTTGTTGGCCTAGTGTTCCATACATGTTTGTTATGTTGTTTGTTCATTTAAAGACATACTCTATATCTATACTGATAATTTGGTATGTGTTATTTATAAATTTATCAAAGAAGTGTATTAAAGTTTCTCACTCTAATTGCATTTATAGATTTTCTACTAATTTTCACTCTATTATATACATATACATATACTTATTTTAGATTGTGTGCTAGACATTGCATTTGAAAAAAGACATTTTGCAAAAATAATTGGCTGATAAGTATTCCTCTGAGAATTTTTACAACTATCAGACACCTAGGTATGTTAATAATCTAGAATCATCTAATTTCAAGGAATGATTTTTTTTTCTGGGCCATAATTATATATGAAAACTAGACTGAAGTTCTTGCAAAGGCTTGTACTTCCAGTTCACTTTTATTCTTAGGTGCAGCTCTACAAGATCCTAGCCTAAAGAAGAGTTGCTAAGATCTCTACACTTGGAGGATCTTGGACTCTCTGTTTCTGGGATGATGAAAAGTTCTGCTCAGGGACCAGCAGTTAGTGTAATGTCTATGTTGCTGAACTCTCATGTAGCCGACTGCAGTTCGGGTCCTGGACCTGGTGGCTTAAACTCACGCTGGGCACGTGTGCATGCATGCCCAAGATCCCGAGAGGAGAATGGAGGAGAAGGGATTGTGGTGTGGCCATCCTTCTGGGGGGGTGATTTCTGTCTTTCTGTCTCTCTGTCTCTGTCTGTCTTTCTGGTGAGCATACACACCCTATGACAAAAACCTCTCAAAAAAAAAGAAAAGAAAAGAAAAGTTCTGCTCAGCCTCTCAGCTGTCTTTTCTATGATTGACACATAACTCTCAAAAAAAAATTTCCCCAAATGCTGGGCTCACCTGTCCATATTTCTACTTTCTTCCTGATGTTGGCCCAGTGATTTTTTGCTATCTGGTTGGTCAATCAGTATTTAAGAATATTTTTAAAATATTTTGTTCAATTGTTTCCAGATGTTTCCAGAAGGAGAGTTGGTCGACTTTGATTAGTGCTCGATTACTGAATGCAGAAGTCTTTATGCTGTTATCCTCAGCGTAGCTGAAATAATAACACCTTTCAACACCAATAGACTAGAGTTTGATATTTTCTCACGTTGGCAGACCGATTGGGTTGTTCTCTGTTCTGAATACAAATGGGGGCATGGAAATTCAGTCAAGCTTTTTAAAAAGCTTGGGTGCATGAGGACACGCTGACCAAATAGGTTGCACTCAAAATTTATTTATTTGTGGGTTGTTTGGAATTCAAAATATGTGTTCCAATATGTGACAGGCTGACTCAGTGTGGGACTGAACCCCAGGGGCCACAGCAGTGGCTTGCATTCTACATCATGAAATTGGGGTGCAGGTGAGAGGACTACAAGAGAGGAAGTACATCCCCTTCTTTAAGCACCAGAAGGGCTCCAGGAGAACATGTCAGACAGGCTTTCTCTGTATTTGGGATAGATCTCTCTTTGTGTCCTAAGCATGCTGTCCCTTATTGCAAACTCTTGAGGAATCCTGAGCCTTTCTGGGGCCCTTAGAAATTGTTGGAAAGTCTCACCCAGCCCGTCTTACCATCCAAAGAACTCCATGCTCCTAGTTCATCTAATTGTTCCCCAATGATAAAGCCTCAAATTCCTTCTTTGTAGACCATCTTACTTTAGAGTTTAGGGAGGGAAAAAGCTGCTACTTTGTATTAATACCTTTCCAGTTTGGATTTGAGGTTTTCAAAGAGATACCTGTTGTAATGAATAGCGCTATCACTTCAAGTAATGGAGACGAGAAAACTTGCAGAGGCTGGGCCAGCTCCATTGCCTGGTAGTTAAGAAAGAGAGAGAGGGAAAGTGAGAAAACAAGCCACCAGGTCTGAGACTCAAACCGTGGTTGGCCATATGGGAGTGTCCAGCATCTCAACCACCACACCACCTCCTGGCCCCTCTTTTTTAAAAAAGTTTTATCTATAGAGTGCGTGTCACTGGAGAGAGACAGAAAGAGAAGGGGCAAATGGGAAAACACCTCCCAGGGGCAGAGCCACACCACGATCCCTTTTGAGTACACACATGTGCACCTAGCATGATTTTTAAGCCACTGGGTCCGGGACTCAAGTGAGTGTTATGTTCCTAAGCATAGGAGACTGATTTAGTGAGAAAATACTTGTTAGAGAAGTGCTCCATGTTAATGAATCAACAATACATATTAAATAATGTGCCTTTACATAGAAATACACATAAAACGACTTATGAATTGATCGATGAAAGTTTTGTGACCAGAGGCTTGTGGGGAACTAACTCTGGATATCCCTGAGGAGCTCTGGCTCATTATTCACTAGTTCCAGGTTCACAGCAGCTTTATAAGTCATAAATACTGCAAATAACAATCATCGACTATTTCCTTCTAGACTTTCAGTCACAGCAGCGCTGGCCTTCTAAAAAATGCATCTGCTTCTTACTGCGATTGTAGTGAGAGGACTGCAGGTTTCTCAAGCCCATGTGGGTTACCTGAGAGGGCTAGAGCTCAGCCTCTTCTCCCGGGCCATTGTGTCCGCAGGAAACAGTTCCCTGGTCCGTTGGGATGTCTTGGAAGTGAGTGTGCAGGGATTTCGTTCTGGAAAGTGGCTGAGCTTGACTTGGCAGTTGTAGCTTCAGGCATCTCTCTGCCTTCTCACTGTGCTGCTTATATTTAAGAAGCCGCGGCTTCTGTCGGATCCTGCAAATTCCAGAATTTGTTAGCTACTCCCTTTTATCTCTACTTGGAAACCACCAATCATTATTTCAGAGCTCGTCTTTTTCTTATAATACTTTTCTATCTGAATCCAATAGCAACAGACACACACACCCAAATCCAGTCTCTAACCTAGAGCTGCTATTTCATTAGGCGTAAGGTGTGCCTCCCACGAATTCATAGATGACAGTTTTACTAAGTGAGCTGCCACTGCCTGTCAAGCTTTGCCATCTTCTGCTTCTGATAACGGTTTCCTCTTTGCCATCCTACCTGGAAGGCTAGGAGCTAGCCCAGGGGCTCTGCCTCACATCACAGTGCTCCGGGCCAGGCTTAGAGAGCAGCCAGCTTATCAAACATCCTCAGTCACCATGGCAGAGGGAAAAGGACTGGAGGTGGGATCACTGCAGGTACTTAGAAGGGTCAAGGACTGGAAATACTTGGCAGAAAACACTAAATACTGTAACAAATGGCTGCAGAGATGTCAGGCCAAAGAAGGGAACTGATGTGTCATGCAGGGCTGGTGGGGTAAGCCCTCCAGAGAGGTATGCAGGTGGCAGGACTGAAACCACAGACCTGCCTGCTCTCTCCCTGCAATGGCTCCCTCAGGATCGTGTCCAGGAGTTGGGGCCACTCTCAACTCACCGGCTTGGGTAAACCTTGGTGTAGACATGGCCACATGCCCTTGGTACTCTCTCTGCTGCTTGCTCTCCGAGGTCCTGGATTTTTGTTCTAGCTTAATTTGGGAGCCCCGGAAATGTAAACGCTTCCCTGCTCCCCATGCTGCTGTACGTGCAAATGAGTTGGGAGGCTTTGGAAGGGATCTGGGTGGGGCTTTTCTAGAGGGTGTCATTAACACGAGATCAAGTTGTCCTTGGACTGAAAGCCCTCAGTGGTTCCGATCCTGATCAAACCCCACCCCCAGGCTCCTTGGAGTCATTGGCACTTGGACAGCTCTCCTGCATTTCATAATAATGTGGGGGCACAGACTTACCATTTCCCCACTTGGTGTTTTAGAGACATTCATTTTACATTTCATACTGTAGCTTAAAAAATAAGTTAGTGATAACTTGCGTTTCTTACTCATTTCTTCCCCCTCCCTCCCTTTTTATAATTTGCCAGAGGGTGCATGAGCTCACTGGAGAGAGACAGAGAAAGAGAGAAAGAGAAGGCACCTCCCCACAGAACAATTTCTTCTCTTCCATGTTTCCTTTCGGGGTTTTGGGCATGATGCACACATGCCCAGTGTTTTTCATGCTGCCTCCTGGTCTGGGATTCAAACTATATGGTTGGCCATGTGAGATGCACCCACCCTAACCATCATGCCACCAGCTGGCTCTCTCAGTACTCAGTGACTGGATCTGTAAAGAAAATGAGTGGAGGACATGGCTCTCTCACCTGGCTCTTTCCACTGGTGTCTGAGAGGCATGTGTGTGACCACCCAGAGGGGGACAGCGCGGGTGGGCCATTCCCTCCACGTCTGTTAGGCTTTGTCCTGAGGGCCCCTTGAGCCATGATCTTGTGTGAGGTTGCTTTGTCCTCTGGGCTTCGACTGCTTTGTGTGAAAGTGGGGACTCAATTTGGGGCTTGGCTCCCACAGAACAAGAAGCTGGTTAAGGCAGTGAAGCTGTTTGCGATGCAAGGGGGATCCCAGAACTTGCTTAAAAACCAGCAACATGATGACACAAAGATGCAAACTTACATGGTGGGACAGGATTGAAAGAGGAAATGCATGTTTTTGATCATTGGTGAGGCTAGGTGACAGGCGTGGGAGCTTATTATATTTGTCTGTGCTTGTGTACCCCTGAGAATTCCCATGAGAAGAAAATGAGGGAAGAAATAAACCACAGGGAAGCCCGGTTTGATGTGGTTCCTTTCAGGTCAGAGTTGGGTGACTCTGGGCCTCCCAGTCAGATCAAAAAACAACAGACAGTGAGCTCTCTACCAGGGTATAGCTATTAACTCTGAGCTGTCCAGAGCAGAGACACTAGCCCTGAGCCATCCACCCAGGGCCTGGGTCCTGGTCCTAGCAGGGCACACACAGCTGAGGGAGTTTGAACATGTTATTCTCTCTCAGCTTCTCTGTTTTTATTAAAGGAGAGAGAGGAGGCCTCACCTGAAGTGCTGGGAAGAGAGGGTGGTGAATGGCAGAAGAGCTTTCTGGGAGGAAGGTACTTGTAAAATCCTTGTTCTCCTTCCTTCATCCTCTCTCATGGCCTCCTGGTACCTCCACCCTCCTCCACTTTGCCCACAGGACTGTTTTGCTTGCTGTCCAGGCTGGCACTCTGGGCTCACTGGATTTCTTAGACCTCATTCACTGAGACAAGGATAGTCAGTGGGTCCCTGAGGCCCTAGGCCATGAGTGTAGAGCCAGGAGGGATCTGCTGGGGGCAGTGCTGGAGGCAGTTGTGTCCAGGCCCTAGGAGAGTGAGCAAGGTCTGGGGACCTTCAGAGCTCAGGAGTCTGGGAACATGCCTTCAGCTGGGAGGGCCTTCCACAAGTCCGGGCTGGGTGCCCTCTAGTGGTGGCAAAGAACCAGGTTGCATTAAACAAAGCAAAATAAAACCCGGGGGGTTGGCCTTTCAGACCCCAGGCAGGAGCAGCTCCCTATGGAGGGCGTGAGAGGCATGGGTCGAACCACCCTGGTGGCTAAAGGAGCATTCAGGCTCGGCGGTCTGGAGGGCAGGACAGCAGACACGGCTGCCTTTGGGAAAAGCCCAAGCCGGGGGGCCCCACCCCCGGGGTGGTTCCCCCCA
>NW_006160004.1:187504-194553 GCF_000334495.1 Tupaia belangeri chinensis
GGGGTCGGGAGGGCGGGAAAGCAGCCCCGGCTCCCTTTGGGAAAAGCCCAAGCCGGTGGCCCAGACCCCAGGTCTGGTTCCCACTAAGCCTTTCGGGATCTTGGTTTCCTAAGAAATGGTCAGGTGAACTCCAAAGCCACTGTCGGCTCTGGAATCATGACTATTTAGCTGAAATCGAGCCCATTTCTCTTCTGCCCAGAAATGGCTTTCCTTCTGGCTCTTGCACTTCTGACTCTTCTCCTTTGTGTTGTTCAACAATTTTTTGACTTGGCCTTCCCCTCTGCCACCTCGGCTCCTTGTTGCCACATCACACCCCAGAGCTGGTCATTACCAACATCTGCACCTTCTTGAGCCTCTGTCCCAGAGACTGAGGATTCCACTGATCACCACCTCCTGTCTTTCCAGATCATGGCCTGGCCCTGACCCAGACACATCTTCAGGGGTTATGTGACGCCTTGGCCCACTCATTTTCATATTCTGTCATCCTCTTCACCAGTCTTCGGCTGAGCTGAATGGTGGGGCCACCTCACCCTCAATTCGCCTCTTCTTCAATTCTCCCTCAGTCCCACTTGCCCATGCAAGCCTGGTTAAGTCGGCGTCCGTCTAAAGCCAGTGCATGCTGAGTTTCCTGCTGTCCTTGACCTCACCGGGCCTGGACTTGCCAGAGATCTTTGCGTGTCTCATCTAGCCATTGAATTCTCTCAACTATCTCTCCTTCAGACGACCATTAACATAAAAGAACAGATGCCTCTTCCTGTCCCTTTGTCCTGTTTTAATTTCTTCATTACTGGGGATGTCATATCATTTGTTTCCTTGCCATCTATTGCTTGCACGAGGCTGTGACTCCATGAGGGCAGGTCTGGCCTGCCTTCACTTATACGCACTTACTCTCAGTGCTTGGTGATGTGTGTGTTGAGTGAATGAGTGACACCATTCCAGTTTTGCAATGACGATTCTGCCTTTGGGTAAATGTTATGCACCAGGCACCTGAAAGGTGTCTTCACAGGGTTGGGCTAAGGGAAGGGGTTCTGAAGGTGAAATTTCTAGAGTTGGTGACATTCGATCTCACTAAGGGTGTGTTAGGATGCTGGGCTCGACAATGAGGTACTATTGCATCATCTCTGGGCAAAATGTGCTTAAGACACAGTGCCCCAGGGCGCAACCAGCCCTGGTACAGAGGGTTTCCTTTCCTTTCTTCTTAGTATTATCCCCAACTTCTAAAATTCACTTTATTGCTTCTTCTAATTATAATATTACGACGTGTCCACATGTCCTGTGAGCTATGCAGACAATACAGGAAGACATTGTACCAGTCGGGGGCCTACCAGAGGAAGAGAACCGGATCACACACTGACTTATTTCAAGAGACTGGTTTGTGAAATCGCAGGGACCTACAAGTCCAGTGTCTGCAGGGCAGGCTGTTGGGAAGGACAGGCCAGAAACTCCTGGGCAGGAGCTGAGGCTGAATCCATGGGTGGAATTTCTTCTTCCTCAGAGAATCCTTGGTTTTGCTCTCAAGGCCTTTGACTGATTGTACCAGGCCCACCCAGATCATCAAGGATGGATTTCTCCTTTACGGGAAGTCAACTGATTGAGTACGTTAACCGCATTTATGAGGGATCTTCACAGCAACACCAATATTGGAGCTCAACGGAATCATCGAGTACCGCAGCCTGGTCAAGTTGACATTAACTATCCATCATGAACAAATGGAATGTAGGAGGCACTCTTACAAATTAGGCAGACAAAGACAAACAGCCCAGTGGGGAAATGGGTAAAGGCTAAAAAGAGGATGTCACAAAAGAGGAAGTCCATGTGGCCAAAAGGGAAGGTGTTCAACTGTACCATTTAAATTCAAACCACCAAGGTCAAAACAATGTTTACTTTTCAGGGCCTGGAGGGACCAATGCTCTCTCTGGAGTACTGACAATATTCTATTTCTTGCTGGATGGTGACTCATGGGTATATAACTGACAGTTACTTGTTGAACTGTACCCAGAGGCTATCAGGGACTCCCGGGGCCAGGGTTCCCAGAATGGGGTGGACAGAATGCAATACTAGCCTCAGCCTCCTGGGCCAGATAGACCTATGATGGGCAGTGGGGCTAAATGCTGTGGTCCTTGCCCTTTTAAGCATGCTGTCTGCTTCTCAGCTGTCCACTTAGATACCCCAGGTTTGTGGCAAAAATGCAACTGAGACCGGGAGTGCAAATTGAAGAGATAACATTCTGCAGTCTGAATCTGCTAACCAGGCAGAAAATGCCATTAGTGTGACAGGCATATTTAGGCCAGGATTACCAGCATGTTCTAGGTCATAGGTAAAGTAGTTAAAATTAGTCTAAAGTGGCTCATTTTTAATTCTAGTGGATAATGGACACTAAAACACTTGCATGAATGTGTCACAGCCATTTGATGTACCAGGAAACCATTAGTACATAAAAATCCAAGGAGAAAAGGTGAAAAAAAATGTTTAGGCCGTATCTATTTAGGCCTTTGGAAAGGGTAAGATGAATATATAAACAAGACAGATTTATGTATGTCCCTATTTTTCAGCTTTAACCATGTGTATCTTTTCTTCCTTACAGATTATTATTCCTTGACATGGACAATGCATTGAGATTGTCTGCAAGGTATAGAATCATCCGGATCCCTCTGACAGGTTGAAACACATTCCCATTCCCACCTCTCCAGGCCTGTTCCAAGGGCAGGGTTACTCTTACTGACTTGCAACAGGAACCAGGGATTGCTAAGCTATCACTAGTACAGAATGAATCTAGGGTCTTCAGTTATTCCTCAGGCTTCTCCCTGGCTGTCTGCACAAAGATGTTCTCCATCCTTTAGCTTCATATCTGCAACCTCTGGAAACAGGACCTCTGTGGGTTCCTGTGATTGTCCTGGGAGCTCCAAGTGCAGCCATGGCCTAAGCTAAGGTTCTCGTTGATACCAGAGTAACTGCAAAGACTTTTTAGGGACCTGTTGAGAAACAACGGGTGATGAGAGTCAGAAATGGTGCATCCTGAGGCCTTCCCATCTGCACAAGTGGAGAAGACACACCATGGGAACAGGTGGAGAGGGAAGGGGGATGTGAGAAGAAAACGGCAGTGAAGGCTGGTAGAAAAGGGAAAGCAACCGGTGTGGACCCCTACCATGGCCTGCCTGTAGAGACCCCTGACTTGTGGTTTCTGGGACAGTGACAACTCAGCGCTTGTCCTGTTGGACATGCCCCAGTCACCATTAAGGTCAATGTATGTGGGAGGTTTCACAGAGGCTCAGGAGGCTTGGTCCCTGGCCCAGGATGACCCTTTTAGACATGCTAATCATGAGTCTGGGTTCTTCATGGGGGTGATGTTTAAGGAATGAATGAATGCATGTGCAAATAGGAGGGAATGCTGAAAGGAGCCCTGAGCCAATTTGTTTGAAAATCTTGTTTTAGGGCCAGCCCCCACGGCCTGGCGATTAAGGGAGCCGGATCCCACATGACCGACTATATAGTTCAGGTTCTGGCCCTGGCAGCTTGAAATACAAACCAGGTACATGTGCAGTCATGCCCCAGATCCTGACAGGATGGATAAATAAAGAAGTGATCGTGGTGTGACCCACCCCATAAGGGATGCTTTCTTCCTACCCCATCACTCTCCAGTGAATGCCAGAGTGAATATCCTTCTGGAGAATTAAAAATAACAGGGGACCAGCAGATGGCTTAATGGTTATGTCACTGGATTCCCATATTGTTGACTGTGGTTCAAGTCTTGGATCTGGTGGCTTAAAACTCACTCTGGGCATGTGTGTGTGTGTTCCCAAAACCCCAAGAGGAGAATGGAAGAGAAGGGACTGTGGCATGGTCCCCCCCCCTGGGCGTGATTTCTTGCTTTCTGTCTGTCTCTCTGGCAAATGCATACACCCTATAGCAAAGATCTCTCTCTAAAAACAAACTAACTAAATACATAGAAGATGACCTCATTTGAAATATGAAGGGCTTGTGGGAAGTGGGTGTGGAGTCCCTGCCTAATTCTCCTGGGGAGGTGGACAGTGTGAACTAGCAAGGTGGTGGCTGAATAACAATGCCAATGCATCAAATGCCACCGAGCAGTTCACTTTAAAACGGCCAGTTGTGTATTATGAGAACTTTACACCCATTTAAAAAAAATGAAGCCCCTGAGATCAGGAAGGACTGCTCCCCCCCTGCCCCCAGCCACCTGGATCGTCCTGGAAGACATTTGGGGTGTTGGTGCCACATCTGAGAACCCTGATGCTCTTTCCCACAATGCCGCTTGGAAGCAGATAGGGCATGACCTGTAACAACCGCCAGGACTCTGGATCCGTGTGTTAACTGAAGGTTATAGGAGGCCACTGTGTTGGACTAAGCTCCCGCTCTAGGCCCCAACAGACCAGGTCCAAATGGAGCCACCCAAGCTAAAATGTCACATCACCAAACTGAAACTTTAAGGAAGCTGACAGATCTCAAATAGACCAGTTTTCCTGAGTCAGTGCTGTAAGGAAATAAAACGAATGCACATTTGTGGCTTTCTTAGAAATATGCACCTGAAATTGTGGCCTAGACTCACTAGAGTTTTTGTGCTACGGACATTACTGCCCAAGTACGTTCCTTCTGTACTGCCAAGACTCACTGTCTCCACACTTTGCTTAAGAATGAGGCAAGAGACCACAGGTGGCCATGAGGTCACCCTGCTCCCCTCAGCAGAGAATTCAGCCAATCACTGTTGGACTACACTCCTTGCTCCTCCCCACTCCCTCTCACCTTTAAAATCATCCTGAAATCTATTAAGACCTTGGGACATATTATCCAGGGTGACTTCAATGTCCTGTCCCCGAGAGATCGTCCTCAATCTTGGCCCAAAGAAACTCTCTGGCTTTACCTACTTAGCCTTGGCCTTTGTCCTAGGTTGACGCAAAAGCCTGCCAGCTTGGCTGGCCTGGCCCCTCAAGCTGGTAAGGCCCAGAGCACCTGGAGGTCACAGCAAGAGCAGTTCACAGCCACCCAACCTTCCCGCCAGCCTCCAAGCCAGGGCAGGCAGCAGCCCCCTCAAACCCTCAGCCCTCCCAAACCCTCCTAAATCCACAGTTCTCCCTTGCACCTGCCTCCCCTGCTCAGGCCACGTGCAGTTAGTGGTGGCTTCCACTGTGGCCCCAGCAAGACAGACACTGGAGAGTGCATTTGCAAACGCCAAGAGCAGTCCAGTAGGGTGGTTTTGTTGGTTGAAACTGACAATAAAAAATTAGGGCTTGTAATTTTTTTCAGTTCATTTTTCTGAGCAAAATTTGTTTCTATTGGATTTTATGAGCTGGTGACTGGGAAGCTGGCTCTAGTCCCTTCCACGGACAGTTTGAGTGAGACATCAGGACGAAAGCCTGCCCTGCATCCTCTTCCCTCCCAAAGGTGCTTTTTTTGGGGGTGAGGAGGGTGGCTTTTCCCTCCTCTGAGACTGGAACACTGTTGTCCCCCTTCAGCTCTTTTCGCTGACCCTGTCACAAGCTTGCATTTCCATCATCCTGGCATTTTTTGCAAGTGGAACAGGAATCTCAGTGACAGCCACAGTCATGACAGGGGAAGTGGCATTTCCATATGAATGTAAGCAGCCCTGCATCCTCAAGGCTACTTGCAGCTGGGGTGATCTCAGCGGCTGCTGGGCTAAAACAAAGATGTATTTTTATATTGAAATCATGTTCTTTCTTCCTTAAAAGTCATGATAAAACCTTCCATTCATGAGTCTAGAATATTTTTCAGTTACATGGCTTTGAAAAAAATAACCGTGTGTACTCATTTCCAAAAAGGAAAGACTATCGATTTCAAAAGGCATTGTTGGGTTCAGTTTAGGAGGTTCGGGAATAGGAAACTGCTCTTTCTCTGTAGGTTGTGTGAGATTTTCTTCTAATTGCTGAACCACAGGCATGTCTTGGGGAGGGTGCAAAATGAATCAGGCCTACCGAGGACAATGTTTTCTGGGTATCACATTAGATAGGCACAGCTCAGTGGGGGCAGTGGGTTAAAAGGTCTCATTTATAAAAACATTTCTAAGCATTACAGAATGACATTTACATCTTGTCCCTCCCTGTTTACTCAGTTTAATACCCAAACTAAAAACCTGGAGGGAAGATGCTGTGTGGTGGGCAAGGGGGGCTGGCGACCTACGGGGAATGGGGGTCTCAGGCCTCTGACATGTGGGGATGAGAAGGGTGGGTGATGCTTTAAGTCAAGGTAAGCGAGGAAGGAAAACGGGAGACTCCCTCAGAATGTGGATGCTGGCAGAAGTGGAATCACAAGTCGGAAAAGAATCAGAGGGAAAAAGAATGATGAGAGCTAAGCTGTGTTTGTAGGAAACTTACATGATCCATTTAATGTTGATGTAAATGTCATTTTTAGTTGTAGAAAATTGTTTTTAATGTGTAAATAACTTGTTACTTTAAAAAAAGAAAGCCGATCTGGTGAAGACAGCTGGCACTCCAGAGCCCCTAGACAGGTCTGCCTCCTCCTACCTCCCGTCTGGCCGCCTCTGCAGAGGGCGGGCGGAGGACTGGGAGCGACTCAGTGGCCCTGGTCTCCACCATGGAGCTGCTGCTGTGCTGGGGCCCATCTGAACTATCTTTTCTAAATACAGGGCACCCCATCTCTGAGAAAAACACCCACGATGCAAACTGGAATGCTCTCCGTTCCAAAGGAAGTTTTGAAGCCTGAACCCCACCGTGAAATCTCAAGTGCAGCCCTGATATGTACCACGAAGTGTGACATTTCACAGTCGGAGACAAATCACGGCACATTATTTAAAGCATGATGTACAAAATATCCACGTGTCTGTCCACTGTGGCCTGGGTTTGATCTTTTGTGCAAAGAAGCACATTCTGAATAGGGAGGCCCTTTCTCTGCTGGCTGAATCTAATCTTGAGAAAACCTAAACCATGCAATTCTATCTGGGGTTTGTCTGCTTTTGACATAATGGAAACATTAGCAGGAAGAACATTCTCTGAGTGTGCTGCTTGAGGTTTTTTTTTTTTTTTTTTCTTAAAAAAACATTTTATTTCAAAGGGTAAGGA
>NW_006160004.1:194886-215627 GCF_000334495.1 Tupaia belangeri chinensis
AGAGATGCTGTGTGGTGGGCAAGGGGGGCTGGCGACCTACGGGGAATGGGGGTCTCAGGCCTCTGACATGTGGGGATGAGAAGGGTGGGTGATGCTTTAAGTCAAGGTAAGCGAGGAAGGAAAACGGGAGACTCCCTCAGAATGTGGATGCTGGCAGAAGTGGAATCACAAGTCGGAAAAGAATCAGAGGGAAAAAGAATGATGAGAGCTAAGCTGTGTTTGTAGGAAACTTACATGATCCATTTAATGTTGATGTAAATGTCATTTTTAGTTGTAGAAAATTGTTTTTAATGTGTAAATAACTTGTTACTTTAAAAAAAGAAAGCCGATCTGGTGAAGACAGCTGGCACTCCAGAGCCCCTAGACAGGTCTGCCTCCTCCTACCTCCCGTCTGGCCGCCTCTGCAGAGGGCGGGCGGAGGACTGGGAGCGACTCAGTGGCCCTGGTCTCCACCATGGAGCTGCTGCTGTGCTGGGGCCCATCTGAACTATCTTTTCTAAATACAGGGCACCCCATCTCTGAGAAAAACACCCACGATGCAAACTGGAATGCTCTCCGTTCCAAAGGAAGTTTTGAAGCCTGAACCCCACCGTGAAATCTCAAGTGCAGCCCTGATATGTACCACGAAGTGTGACATTTCACAGTCGGAGACAAATCACGGCACATTATTTAAAGCATGATGTACAAAATATCCACGTGTCTGTCCACTGTGGCCTGGGTTTGATCTTTTGTGCAAAGAAGCACATTCTGAATAGGGAGGCCCTTTCTCTGCTGGCTGAATCTAATCTTGAGAAAACCTAAACCATGCAATTCTATCTGGGGTTTGTCTGCTTTTGACATAATGGAAACATTAGCAGGAAGAACATTCTCTGAGTGTGCTGCTTGAGGTTTTTTTTTTTTTTTTCTTTTAAAAAAACATTTTATTTCAAAGGGCAAGGAGGTATTTTGCTAGACACAACTGGGAACAATGGCTAGAGAACAAGAGGAGTTTGTCTTAATAAATAACAAAATGCCATCCACATTTCTCAAGCTTCCTGTAACACACTACACAGGTAAATAAATAACCCACTGCGTGGCTACCTATCTAACACAGTCCTAGGTGTCTGTGCATGTGGTGGAGCACATCATATTGCTGGGCCCAAGACCTGCCAGGCCCAGTGCAGACTGGGAAGCTCACCTCCCAGACCTCTGCCATGCCCTCGGTCCCACAGTGCACAACAGCAGAGGCACCCGAATGCAGGTGACAAGGATTGGTGGGTGTCCTGGGCTGGCATCCCTGGTGCCTCCATCTCACAGGCGGGGTTATTGCTTCATTGCCTTCTGATTCCAGACGGTATAGAGCAACGTCTGCACTCCAGCGTCGCGTCCTCTCATATAGCACGTCTGGGTCCTCTGGGAACGAGAGCACATTGCTGCCCATGCAGTGCTCCAGGCCCAACATTCTGTTGCTGAGATACCTGAGAGAGATGAGGCCCTGGGGGCCACATGCCAACCCATGTGGCCGTCTGGCCATGCCCATTACGGGAGGGCTGTGACTGGGCAGACACGGTTCTGCAGGGCCTGTGGCTGGCGGGTGCCTGGCCTCCGGCTCAGTTAAGGCAGCTGGACGGCAGTATCCATAGACTCCCTGAGTTCCATGCATGGCTACAACGGTTCCAGGAATTCTCAGGTTGGCTTTTGTGTCTTCTCCAGGTGTGCAAAAGGCAAGGATAAATCATTCTTTTCAACACAGGATCCTTTATTGGAACTTCTCCTTGAAAGATAGTTTGTGAAAGACAGGCCCAGATCCCCTGCATGGGACTCGCATGGTCAGTGTTCCTTCAGTCTGAAAGTAAAGGAACAAATGACATTGGCTAAGTGGACGGGGAGGGGGGTAATTCATACAAAATGCACAGCCTCTCGGGAGCCCACCTCTCCCCTCCACCAGGGGATGTGCCTTCAGAGGAACGAGATGGCCGATCAGGCCTTCCACCACCCACACCCTGGCAGTGGACGGGGAGTACAGGAGGGAGGAGAGAGGAGGGCTTGGGGGTTCTAGAAGCCCTATCTCTGTTCAAAGCTGCAGCTTGGAAAGAACGACAGAGGAGGCGATTTCCTCACACGTCTTTACTCGGGCTGGGGAATTGCCATGATCATATCCACACAGAGGCATTATTAGAAAAGAAAACGAGAGCGAATTAAGTGCGCCATGAAAGGGACAGGCAGTGAGCTCTCATTTCTTTCTCTTTTAGGGAAAAGCAGGTGCAAAAGGCTGATAAGTGCGCTGTCTGAAGCTGCACCCTAAGCACCTGGGAGAGGGCCCCTCCCCAATGGACTTACGGAACTTGGTCCCCTGGTGCTGACCCTGGGCAGCTGAGCTCCTTGTGTATGAGGCGGATCAGGAACTGTACCCCAAACAAAAACAAAACCGCCAGTTAGTCCCAGTGGAGACCCAAGCAGACTGCATGTACCCGTGGTCACCTGAAGCTGGCTGGCCTGCCCGCAGCACCTATAGGGGGCTGCCCTGAGGTGCTTCTTCTCATGAGCACAGTGTGGGAGCATAAGCACAGCCAGCCTGAGGGCTGTCACTGAGTCCTACGGACAACTGGGGTGTGCTCCTGAACACAAGGCTTCTACCAGAGATGTTAGCCTGAATTACCCCCAGGTTCAAGTCATATTTAAAATAAATCCTAATGTACAAATTAGAACAAAGAAAACAAAGATAAGAACAGTTAATGGTGACACTGAGGGAGGACTCCAGAAGCCAGGGGCGCATTTCATCTGACCTTGGACTGGGAGGCTGAGAGTCTGTCTTGGAACAGCCCGTTTTATCGGAAGCTCTTCAGAGATCTGCCCTGGCCGGGTTCCGAGCCCACAGGGCACCCACAAACACTGCTGGTGGTCAAACCCAGAGCCACTCAGCCTTCCCCTCAGCACCGTGCCTGACCTTGCTGCTCTCCTCTGTGGGTGTGGACTGGACTGTAAATAGCAGTTGACAATTTAGAGGAGGGTTGAGACCAAATTCTAGGCCATGATGAAAGGGCTGAGCTCGTGTACATGACGATAATCAGTAGGGTCCATTCAGGTGTCTGCTTACAGATGCCCAAGCCTGGTGCGACAAGTGGGCAGGGTAAAGACCATGGATGAGGGCTGCTCACCAGGCTTCAATCACATGCCCAGCCAGTCTTTCTCACCCAGACCTGCCCTGTCAGGGAGTGGCAAAGCTAGGAGAGTGGCCCTTGCCAGCATCTCAGGCACACCCTAGGGGACCTCCTCAGATCAGTGAGGTTCTAGCCTTGGACCTGGAAGACAGTGAAACAGGTCTATTTGAAGGAGAAGACACTAAGAAGAATGTTGATCAGCAAAAAGAAAAATGCCTATCTGGTATTTAGGTTTGAAGACTGACTCGAGCTCATTCTCAAGTGGAAATGCTATACTTCCTGGTGACCTGGCTGCCTTCTGCTGCAATGTGCCTCCGTCTCCAGATATGCTTTGATTTATTTCCCTTAGCACTCCTAGTCCTGCCTCTGGTATTAATATTACTTACTGTTATGTATTTTCCTACTCTTGTACCTTTGTCTTTTCCAAAGTCTCACTTATCAGGTGTAGTTCTTATAAATAGAGTCTGGAATTTGAAAACCAACTTGATAGTCTCTGCTCTTATCTAGACAGTTTAGTCCATTTACAGTTACTGTGGGCACTGATCTGTTGGATTAGTTTTACCTGGCCATTCTGTATTTTGTATTTCTCTGGCTTTCTCCCCACTGTAGCTAGTACTCCATACCCCCTACCCAGAACCCCAACTGAGATTCTCCTGGATTGATCAAATTATTTCTCCATACTGCTTTGAAAACTATACATTCTGTTTCTACCAACCCAACAATAAGAGGACTTAGCACAATTTAACTGTGTTCCATTTGTGCCTGACATTTTGGTTATCTTTGGGTTCAGTTCTTTTTTATTGGGTTGTTGGAAAAGTCATGAAGCACTTTTGCATAGGAAAACAGAAAAAATACGTCATGACTTTCCAACAACCCAATATATTGCCCAAATTAGTCATTGTTATTGTTGCTATTATAAGCCAAGAGTCAGAAAGCATTTTTTGTAAAGGTTGGCAGGGTAAACATTTCAGGCTTTGCAGTCCTACAGTCTCTGTTACAAATTTTTCCTTAATTTTTTTCTCCCACAATTCTTAAAATCCATTCTTACTTTTGTACCATACAAAAACAAAAGCCAGATTTGGTCAGTTTGCTGACCTCTGTTTTATACAGACAATACTTATTTAGATTTATTCCTAGTGCTCACTTTTCTCCTTGCACCTCAGACTTTCCTTTATTCTTTAACCATCCCTGTTAGCAATTTTTACCAGGAGCATTTTTGGATAAAAATGGTCTAATTTTACCCTCATTCTTGCGTGAAAGTTTAACTTAAAGTATAGATTATTTAATTAATTTTTTTTTTTTTTTAGAGAAAGATTTTTGCTCTAGGATACATGCACTTGCTGGAGAATCAGAGAAAAATCACCTCCAGGGGGATGGCCACACCACAATCCCTTCTCCTCCATTCTCCTCTTGAGATTTTGGTCATGCACATACATGCGCCTGGTATGAGTTTTAAGCTGCCAGGTCCAGGACTTGAACTGTGGTTGACTATGTGGAAGTCCAATGATATAACCACTATGACATTTGCTGGTCCTGGTAAGGTACAGAATTCTAAGTTTGATTCTTGAGTCTAAGAATGTGTACCTTAGGCAGAATCCTTTCTCACTTTCTCTCTTTGTCTCTCTAGTGAGTGCATGTGCCCTATAAAAACTTTAAAATAATAAAAATTAAATGAATAATTCTAAAAAAAAAATAATGTGTACCTTTCACAGGATCTTGAAAATTCTATTATTTTCTTCTCAAATATTACTCAACCCCACCTTTTCTATTCTCTTTCTCTAGAATTTAGGTTGTGTATTGAACTATCTCATGTGATCCTCTTTTTATGTTAGCTTTTTCTTTTCAGTTTTATATTATTATTATTTTTTAATCCATTCAGTGATTTTTTTTTTCCTGGCTAAAAGTGACAATTTTCATTTCTAGAATTTCTATTTGGTTGTTTTCAAACTTAGTTTTTTTGATAGTGTCTTGCTATTTTTTCGTGAGTTCAGTTCTTTTTGAAAACATCTTCAGAAACATATCTATTTTTATGGTTTGATAACTCCTTTATTGGCAGCTTGAGGGGACCCAGTTCTGCTGTCTGTTGTGCCTGTTGCTGTCATTCACAGTAGATGTGCCCTTAGGTTTCACGACATTAGACTGTGAGCTCCCCTTCGTGAGAGTGGTGGCCGCAGGGAACCTGTGCAGCTGGGCTGAGGTGTGACCTCAAATGGTTTTAGATTTGCTTCTGCGTAAGAACCCTAAGGCTAAGATGAGCATGGGTTCCTGTTGTCTTCCTGTGCTAGGGTGCAAATGTCAGCTAGGAGCTCTTTCACTCCAAGCACATCCCTTTGTGGGGGCTGACTTTATGAGGAAGTCACCAATTCCAACTCCATCTTGTGCCACCCTGATAACTTTCTCTCTTATTCCATGTGGGTATAATCTCCCTAGTCTCTTGATTCCTGCCTAAGATTGACAACTCACCCCCGGCCTGCTCCAACTTGAGTCTTTGTTTTACTTTGTCTCTACATTTTGGGCTCCTGGGAATTTCCCTTACTTTCTTGTGAGTTCAGCCATGCATCTAAAACAATCTTCAATGTTTACTACCTGGTATTTCTGAAAAAGAAGTTTTTGGAACCTCTAAACAATCCTAGTGATGGAAATTTTATTGCTACTTAGTGATAACACATCTGGAGTTTTAACTAAAACCCTCCGGCATTAAAAAAAACAAAAGATCCAAGGAACAGTCATTTAAACCTGATGAGTTTACAAGTTGGTATTTGATTCTGTATGCAGTGGGAGAGCAGTGTTTCAGGTCTCCCTGGAATTAAAATATATAAGACTTTAACTTAATTGGGAGAGTTGATAGTTTTAAAATCCTTAACTCAAAATGACTGGAATCAATTTCAGGGTTTTTTTTCTGGTGAAAGTGAGAGGTGAGACTTGGCTTTAAGTGTGGGGACTTTGTGCACAAGATGACTTGTCAGAAGAAACGTAGAAGTGCCACCTCGCAGGTGTATGCTGGGACGACTTCTCCAACACTGCTATTCTGAAAGCAAAGCTCAAATCTTCTCAGTGCAGGAGGGGCAGGAGGCAGGAGCCCAGGAAGAGGAGGTAAGGGTAGTGTTTCAAGGTCCACACTGGGAATCTCTTTGATCCTTTACTCTCCCATGTCTTTGGGTGAAGGGAGTCAGGCTGTTCCCCAGCTTGTCCCCAGGACACTAAGGGCCACTTTGTGGGCCAGTCTCCACGCATTATCTCCATTAATTCCCTTGATAGTTCTGTCATTGTGTGCCATTATTAGGACCATTTAAAAACCACAGAAGTTGCAGAACAGAGAGGGTAACTAATCTGCCCACGTCACATCTATGGTAGTTGACAGGGGCAAGACCCAAAGCTCCAAATTCTTGGCCTTTATACCACTGTCCCTGAAACTACAGAGCAGCAAATCCACCTGCTGCTGTTTCCATCATTTCTCCTTCCTTCCTTCCTTCCTTCCTCCCTCCCTCCCTCCCTCCCTCTCTCTCTCTCTCTCTCTCTCTCTCTCTCTCTTTCTTACTTAAACAAGAGGAAGGGCCTTGGACTGCACATATTAGGGAGGATAGAAGGACCCAAAGCTTCCTGAGATCTGCAGCGGCTCCTGGGAGAGAAATCCCACCAGGGTTTGGCCAACAACCACAGTGGTGTTTACTGACAGTGGTTTGGTTAAATGAGAACACTCACCAATAAGGCACAGGCATCCGCAAACATCAACATGTAAAACACGTTGCTCCATCCAGAGGGGGAGATGAGGCCAGCCAGCAGAGGCCCCACGGCTGCTCCTGAAATGAGCAAACACACATGCATTGCCAGTCAAGGGGAAGTCCAGCACATGGCTATTCAAAGGACTCCAGTCCACACACATAGAGGGGAAGACTCAACACCTCACACACAATTAAAGAAAAACATACAAAACAAGAAAACCTCATTCTCACCTGTTGACTGGTAAGGAGCAGAAAGCTTAACGTTACTTAGTAAGGGGTAGTAATAACCAGCGTTAAGACTCTAGGACCAGTTCTAGAAATATGTTATTGACGTTTGTAACATTCATTATTTTGATCCAACACTCCCATTATTTATTTATTTTTAAACTTACTGTAAAGAAATCTGATTTTCTATGTTATAGAAAATATTACTGAGTAAAATCTGAATAAAATTTATAGATGCAAATACTGTGTATTTTCCTAAAAGGGACTGGAATACATTCTGGTTGACATGTAGGATGGTTTTGCTGCATGCACGGTAAGAAGTATGGAACATTTCCACCAAGTCATTAACTGAAGGCTAGGCTGAATAGGGGTTTTCCTACTTTATATATATACCAATTTTGTTTCAACTGTCTACAAAGTGCCATTACTTCTCATATAACCTGAAAAGGAACCAAATGATTTTTTTAAGCCTCTGAAGAACTTTCAAGCACACATGGTAGAGGTTCAGGTGTTTATCTCTGTACCCACCAAGTCCCTGAAAGGGACTATAATTAAAATTAAAAATTATAAACCCACAAAGAAAAGGGCAGATGAGAGACAGCATGCATTTTTGGAAGATGGACCCTGAAGAGCATGGCAATCGGCACAGGCTCCAGTGACCCCTGCTCTGCAAAGTGTCCTCAGGAGGAAATAGCACAGGGATGTCCCATTCACCTGAGCCCAGCTAAGCTCATGAGGCGAGGGTGGGAGGAAAGGGGTATTGCTTGACTCTTCTATAAGGAACTTTAGACGCATCCTGTCCACCCTCCTCTTGTCTTAGCTCTTTCCTTCTTGCCCTCAATGACCCAGAGACATTTTACCACCCTCACTGGAGAACAGCATCTTAACATTCAGAGAATTTAACCTTTGGGGACACCAGGCCCAGTGCACTGGGAGGTACCAGACAGAAAACAAGGATCTAGAAGTAGATATCAGCTTCCCATCCCTGACAGGCTTGCAGTGCAGCCCACACTCCCCAAAGAGGCGCAGGAGTCTTTTCACCCAGACTGCAGTTGGGTCCCCCTAACGTGAAGACCAGTAGTGAGACCACATTCCCATGCAGAAAGGACTCAGGTAAGTGTGCAGTGGCCTGTTCTTAAATATGAAAATGTGAAGGGACAGCAAGGGTTCACCCTGTGTCTGAGGAATGCCCCTCATAAAACTGGGAGGAGAGGGACCTAGAGGAAACACATCAACCAGGGAGAAGAAAATTCCCAGGAAATTATGATACTCTCAAAAGCTAACAGAAAATCAAGTCAAACCATAGGAAAGTTTCATTTGTGTAAAATCAGCTCATTATCAGCAATTTCACATGATTCCCTCTATCTCACATTGCATCTAGGAAATAAGAACAGAATGCACTAAAAGAGCAGGAAAACATTAATGAACATTAAAAATATGAGAAAGAGAAAGTTCAACACAATGGTTAGAAAGTAAAGTCATGAAAGCTTCTAAGAATGTAGAAGAATAAGGAGACAGGCAGAATGAGAAGGAAGGAAGGAAGGAAGGAAGGAAGGAAGGAAGGAAGGAAGGAAGGAAGGAAGGAAGGAAGGAAGGAAGGAAGGAAGGAAGGAAGGAAGGAAGGAAGGAAGGAAGGAAGGAAGGAAGGAAGGAAGGAAGGAAGGAAGGAAGGAAGGAAGGAAGGAAGGAAGGAAGGAAGGAAGGAAGGAAGGAAGGAAGGAAGGAAGAAAGGAAAGAAAGAAAGAAAGAAAATTGATGGATTAATTCAAAATGCCCAATATCTGACTAACAAATTTTGCAGAAATAACAAAACAAAACAAGCATAAAATGATAGGGAAAACATATCAAAGAAATCATAGAGTGCAACTGCCCCAAAGTGAAGGGTGCGTGCTTCCAGACTGAGTGCGCCCAGTTGGTGCCAGGAGCACAGTGGGTGAAGGAAGAAGTCTCTGAGGATAGAAATGTGACCCTAAAGATTCCAAGAGAAAAACAGAAGGGCTTTTTTTCAAGAGAAAAATGAAGGGCTGGGGCAAGAACAACAGTTGACTTCCCGATGACATAATGGAAGCTGGGAGACATTGGAATTCAGAAGGAAAAGGAGTTTCTACTTCAGGTGAGCGAGCAGGCTCGAGACACCACAGACCTGCAAGATCTTAGAATTTAACTACCCTGAACTCAGCAAGTTGCTACAGGACATTTTCCCACCACAACGATCTGGAAAATGGGGGCTCTGATAGAGCAAGAGATGAAAGGGATTCACAGGATAGTGGTGAAAGGGCTGTGTCAGTGGGCAGCCATGGAGGCCCTTCCACAGAAGGACAATGAGGAGGGGAATCTGGTGGTGACAGTTTTGAGAAAGGGAACCATGTGACAGAAACTAATAAAAGGGCAAGTGAGGCACTGGCTACCATGGGGAAAAACGACTGTGCATATTGAGGATGTATAATTATAACACCTGCATAACTGAGCAAGTACAGGCAGGTGAAAAAGGTATCAGAGAGCCAGGGCCCATCTTCCTTAGTGGGCAGACAGCAGACAATGCCAAGAGAGATGAACGTAGAAACATGTAAGCATGTAAACCCCAGAAGAAGCAGTTGAAAGTGACTGCTTCCAGAAAGGGGCCTGGGGTGGGGGTGAGAGGTGAGGAGGGGAGCACCATTTTACATCATAATAATAAGCTTCGGAGACTAGCTGGCTTCTAAGATGGCATCTTGCTTTCCTTGGCTAGAATAAAAATTAACTTGAAAAAACACGGGACTATATCCAGCCGCTCTGCATAAAGTGCCCCAAGTGGTGAGCCTTGTGAGCCACAGGGAGGCAGCTCTAAGCGCTTAGAGGGCACCGATCACACAGGCCTGTGTCATCAAACCCAATGGGCTCTTGTGATGTGCGAGAGGCACCAATTCACAACCAGCCCAGTGATGCCTCCACCTATACCAGGGACAGTGAGTGGATTAAGACCTCATACACACTAGGGACCGATGCTCTTAGGAGTGCAGTTTTTGCTGGAACAGTCTGTGTTTCCACTTGAGACTGTCTTTGCTTTTGTCTTGTGGGGCAGCACTCCTGGTGGGAAGCCTGCATGCTGTTTCCATGGTGACCACCGAGTCCCCACACTTGGGCCCCATGTGTCTTGGGCCTGCTATGTGGGCGTGGGCTGGAGAGCTCCCACCAGTGTCCAGACCTCAGGTGGAAGTGCTGCTGAAGCCAAGGTGGGCGGAGGCTCCACAGTCAGTGTTTGCTGCAGGTGAACAGAAAGGTCAGGGCAGAGGGCCTCTGCCTGCCACCGTGTGGGTGAGGGGCATGTAGAACTGTGATCTCATTCCTCCTACGTGGCTCTGAGGGGAGGGGCGGGGAGCTGCCTCCATTCACAGCTGCAGAGCCTCCACCCTCTGCCAGGAACTTCTGTTCCCCTCTTACTTTGAGAAGAATATCAAGAAAATTGTTTTTTTCTCCACCAAATTCCTAATTTCTCCCTTTTCACTCTGATCCTCTGCGTTAACATGGTAATCAGGGCTGCCAGCAGAGCTCCAAATTAGCTTTAAGAAAAGGGGTTCACAGTGGGAGTAAGACTGGCTTGTAAACAGAGACCGCTGGGGCAGCAGGCAGAGAGAAGGTTGTTCAGTCACGGGCTAACTAGAGCTAAGCTGGGCTCAGAAGAGGATGCTCAGTCCCACACTAACTAGAACCAAGCTGAGCCCAGGAAAGGTTGTTCAGTCACACATCAACTAGAACCGCACTTGGCCTAGGATCTCCTGACGTCCTGGGCATGGGCAGGACAGTGGCAGGCCCATTCCATAGGGGGAGCTGTTATCAGGTATAGCACACCAGCCCCTCTCCCTATTTGCTCCTGGACATTCCTCTAGGCCCTAAGATTGCCCCAAAGGGAACATTAGAGGTTTGATCACTAACACTATCCAATCCATTTGAGGTCATCTCGGTCCAAAGAAATTAAGGAACCAATGCTGAGGACAAAGGCAGGGCTGGTGTGATGCTGGCGAACAGCAGAGGTCAAAGCTGGGCTCTCTGAATGTCAGCTGCCTTGCCGGCCTTCTTACAATGAGCTGGACTTGCTGGCCACATGAAGTGGGGTGCTGGCCCTAGAAACTAGAGCGTGGAGCAGGGGGTCTTACAATCAGGGACAAGCGTTCTACCCCGGTGGGCCATGTGGATCAAGGAGAACCTGGGCCTCTACCAAAGCCCCTCACCTCCTGGGCCTTGTCTGTGACTCTAGCTGCCTAGGGTTGGCCAGCCAGCTCAGTTCACTGGAGAAACAGCAAAAATCAGGTAGGCAAACCCCTGCCCTCATGGAGCTGCCACCCAAATGAAGGGAGCAGAGACACATAAAGCAAATGAGGAGGCCAGACAGTGCTCTGGAAAGTGGCAAGTGCTATGGAGAATAGACAGAGATCCAAAGGAAGCCTGAAGTCTAGGGGAGGGGGTTCACCTTCTTAAAAGGGGATGTGCAATAAGGTCTTACTAAGAAGACGGTATGTGTGCAGACTCCAAGGGCTGGAGGGAGTGCAAGATCACCGGTGGGGGGAACCTTCTCAGGCTCAGGGCACAGGGACTAGGCTTGGTGTTTCTGAAGCACGGCGGGGAAGCTGTGGGTTGCAGAGAATGAAGAGGGCAGAGTGGAGGAAGGATTCCAGGTCCTGCCTTAATAAGACAGAAGTGGGTGCCCAGAAGCAACCTGTGGATGTTTTCCATCTGGTGGGCACAGAGGCCATGGGATGGTCTGGAGAGAAACACCAGCCCCCAACTCGGGGCAGTGGGAGGGCCCAGCACCAGGATCCGGATGGACTGTGCTCACTGCAGTTTACTGAGGTGCGACTCCAGGGCCCTCTCCTCCCAACTCTGTCCCACCTCTGTCCTCTCGGCAGGAGCCTGGGACAGCAGGTGACATAAAAAGTTGCCACCAAGATCTTCCTACTGGCCATGGGGGTCACAGCAGGCAAGCCCCTGAGCCTCAATTTCCTAGATAGAGACAGGGGCAATTGAGGCATCTCCTCTCCTCTACGGGCCCTGTGCGATTTAGCCCCTGGTGTGGGCAGGGCCCAGCACAGGCAGCTCCTGGGACCTCTGTCTAGCAGAGCACTCACTGCATTCATGCTCCTTGCACAGAGGCTTGAGAAAGGCCAAGGCCACTGTTAGCAGCCCCTCTGCCTCTCGCGTTGGAGGCCTGGCATCTCACCACCTCACACCTGCTGGAGCCCAAGAGATCAGCTGGGCTCCAGGATTTTTTTTTGCAGCAAAATAAATTCCATTTTCCCACGAACTATTTGAAGTTCTTACATAGGCACCTTTCTAAATACAAAAGCACCTATCCATGGGTCATCAGATTTTTGGTAATTGAAATAGAAATGGAAGTAAGATCCTGTTTCTCTTGAGAAACAGTGGACCAGACGTGGCCGGCAGGCTGCAGTTTGGATACACAGTCCTTCATACCTGTTCCCTCTACAAACCGTCCAACCCCACACCATGGTGATCTGCTCAGGGTCAGGCAGCCAGCCGACCTGATGCTACCCCGGTGACTGCAATCGCAGCACCGGTTTACTACGGCGTGGCCCCGTGGCTTCCCTGTGAACACAACCAGCCCCTCAGGCTACGCGTCTCGGCGCACCTACAGAGCCGGTCCCGTCGATGATGGCAGTCACCGTGGAGAGGGCATGTGAGTTTCCTTTCAGACTTTTGTGAGTGCCCTGGAAGAGAGAGAAAGACAAATGGAGACTGTCTCAGTGGTGTTAGGACTGAGAAAGGAACCGGTGCCCTCCACACGGCAACTTCCTCAAGTCGCTTCACAAATAACTCAATCCATGGGACAGTTCCTATTAGAAAATGGGAATCTACCCTACCCTAACTCACCTTGGAGAGATAAACAAAATTTTGGAACCAGCAGTTAGCATAATGGCTATGTCGCTGGACTCCCATGTAGTTGACTGCGGTTCACGTCCCAGACCCGGTGGCTTAAAACTCACGCCGGGCGCGTGTGCGTGCGTGCCCAAGATCCCGAGAGGAAAATGGAGGAGAAGGGATTGCGGCGTGACCATCCCCCCTGGGGGGTGATTTCTCGCTTTCTGTCTCTCTGTCTCTGTCTGTCTGGCGAGTGCACGCGCCCTATAACAAAAAAATTTTTCCCCAAAAAAAGGAGAGGTAAACAAAGTTTTAGGGGCTGTTAAGAGTCAAAATCAGGCCAGCAGGTAGTGAGGTAGAGAAGAGGGCTGGATCCCACATGGCTGGCCTGAACCCAGTAGCTTAAAACATGCCAGGTGTGTGTGTGCGTGTGCATCCAAAGTCCCAAGATGAGAATGGAGAAGGGACCGCAGCCTGGCCAATGTCCCTGGGGGGTACTTTCTCTCTGGCATGCATGCACCTCATAGCAAAATTTTAAAATAAGAGTAAAAAAATCCTTAAATATCTTAAATCCTTAAATATCTGTCCAGGCATATTTACTCCACACAATCACACTGCACTCAGCCCTCCAGCAGCCCACGTGGGAGATGAAAGGATGAATGACAGGCGCCCTGTCCCTAAGCTTTGCTGCCACTGACAGCTACTCCACTTTCTGCTGTATCCCAAAACAGCAAGGGCCTTTCTGTGGTACGGGCCAGACGTTTCTGCAGGCGCTAAAAACCAGCCTGATGAAAGCAAGTGCCGGAGGAGCAAGGAGAAGGGAGAAGTTGGGAAACCAGCACAGCGCCAGTCCTCGATGACCCATGGGTAGGAGCTTTTGTATTTGAAAAGGCACCTGTGTGGGAACTTCAAATAGTTCATGGAAAATGGAATTTATTTTGCTGCAAGAAAATTCTGAAACCCACGTAATTTTCCATAATATAAAATTTTCCATGAACTTTTCAAAGAACTCTTGTGTGTAAGGTTGGGGGGAAAACCCTATTAACTGAGGACAATAAAATGAAAATGAAAACAAAACAAATCAAGAAAACAGTGCCTGAAATCTCAAAACTATAAAAATAAACGAAAGCTGCAAAAAAAATAAGTGTCTATGGGCCTAGCTGCAGTGATGCAGTGGGAAGGTGCTGGTGTGTGATCCTGGAGCCTGTGTGAGGACCGGATCAGATCTAGGTTGACCCGAACATGCCAGGAACACCCGTGGGCACCTGCGACCCTGCCTAGATGCGAGGCTAGGGGATGACTGCAGTGTGGCGAGGCCCATCAAGGGTACCTGTTTCTCAAGAAAGAAAACACAAAATAAGCCCCCCAATATGTGCATGCATGTATGTGTAACGTGTGTATAATATAAAGCACATATAAAAGAAAATCACCCATAACCTTCTTTTCTTGGAATCTAAAAATAGATGTGAAAGTTCCTTCTCTGCCTTCACCCCATAGTAGTTGACCACTGGGGTCAGTCTGGTGCAGGGCCTTTCAGAATTTTCCATGTCCACACAGATGTGAGTCTGCGTGTTCACACATGGGGCCGGTCAGGCAGGGTCTGCACCTGCTGCTCTGGGTCAGTGACATAGGAATGAGATGAGAGTGGCCTGGCCCCAGCACCTCTTCAGTGACCCACCAGGGGCAGGGGCTTCTGCTGCTCTTGGGAGGGAAATGCCTGAGATGGGAGGATAGGGCACAGGAGTCTGGGTTGCTCTAGATGGTTGAGTCTCCTGGGCTGACCTGCCTGTGACTCTAGGAGAAGCGTAGGAAGGGGAAGGTGCGGGGAGGCTCCTGGGCCACAGGGACAGGCTATGTGCAGAAGAGGAGCTTAAATAGAGATACACGGTTTCATTCATGGAGACCAGCTATGGAGGGGTGATAGCTACAGATGGACAGGTGACAGATACAGATAGACGTGTGATTGCCAGGGCTGGTGGTCCCCTCTGGGCTCCTGTGGAGACACTAGCCACTCACCAGGTCAGCAGATACGGCGGTGGTGATCAGCGCGTAGGGTCCGCTGACCAGGGCCCCGCTGAGAAGCAGCATTGCTGGGGGAGAGAAGACAGTTAGGATAGAATCATGTCCTTGGGGGAGGGGGCACCTGTCTCAAAGTAGGTCAGGCATCTGGCATAGGCTGGCCTGCCTGAGTGGAAGGCAGGTAGGTGCAGCCAGGGTGGGCTAGACCTGGGAGCAACAGTGTGTTCTTCTAAAGGGCCTGGTCAAGTCGCACTTGGCCAAAGCCTCAAAGCCTGGGACTCAGGTCCTGGGACCCTGATGGGCAGTGGCTGGTGAAACGCTGAGGAGTGAGCTCCGGAGGTGCCCAGCAGCCCTGATCTGAGTCGGTGCCGGCAGAGGCCGAGATCAGCTATTGCGGTATATGTAGCAAAAAGGACTTGCTGGCATCTCTGTCACTGACAGCTGCTGCTGCCACTTTCTGAAAGCACAGTCACTTCCCCACACTGTCCTCTGGGCTCACTTTCTCAAGCTAGCTCTGGGTCACATGCCTCAGTGGGGAAGCTTCTGCCCCAGAGCTTGGGATGCTCCACACTCGCCCTCCCAGCATTGGCAGATGTTTCCTGGTAGCTTGTCACAGAGTCACACAGCCCACGTCCCTCCAACCCCACTGCTGGCCAGTAGGTTAGAAAGAACACTCGCTAACTGTCAAGGGCATCATTTGGGAGCGCTGCCGGCAGGAGGTTAAAAATAGCCCTCTGATGTTGCACAACCACTCCCAGAGCGGTGCCGACAGGAGGCGGCAGGGAGGTGGCCTGAAACCACTCCTGCCCGCCGGCTGACCTGCTCTGCTGTACAGCACACCCCACCAGCCAGCCCAGGCTGGGTCCCTCACCTGGGGCACGCTTTCTCCTGCCAGCTCCCACCGAGGCCAGCGAAGGGCTGCTCTCCAGGCTCCATCTGACTTGAGTGGTGCCTTCCCAAGGGGCACGCCGAGCTTCCCTGCCTGGAGCAGGAGTGTGCTCTCCTTATCTGCTTTCAACCTTGCAGTTCACTGGCCTCATGCTGGAGCAGGAGTGCCCTGGCCTCGCCCAATGGTCTCACCCAAAGGGATATTGGACTATTCCAGCCATGCCGACTGCTCTAGCTGACACCTAACTCCCATCACACCAAGCTGTGTGGCAGAACACAGATGTGAACTAACAGGCCATGTGTACTCACCCACAGTGGCTTCCACACCCATTTTGCTGACAGTGGAGAACACGTAGAGCTGTGGACAGGTCAAAAGCAAAGGCTTGCTACAGTTATCCGGACTTCCCGGAGCCTGCACTTCCATAAAGCCAGGGGTGACTCCCAGTCATCCCGAGACAGAAACCCCCAGAAGAGAATGACCGCCTTGTCCCCTGCACAGAGGGTGGCATCTGTGTCATGCGTGGCAGCTGGGCTCAGGGCTTACCCCATCCCTCCTGGCTCTGCACCAGGAGCTCCAGGTACTTGGGAGACCTGCAGGGGGTGCCTTGCTCTGAGCTCCCAGTGCTGACGGACCTGGGCAGCTTTCTCTGAGCTCACTGGTGAGAGTCTAATAGTGGAGATCTCAGGCTTCTACCCCTAACAGCAGCACTCACTGTCATGGAAGTCCTCAGGCAAGGGGCTGACTTCAGTCCTTTACTAAATGTTGAGTGTCTACACTGGCCAGTGCCCACAGCCCTGAAAGTTCTAAAAACTAGGCCTCATTCTAGAGACGGCCACAGCCCAGCGGAGTGGCAGATGTGCAGATAGTTATAGTGCAAGCTGATGAGTAGTAACATTACCTATGACAGTACTGTAATAAAAACAGTAATGCTACCTGATTATTTCATTTAATCCTCACGACCGTACTGTGGGGTGGAGCTATTGTCATCATCCTCTTCCAGATGAGGCAACTGAGCTACAGAGAAAGGAGGTCACCTGTCCAAGGTCATGAGCTACCAAATGCTTCAAAAGCAGTGTGACCCAAGTATTATGGTGGGCGGAGCTAATGATGTCTAGGGCGTGGTAGAGGCTTCGGGGATCCTGAAGGATGGGCAGGAGCTTGCTGGGGAAGGTGGGGAGAGGCGGAGAACATCCCAAATAGAGAAACTGCACACAGGAAGCCACAATGAACACAAAGCAGTGGCGTGTGAGGAGAGCAGCATGGACCACATGCATCTTGGGGCCCTGGGCAGGCATGTGCCTGGAGGAATGCCATGAGTCCTGAGCTTGTTAGCAGAGAACACAGGCCACGAGGAGAGGGCACTGGCTGGCAGGAGGGTGGGTGCAAGGGGACTGTGTGTGCAGGGGGAGGGTGGGCTGACCGTTGGGGCTGCCAGCAGTAGCATCAGGCCACAGGTGGAGGCCCTCTTCTCCAGCCGGTCTGAGATCACACCTGCCAGGATTCCACCTGCAATGAAGAGGGCAGGTGTCAGGTGCTTGGTCAGAAAGGAGTCCATTACCAGGGAACGAACGCCAAGAGCAGGCAGCCTTCGTGGTGGGGACTTTCCTCCCAGCTGGCCTTTCTGGGCTGCAGTCGGATTCAAGGTTGTGTTGGGGGTTGGGTTTTAAGCCAGCCCTGCAGCTCCTCTACCTGCCAGGGCCTGGGGCCGGGGAGAGGAGACCCTCCAAGAGTGGGAGGGTGCAGCACTGCTGGGTGGGGCCCCAGAGGACACAGCTCCCTCTCAGCAGTCAGGCAGCTCAGAGCAGTCAGAGAACACAGGCACACAGAGGACTGTGGAGTTCCCATTGAGGTAGAACAGCAGTGAGGGACTCACCGAAGATGCCACCCACATCAAACAAGGTGGAGAGCTCCCCTGCTTTTTTGGCATCCAGGTGATCTGTCAAAAAGACCAGAGTGTGAGTTAATAAGGACGTGCACTTCCATAAGTGTTATGGCGAGGATGGCCTGACAGGACCCACATGTGGGATTCTGGGTCCATAAGCATGGTTTATAGCAAGGAGCAATTACCAGTTGGATTCTTGGATTCTTTAAAGAATCCAACTTGTATTCTTTAAGACAAACAAAACAAAAACACACAGCTAGAAAGGATGAAAACACTCTTAGCTAAACCTGAGGGCTTTCTCTGCTCAGTCTAATTGTGACCCCCACCTTTGGTTCAGAGGCCACCTGGAGGCCACCATGATGTCAGATCAATTCAATACGAAACAGAAGGACCTGTGAAGTCTGCTACCACAGGGGGCCTCTGGCATCCCGGCACCACAGAGGTGTCCTGCAATGTGCTCCAAGTGCCCACACGACTTAGAACTGGAAGGGATGGAGGCTTCTCAGACTATAGATGAGGGAACTGAGGCCTCACGATGCCCAGTTTAGGATTCTCTCCATCAGACTTGGTGCAAGTTCAGAGCTTCAGGGTGAACTGGAGTTGGCCAGGATGGATTGAGATGTGGGAAGCATTTGGGATTACATTTAGATCCAGCCTTTCCTGATTCAGAGCATACAGTGAACTGTGCTTTTTGGGTCACTCAGATTGGAAATGCCAATAATTAGAGACCTCACTCCTGAAAATGTCACCACTTTGCCGTTGCAGAGGAATAAAGGAAGAGAGAAGTCACACAGCCTGTCTGGCGAGGGCTCACCTTGTCCATAATGTACACAATTCACCTGATAAAAGGAAGTGGGGTGGCCAGCTGAGGAAGGCACCTCAGGGTACCCTGGCCCTGTTGGGAGGTCCATACGGGTGTTCCCTCACTGCTTCCCAAAGTGTGCAGCCCTAGCCTCAGGCTCCTGTGGTCTCTGCACACCCTACAGTACCACTAGGAGTATGTGGTCTGTGCTTCGAACCTCCCCCTCTTTCTCCTCTTGCACGTCGCCTCATCCAGAGCCCAAGACTCCCCTGAGGACCCTGGTTGCTTCTTTCTTCCCCCTGCCCTCAACTTTGGGACAAGTGAGCTCTGTGCTGCCACCCTGTCAGCTCACAGTTCCAATCCCTCTACTCAGTGGTCCCTTCTCTCGGGAACCGCTGATACCTTCTTGTTTTTATTGAGGTCACCCATGCTGTCGGGGTGCACATCACTGTAGCATAACCAGCCACTGCTGGACTTGGGAGTGCAAGAAAAACGGCCAGCCCTCCCTAAAATTAGAACCATCTCCCAGAGGCAATTTCTAGGTCAGATTATTAATGATTTATGATCTCGGGTCCCCAAGGTGGGCTCCTGCTTGCTGGCTGCTATGCTCCAAAGTGCAGTGCGGCCCACATGGCATTGTAGCCGTCCAGAACAGGAACCCTAGGGAATTGGCAGTTGCAGCTGGGACAGAATGTGTCACCCCTTTACACCTCACACAGGTGACACTTCTGGCAATAAAACTCATGCATTTGCAGGCACTCTCACGAATGTTTAATCACGCTGTTGAAAGCACCCCGCCAGTCTCCCCAGCATTCCCCCAGAAACCAGCCAGCAGAAGGCTGACCCGATTGCATTGCTGTGTGGAACTTACCACGGGTGCATCCAGCGGCAGGTACTCACCCACGCTAGTGATGTACAGCGGGAGCCAGAAGAGGAAGGTATAGCTGACCAGCTTGGCAAACAGCAGACACAGAGAGAACTCCACCACGCCCTGAAAGAGAGCAGCCGTGTGTCCCCCAAGTGTGTCTTCCCAGGTGGACTGGAGCAACAGTTACAAGCGACTCTGTCCTATAAAGCACTGTGTTCCTGGTCTGGTGTAGGCACCTCCAGAGAAATACTGGGAGCGGACACCACTGTTACAGAGTGCAGCCAGGCTGGAACGTGATGGGAAACTGACCACAGAGGCCTTCTCCCAGCACCTGACACCCCTCTGAGATTGAATCCCAGTATCTTTATGTCACATTAGAGTCAATAAAAATATGTACTAAAGTGAGCCTCACACGACGTCATTTGGAACACGAGCTCACAAAGTTTTCTCAGGGCCAGAGCCTGGTGGGGAGTCATCTGGTTACTGAGTACTAATGGTTATTTCTTATCTGGGGGCTGAAGTGGCTGCAAATGGCACAGCAACCAGAAACACACGGAGCAGACAATTGTGACTCGCGTTAGACACACGGGGCACTGCACTCTGCCTGTGAGCAAGACCCATGGGGATGCCGAGCACACGATGCAGAGGAAACTGCAGACATGAACGAGGACATCACGGTCCCGAGCGTGGGGACTCTGCTTGTTTGTGCTTCATGTGATGTCTCCTTTTAGCAAGAGGAGGTGCTGTGAGAGAACAGTTCCAGGCCCCCTCAGAACTCCCCAAACTGGGCAAACAGCAGTATTTGATTTCCCTGTCATTTAAAGTAGTTAGGGCCAGCTGGTTGCATGGTGAAGGCAGCTGGATCCCACATAGCTGACTTCATGGTTTGAGTCCAGACACAGTGGCCTAAAAAACATGGCAGGTGGGAACCAGCAGTTAGCGTAATGGCTATGTCGCTGGATTCCCACTTAGTCGACCGCGGTTCGTGTCCCGGACCCGGTGGCTTAAAACTCACACCGGGCGCGTGTGCGTGCGTGCCCAAGATCCCGAGAGGAGAATGGAGGAGAAGGGATTGCGGTGTGACTATCCCCCCTGGGGGGTGATTTCTCGCTTTCTATCTCTATGTCTCTCTCTGTCTGTCTGGCGAGCGCACGCGCCCTACAGTGAAAATCTCTCCCCCCACCAAAAAAAAACATGGCAGGTGAAAATGCATGTATGCCTAAAATCCCAAAAGGAGAATGAAGGAGAAGGAATTGAGGTGTGGCCATTCTCTCCCTGGGTGGGGGGGGGGTGCCTTCTCACTGCCCCCAATACCCCGTGTCTCTCTCAGGGGAGCACACA
>NW_006160004.1:221735-233658 GCF_000334495.1 Tupaia belangeri chinensis
CCCTACAGTGAAAATCTCTCCCCCCACCAAAAAAAAACATGGCAGGTGAAAATGCATGTATGCCTAAAATCCCAAAAGGAGAATGAAGGAGAAGGAATTGAGGTGTGGCCATTCTCTCCCTGGGTGGGGGGGGGTGCCTTCTCACTGCCCCCAATACCCCGTGTCTCTCTCAGGAGAGCACACATACCCTGTAACAAAAACGGGAAAAAAAAATGAAAATGAAATGAGTTAGAGAGGTCCACAGGTGGCATGGTGGTTAATGCACTGTGCTCGCACATGGTTGACCACGGTTTGAGTCTTGGACCTGGCAGCGTGAAAATCACATTGGATACGTGTGCACATATGCCCAAAATCTTGAGAGGAGAATGGAGGAGAAGGGATTGTGGTGTGGCCATCCCCCATGGGTGTGTGTGTGTGTGTGATTTCTCATTTTCCCTCTCTCTGTATCTCTCCAGCAGCACACGTGCCCTACGGCAAAAACCTAAACGAAACAAAACAAAAAAGAGTAAAGTATTTACCCAACCAATATATCTGCATGAGGACATCTGCATACAATTCATCACACCCTTACATCATGCCAGCATCAAGCTTAGTGCTGGAATTCAGTGGCCTTGATTCATCCTCAGAGCAACTAGATCGGTACACCAGGCACAGCCCCTGAGGCAGACGAACTGGAGGCCCAGGGGTCCACATGTGCCTGGGTGCCAGCTTAGCAGGCAGGGTGAGGCCAAGCCAGGCCGGGTGTCTGAAGCCTACACTGCCTATAACTCTACCACCGCGTGTATTTATGTAACTAACACACACCCTACTTTTAGCAAAAGGATTTGGAGCACCTACACAGTGAGCTAGAGCAGAAAGGGTACTGAGTGTTAAGAATGTAATTTTAAAAATAACTTTTGTTTGAAAACTGCGTCTTCCACAGGCTAGCCCAGAGACCTTTCCCAGAGACCTGGGGCCCAGGCTGGGATCCAGCATTCTCCTCTGGCTAGAGGCTGGCTCCAGGATTATGCACCACCCACAGACCCAGCTCCTTCTTGATCTGAAGCAGCTCTCCTCAGTTGCCCTAGAGTCTCACGTGGTAGGGGACCTCAGGCCTGTGCCCCTGCCTTTCACCAGCTCATCTGCATCTAACAGCCCGTCTGACTCTCTTGGCTCTTATAGCATCCAGGGCTGGGCATAGCCACCACACGGCAGGGTCTCTCTCCCCTGCTCACATCTGCCCTGGCTCCCAGCCTTCCTTGCCTTCTACAATCACCAGGTCAGTAAAGCATAGCTTTTCCACATCTTGGGCGGAGCCCCCCTGAGTCTGCTGAGGGAGCCTGGGAATTTAATGAAAGAAAAGTCTAAGCAGCAGGACGGCTCAGCACAGTGCTACCTCCGCCCCTGTTTCAAATCGCCTTTCCTGCATGTGTTCCCAAATCCTGACCACCAGGGCTCTGGGCATGCTTTTTCTGTCTAGCATCAGGGTCAGCTGCCCCACCACGGACTACCACATGGGTTTTCAAATAAGCCTGAGTCCAGACTCTGCCAACCCTGGGGCTTCTCCCTGCTGCTCTCTGTTCCCGCCTTAGGGCCTGTGCTCCCCTCCCCTGCTCCCCATGCTCCGTGTTTACAACACATAGGGAAATCATGCCATGGTTTGAGTCAGTGACGGCACTTTAAAGGGAAAAACAAAACAAAATAAAACAGAAAACAAGACTGGACTCACCTGAGGCCACAGCACAGAACAGGGAGGTGCAGGAGCCACAGGGGAGACAGGGCATGGCCTCAGCTCCCCAAACGTTGTCACATGGGTTGCAGGCCCAGTAAGTGCAGGAAGCCCTACTGGTCTGAAATTTCTGAATTTCAAATAGGGAAAATGAATTTCAGGGGCCAGGTGGTGGTGCAGTGGTACGCAACTGGACCCACACGGGAAATGTCCTAGTTTGCACCCCAGGGCCACCCTGAGTACATGATCAAGACCAGCGGAGACTGCGGGTGGACTGTGGCATGAAAACCCTGTTGGGGTTCTCTCTCTCTCCTTTTCTCTCATGGAATAAAAAAAATCAACTTTATATTAAAAAAAAAAAATAAGGCTAGCCCCATAGCATAAAGGTTAAGGAAGCCAGATCCCACATGGCCCAAACCAGTTAGAATCCCAGGCCTGGTGGCTTGAAAAACATATTGGACAATGTGCATGAGTGCCTAAAACTTGACAGGATAAAGAAATGGAGAAGGGAATATGGTGGGACCACAACCCAATGGTGGGGTGCCTCTACCCCGCACCCTGTGAGTGCCAATTAAAAACAAAAGCAAATTTGAAAAACATTTAAACATAGTGTGAGGCAAACGAATGTCACTGCAGTCACATGCTGTCCTGAAGCTACCACTGTGCAGCTTCTGGTTTAAGCTATCGATTTCTAATTTATGGATCCCATAATCATTTCTTTTTCTTTCTCTCTTTCTCTCTCTAAGGTTTTTATCATAGGGGTGTGCACTCACTGGAGAGAAACAGAGAGACAGTGACAGAGAAAGTGAGAAATCACGTGTCCCCCCCACCCCCAAGAGGGGATGGTCACATCACAATTCCCTTTCTTCCATTCTCCTGGAATTTTAGGTATCCACACATATGTTCCTGGTGTGATTTTCCAGACACCAGGTCCAGAACTCGAATCATGATTGGTCATGTGGAAGTCTAGTACCTTAACTACCATGCTACCTGCTGTCCTCCATAAATTTCTTTTATAAACTTAATTATCAACAAACCAGACTTCAACTCATAGTAAGCACAAAAGGAGTCAAAAGGAGTCTTTTGAATCTCTCTCAACCATTTACTTACGGGAATCTTCAAGGCCCCGATGAAACTGATGGCAGCCATGCCACCCCCACTGTCGCCAGGGAGGATGACCACATGATTGGGGTGGATGGACCCCTTCCCATCAGACAGCAGTAAGCACTGCATCTCTGGGTCCTGGAGGTACGTTCCATTGAAAAGAAGAAAGAAAAAGTGTTACCAGCTGATCAACTTAGTCTAACGTCGCCTGATGATTCTGTTTTCTATTGCAAGTCTCAAGGACACCTCGGATCACTTCTCACCATAGTCACTGCTCTATGATCACCAACATTCACGTGTTTTTATGAAACACTCTTAACACACAAATCCTTTGATGTAGAGAGTGTAGGAATCTATTTGCAAAAAATAATTTTGAAAAGTCAACAAATACTTGTATAACAAAATGAATGCCATATCATCGAGAAAATCTGGTAAATCAAAGTACATACATCCATACAAAAGATATATCTTGCAGTTGTTAAAGAAAACAACAGCAACAAAAAACCTTTTAGGGCCAGCCTGTGGTTGGTGGTTAAGGCAGCTGAATCCCATAAGGCCCAGAGTGCAGTGTCCAAGTCCCAGACCCAGACCCAGTAGCTTGAAAATGTATTTGGTGGGACCAGAAGAGGGCATAATGGCTACATTGCCGAACTCCTACATGGCTGTCCATGTTTTGAGTCCTGGACCCGGAGGCTTAAAACTCATGCTGAGTGAATACAGGTCCAAAATTCTAAGGGGAAAAAGGAGAAGGGATTGTGGTGTGGCCATCCTCCCTGCGGGGTGATTTCTCACTTTCTGTTTCTCTGTCTCTCCAGCAAGTGCATGTACCGATAGCAAAAATCTCTCTCTCTCTAAGAAAGAAAGAAAAAGAAAAAAGAAAAGAAAAATGTTTGGCTCATGCACATGCATATCCAAAATCTCAAAAGGAGAAATGAAGAAGGGATTGTTGTGTGATGACCATGCCCCATTGGGGGTGCTTTCTCATTTCCCCCCTCTCTCTCCAACAAGCACATATGCCCTTTGGCAAAAAGTTTTTAATAATATAGGAAAATGCTTACAATATATTAACAGAGCCAGATAACACATGGCCAACCAAAGTTCGAATCCTGACCCTGGTGGCTTGAAAAACACACAGGGTACATGTGCATGCATGCCTCATATCTGATAGAACAGAGAGGAGGAGGAACTGTGGCATGACTACACCCCATAGGGGTGCTTTCTCTTTTCCTTCCTTCTCTCAGTCTCTCTGTCTCTCTCTGGTGAGCACACACACCTCTGGCAAAAATTAAAAAAAAGTAAATTGTATTTTCATATGATCTTGAAGAATGTTTAAATACCTACCTCTGTGACTAGTTAACTATATAATCTGTTTCTAGAAAGAAAGAAGTTGAAATCTAAAGTGGTTATCACTGAGTGGTGGAATTATGTGTAATTTTTATGGAAATGTCAATAAATCTTCACATAATCATGTAATTTTTAGTTCACAATGCCTCACTTAGACCTATATAAGTTAAACATATGGGAAACTTTTTAAAAAAAGAATTATTTATTAAATTTTATTTATTACTATTATTACTAAATTTGCTATAGGTCACATGTGCTTCCTAGAGAGAGACAGAGAGAAAGAAAGTGAGAAAGCAAGCTGCCAGGTCTGGGACTCGAACTGCAGTCAACCATGTGAGAGTCTAGTGCCTTAACTACCATGCCACCTGCTGGCTCCACAATAAAAAATTTAAAAAAAAAGAAAAAAAAGGCAAAGCATTCCACATCTGTCCCCTTAATGTTTATAATTCTCTGCAAGTGCAAAACAAACTCAGAAAATGGGATGCAGGGTGCTGCAACTACATCCAGTCTGGGTGCTGAGCCTGAGGGTGACCTTGGGGCAGCCCAGGACCCATGTCACCCAACAGCCCAGCTTCCTGGACAGGACTCCCGCTTTGAGAGTTGGTCTTTGATGAATTTACATTTAATCTTAATGTTCTGATATCCTGAAACAAAGATGACAAACCCCAAGTGTGACAGCCTAACCTCTTCCCAGCACAATTCCACAATGGTAAATGAAAACAGAGAACTATGACTTGAGTTTGGCAATAACCTTTTCTCTTATGAATTGAGCTAGCTGTCAAATTTAAGAGAGAAAATCAGTGGTGAGACATGGGGATCACCTGGGGTGCTTTGAGGAGCCCAATGCCTGGGCTGTGTCCTGCCCCAGGCGTTGGGCTCCTCAACATGGAGGACAAGAGACCACTGAGATGGCAAATAATGACCAAGACAATTACTGAAATCCCACAAAGACCTGAAGAGGTCCGCCGTGTGCTGCCAGAGCCTTTCTCCTATTTGCTTCCTCCGTGCTTTCTCTACGAGGCTCTTCATGAAGACACTAACAATCATGCCTGGCACATAATGGGACTTCACGATGTGTCTGAAAAGTGGTGGAGGTCCCCGATGGGTGACACCCCACTCAGACCCCAGTGGATCTCAATGGAGTCACTCTGGGAAAGGGAGCCCCTGCCTCTGACCCAACAGCAAGGGCAAAGGACACCAAGCGAGGAGGGCCAGCGCCTGCCTGGCCATGTCCACATCACAGTCACCCTAAAACAAGACTGTGGGGCCTGAATATGCAATGGCTTTTTGCTAGCATTTAGTAAATAGATTTTCATAGCAGAGATGGAAAAGAGAGAGGGACGCCGTACCCAGAAACCAGGGCTAGCTGAACGGGTCAGGACCTACACCACAATGAAGGGCCTGCAGGACTAACTGAGAGCAAAAGGTGAGACTTCAATACCACCAGAGAGGAATTGTTGCCATTTGGACACTGATTAAGACATGATTTAAAAAAAAAAAAAGTAAACTCAGTAGTGAGTAGAGAGTTTAAAGTGTTTTAGTTGAATTAATCATTACCTATACCCAAAAATCTAAGGACCGGAATGCATTCATCATTTTTGTCTCTTCCAATATTTCAATCACCACAAACAAATTTCCCCAAGTAAAAAGGAGTCACAAGTATAATTATCCTTTTAAGTTATCTGATTTAAAAAGAAAAAAATGGCTATAATTTCAATGACTAAGACAGATTCTAAAATGCCCCTTGCAGCTCGGCGTGGTCAGCTAAGCAGAAGTGATGAGGGAAACTTCTAGAAGTAACTGAAAGGGAAGGGTAGGGTACAGGCCAGGGGCTGGGGGATACTGCTGGGTTACACTGTGGCCTCCCCACTACTGTGGGTGACAAGACAGAGCCCGTAGCACTTCTGTGCCTTGATCTTCTCATCTGTAAAATGGTGGTGGGTGGAGGCTGATGCTGTTATCTGCTCCCTTCTCTTTTCTTGATCCCATTTCATAAATTCTCTGTGTGCCCTTGTATGCTAGCCAGTGTGCGCTTTATCATCCTGATGTGCTTCTTCCCTGGGCACCTGCCACTCTCACCCACTTCTTTCTCAGGTCTGCCCCCAGGCTCGAATCAGCACCCACTCATCCCGTCTTCCTGGCATCAGTGCCCTCTGATAGATTCTCCAGACCTGGAACAACGCCTGAAGCTGAATGCTGCCACATAAGTGTTGAATGCATGAACTGCTTTTGGCAAGTGTGTTTCCTATCCAAAGGAAGCCAGATAGAGCAAACCCAAAGTTAACTGAAGAAATACGATGGGACTCAATTTGTTTAAGACTCTGGATGTTTGGGACGTGTGCCACTGAGACAGAGGGTCAGATGCCCATGTGGCTCTGAGGAGTTTCCTGCAGTGCTGACATCCTATAGTTAAGTGGAGTCACATGCAACTTACCAGAGGCCGGTTTTTTTCGCTGTTTAAGATTTGCTTCTGGAGTCTAAATCTGTTTGTACCATTCTCATAGCCTTTTGAATGCTGGGAGAAAAAAATTTAATTAGAACCATTACTATATCGATAGCCTGAAATGGAATCTAACTTTCCTGTAGCAAGGATACTTTGTATATCTTCAAGAAAAAGCTATTGAGAGAAAGTAGGAAAAATTATTAAAATGAAACAAAGGGTTCATCAGTTTAATCTCAAGGCTGCAGACCCTCAGGTAATATTGAGTCCTTGGAAAAGCTATGACGTAGTTTTCTGTTTTTCTATGCAAAAATGCATCATGACTTTTCTGACACCCCCATAGAATATGAAAATCAAATCCTTTCTTGAGGAAGAAGCCAAGCCCAGGTGCAAAAGAATTATACAAATGCTGACTAAGGCAATTTAACTTTCCTTACTGGCTTTGCCTTTTTTTTTTGGTTTTGAAATTAAAAAGCTGTTAGAAACAAGCCAGGTTTTGATTTTCTTTAATAAGAGAGGAACCGAGGCCCTTCCTGGGTCAGCCCATCAGACTGGAAGGGGGAAGACACCCTCTGCACAGAGGGACAGTGTAGTTTGCTCAACACCATAGAAGTCACACCCTCCATCAGGAGCCAGGGAGCGTGGAATGATGTGCTGGTTGGCTCCGAAACGGAATCGTTCCAAAGGTTATCCCCCGTAACCATGTAGACAGGAAACGAAGGCAGTTTCCTGGGCACTAACGTAACGGCACCGCTTCCTGGTCAGTATTTCTAAAGGGCTCTGTGTACATGGAAACCCCTCTAAAGATAAATAGTGGTGTCAAAATAATTATTGAAATTCTCAGCTAAAACGCCATTGTACATTGTATTTTCATTACGAAGCAGTCTACATGAAATTAACTCTAAAATAAGGAATTATTCTATACTCAAAGAGAAGTTATTTATTCACTCCAGACTAAACCATAGCAAAAGACTTTTTCTAAGACTTGGAGAAGCCTGGGCAATTTAGATTTCTGGCACTAGTTCTGGATCAGTTTGAGGGAAAAACCCACCAGGCTTGGAAGATACTAATAAGACCCACCACTGAAGATCTATGGGGTACCCCAAAAGTCCAGAAACACAGGAAATCAGCACATTTAATAAACTCTACTCAGATTAATGGATGGATCCACTCCTTTCCATTAGAAGCATCTCCCCAACAAGGTATCTGAAGGTTAGTAAAAAGCTGTTGGGCATATTATTTGACAATATGGCAATGTGCCTTTTAAATATTAAGCATTTTGTGTTCAGAAGAGCCTGGTGCCATGGGACCCAGGCAAAGCACGCAGGCTTGGGGTGATGATCTGGCTGGTATAGCTCCTACTATTCAGACAGACGGCAGTGCCATTGTCTCCTGCTACCCAGCACTCAGGCACATGGCACTATGCACCGTGCCGGTGTTAGCCAAACCCTCCTTACAGGTCAACAGAGCCCCCACTTTGCAACCAGGAACATAGGTGCTCAAGGCAAAGCCTGTCTTGTTAACACTTTGGCAGCTTAGTGTGGTCAGCTAAGAAGAATGATGTGAGAAACATCTAGGAAGTAGCAAAAAGGTGGGGGCCTGCCTTCCCTTTCCTCACCCTCCTTCATTCTGGCTATAATCCAGATGTAACGGCTAGAGCTGTAGCAGCCCTCGAGGCCAGCCGTTCATTCATTCAACATTTGTTCAACAATTAATGATTAAGTATCTAGCATGGGCTAGGCACTGTTCTAATTGCTTGGGATAGATAGCTTGAGCATGAAAACCATGCAGCGGGCTAGAGCAGGAAGATAGGAAGAGCCTGGGTCCCTGACACAGAGATCCCTCCACCCTGGGCTGGGGACCTCTAGATTTCTTCGACATAATAGAAAATACATTTCCATCTCATTTTAGCCACAGCTTGTGGTTTTCCTCTTGCTTGCTGCTGACGCTAACCCCTACTAATATGGAACCAAAAGGCATTAAATTTGGCAAAACCTCTAAAACTGGTCCTAGCTTAGGGCCCAGAATAGATATCCTAAATCTAAGTAATCTAGAGCTCAAAAACAAAGCAAAAGAATAAACTCCCATAGCTGTTCACCAGTAGGAGGTAGAAGTATAGGCATGCTTCATTAGCATCCTCGGACTTGAGGCATATTTGAAAGAACTAAGTACTCTCCATCTCATATTTCTTAATTGTGATTCATTTTAAACAAAACATAATTGGAAAAATAAAATCTGGATCCGATCAAGGTTTCTAGTTTACAGGAAACACAGGGGACAGCAGAACACGTTAAACACCCTCCAGGGACGTGGCTGGCAAAACTCCAAATGTGGGCAACTCTACAAGATGAAGGACTCATTTTCTCCACAAAACCAATTCAAAGGAGGAAAACAGCCAACAAATGTGGAGTCCTGCAACTTAAATGAGGCTTGAAGACATATTAACCAAACGCACAGGGCAGACCTTGTCTGGGTCCTGCTTAAACAAAATGCAAAACCCTATGAGATAATCAGGAGATCTGAATACTGATTGGATGTGTGATCACAGAGAGGACTATGGGTTCTAAAATTATATAACAGCACTATTGAGACATAATGCACAGCCCATATTATTTACTCATTTAAAGTCCACAGTTCAGAGGTTTTAGTTAACTGAGCTGTGTGGTCATCTCAATACTCAGTTCGAGAACATTCTCATCACTCTGTGGTCATTGGTAGTCATGCCTCCTCCCTCCCACACCCACCTATTGCCCTTGGAGACCACTGAAAAAATAGAGAGCCAACTTCTGTCTCTCGAGATTTGCCTGCTTTGGTTTTGAAAGGAAAAAGCCTTCAGAAACAAGCCAGGTTTTGACTCACGTGAATGGAATCACGTACTATGTGATCTTTTGTGACGGGCTTCTTTCACTGAGCATGTTTCTGAGGTTCACACATACCATAGTACACTACCATACTTAATTCCTTTTGGTTGCCAAACAACATTCTGTCGTCTGATATACCATATTTTATGTATCTGTTTACCAGTTGACAAATATTATGTTGTTTCTAAGTTTTGGCTATTATGAATCACGTCATTATGAACATTTGTGTCCAGGCTTTTGTGTGGACATGTTTTCATTTCCCTTTGATGTGTAGCTAGCAGTGGAGAAGCTAGGTCATATGGCAGTTCTGTGCTTAACCTTCTGAGGAGCTGCCACACTGTTTTCCAAAGTAGATCTACCATTTTGGCAGTATATAGGGTTTTATTACTCCACACTGCTTTCAACACTTACCTGTCATTTTTATTGTAGCCATCCTAGTGGGTATGCAGGACTAGCTCATTGTGGGTTTGATTATGTTTCTCTGATGACTAGTGACATTGAGCAACGTTTTATGTAATCGTTGGCCATTTATACATCTTCTTAGGGGAAATGCTGATTTGAATCCTTTGTCCATGTTTCAACTGGGTTGTCTTTTTATTACTGAGTTGTAAACGTTTTTTATTTACCCTAGATACCAATCCCTTATCAAGTCTGTGATCTGCAAAAATTTTTTTCCATTCTGTGAATTGTTTTTTCACTTTCTTGATGGTGTCCTTTGAAGCACAAAAGTTTAAAATTCTGATGAAGTCCAGTTTATCTATTTTTCTTCCGTTCCTTGTGCTTTTGGTCCCATCTAAGAAAGCCTTGCCTAACCCAAAGACATGAAGATTTGTTCCTACCATTCAAGTTTTACAGTTTTAGCACCTATATTTAGTACTGATACATTTTAATTTCTCTGCATGTTAGGAGGAAGAATCTAAGTTCACTCTTTGCATTTTGATATCTCATTATTACAACACCTTGCATCGAGACTGTCCTTTACCCACTGAATGGTCTTGGCACTCTGGTCAAAAACTGATTAGCCAGGACTGGCACTGTAGTCTAGTGGTTAAAGGAACCGGATCCCACATGGTCAACTGAATGATTTGAATCCAGGCCTTGGCAGCTTGAAAAACACACCAAGCATGTGCACATGAGTTCCCCAAATCCTGACAGAATGGAGAAATCGAGAAGGGATTGCAGTGTGACCATGCTTGACTGTGAGGGTACTCTCTTTCTTTTTGTCTTTCCCTTGCAATAAATACACCCTGTGGCAAATTAAAAACAACAACGGGGGGGGGGGGAAATCAACTGACCAAAAAAAAGTGAGGGTTATTTCTGGACTTTCAATTTATTCCATTGATCTTTATGTCTGTTCTTATGGTAGGACCACACAGTCTCCATCACTAGCTTTGTCATTTTTGAAACTGGAAAGTTGGTCTTCCAACTTTGCTCTTTTTCAAGATTCTTTCAGATATTCTGGATCCCTTGAATTTCCACATGAACTTTAGGATCAGTTTGTCAATTTCTGCCAAGAAGCTGGAGTTTTGTTACAGATTACACTCAATCTGTAGATCCACTTGGGAAACACTGTCATCTTAACACATCCTCTAATCCATGAACATAGGATCTTTTCATTCATTTAAGTCTTTAATTTCTTTCAACAATATTTTGTAGTTTTCTATGTATAAATCTCATACTTCCTTGGTTAGATTGGTTTTAATTATTTTATTGTTTTTGATGGCTATTGTAAATGAAACTTTCCTCAATTTCATTTTTGGATTGTTCATTGCTAGTACACAGAAATACAACTGAATTTTATATACAAATCTTGTACCCTACAACCTTGCTAACTTGTTGATTTGCTCTCATACTTTGGGTATGAGGTAAAATTTTCTGTATACAAGATCATGCCACCAGCAAACAGAGGAAGCTTTACTTCTTACATAATCTGCATGCCCTTTATTTCATTTTCTCAGCTTAACTGACCTGGCTAAAACTTCCAATAGAATGGTAAATAGAAGTAGCAAGAGTAGGCATCTTTGTTTCATTTCTGACCTTAGAGGGAAGGCACCCAGCATCAGGGATGATGTTTAGTGTGTTTTTTTAGTAGATACCCTTTATCAGGTTAAAAAGGTTTCCTTCTATTAGTTTGTTGAATATTTTAACAAGAAGAGGGGTCAGATTTTGTCAGCGCTCGTTCTGCTTCTATTGAGATGATAATTTTTTTATTCTTATCATATGGTATGGTATATTAATTAACTTTTAGATCTTAAGCCAATTATGTATTCCTAAAATAAATCCCATTTGATTATGGTATATAATCCTTTTTGCATATCGCTATATAAGGCTTGTCAGTATTCTGTTGAGGAGTTTGCATCTATATATTTTTTCTTTTCTTTTCTTTTTTAAAAGGTTTTGCCATAGGGTGTGAGTATTACCCAAAGAGAAAGAGAGAGAGAGAGAGAGAGAGAGAGAGAGAGAGAG
>NW_006160004.1:233884-237489 GCF_000334495.1 Tupaia belangeri chinensis
TGATCAGCCATATGGGAGTGTCCAGCACCTTAACCACCACACCACCTGCTGGTCCCCTATGATTGGTATGATTTTTAAGTCACCAGGTCTAGGACTCAAACTGTGGTGGGCCATGTGGGAACTCATGTTACCTGCTGGTGCCACATCTATATTCTTAAGAGAACTGTTGTAAAATTGTTGTAAAAAAGAAAATTGTTGTATAATTTTCCTGTGATATCTTTTTTTCTCTTTTATCAGGATAATATCTCATAGAATGAATTGGGTATTATTCTCTCCACTTTATTTTTTTTAAAGAATGATTTATTTTTTAATTCCATTTGTTATTATTTTTTTAATTTGACGAGAGAGAGAGAGGGAGCCAGAAAGCAAGCCACCTGGTCTGGGATTCAATCCATGGCCAGCCATGTGGGAATCCAGCGCCCCAACCACCATACCACCTGCCAGTCCCAGAATTCTCCCCACTTTTAATTTTTTGAAAAGTTTGTGAATAATTAGCATTAACTCTTCATTAAATGTTTGACTGAATCTACCACGGAAGCCATCAGGTCCTGGGCTTTTCTTCGTATACAGTTTTTAAATTCACAATTCAGTTTTTCTTACTTGTTTTAGGTGTATTAAGATTTTCTATGTCTTTTTGAGTCAGTTTTGGTGGTTTCTATCCTTGTAGAAATGTCTCCATTTATCCAGAGTTATCTAATATCTTGGCATACAAGTTGTTCATTCAAGTGTCATTATAATCTGTTTACTCCTGCATGCTGGTAGCAGTGCCTCCTCTATTATTCCTGATTTGGGGAATTTGAGTTTTGTCTTTTATTCTTTTATAGCCAGTCTAGCTATGGAATCATCAATTTTGTTGGTCTTTTCCAAGAATCAACTTTTGGTTTCACTGATTTTTTTTCTGCTGTTTATCTATCCTCTGTCAGTTTTCAGGTGTGACAATGGTATAGTTATTTATTTATTTATTTATTTATTTATTTAGTATAAGGAGTCCTTACACTTTAGAATTATACCCTAAAGTTGTCAGTGACAAAATAATATTACGACTGGTATTTGCTTATAAAGCAGCAGGAGGTAAGAGGAGGCCGTGTAGAAGGGCGATGGAGTAGGACTGGCTAGGGGTTAGCAAATTGGGTGATGCATACACAGGAGTTCACGATACTACCGTTTTGATCTTTTTATAGATTTTTAAAATTTCCTTAACAAATTTCACAATTATCAAAAAAGTAAGAACTTTACCCTAAAAGAGCACTTCCCAGTGGGAACTTCCCAGAACATGACTCTGCCTAGGACAAGTCAGCAAACCTGAGGTGTCCTCCCAGTGCATTTCTCTTTGCACAAAAGCTTGCACTATGATCTGATAGGTAAGAAAGACAGCAGCAAATGGAGACTGGCCAGTCTGGCCCTCAGCTGCCTCTTGAGGCCCTCTGCACGGTCTCTCCAGCACTCTGCTCTAAGTCAGAAATGCTCCTATCGGGAAGAGGACTGGGGGACTTTGTGCAGAAGCTGATGGAAGGTCTCGAGAGGTCAGGCCAACCTGCCCCGTATGCCCGACCCCAAGGGGAGGAAAGATGAAGAGGAGCTGTTTCTTTGGACCTCTTTGTCCCCTACCCTGTATCCCTGGGCACATCTGTGCACTGTGGGATTTTAATGAACTGCTGCTCAGTGGGAATTTGAACAGAGGAACATAAAACACAGGCTTAGCCCCAAATTCATACATACCTTATGCTTAAATGTGCTCTCTCATACTCCTAAAAGCTGTGCAGGAGGAAGAGGCCCTCTCCAGAGCCCTACCATGCCTGTCACCTACCCCTCGGCTCAGCCACACTGGGAAAGAGAAGTCCTTCTCTGAGGTGCTTCAGGGTGGATGGGACTCCCAAGGCTGGGCAGCCCATGCAGCTCCTAGCTAGTCACACTAAACTTAAAACCCACTGATCTGAGGTTGACTCTAGGGTCTGGTGGTGACAGGTGCTGGATCCTATATGGCCAGCCACGTGGTTCAAATACCTAGTGGCATAAAAAAAAAATTTCTTGTACATGTTTGCTCATGCTCCAAATCCCAGCAGGATTGAGAAATAGAGGAAAAGGGACTGTGGCATAATCATGCCCCATTGGGAGGGTGCTTTCTCCCTCTTACTCTCCCTGTCTCTTTCATCTTTCTCTGGCAAGCACACATATCCTCTGGCAACATTTAAAAAAATAAAAAATAAAATGCCATTGATCTGTACCATAATGAAAATTGAAACTCATAACAGAAAAATGCCTTTGGAAATATTTTTAAATGTCAGCTACTGTTCTTAAACAAAATCTTAATGATGCTTAACCTTCCTGAAGGTAGTGGTTTCAAAATTAGTTTTTTGTTTCCTTACTTTTGTTTGTTTAGCAGAACTCCAGAAGCATGCTTTCAAACAAACTGCACTCCGAAGCAGAGTGTATTAAAAAGGGGAGAGGAGAGAACTCTGGCTCCCTCTCTTGCACACGCCAGGCACTGCTCCAGGAATGGACTCAGGCAGATCTGGGTGCAGACCCAGATGAGACCCCGGCCCACCTGGCTCCTACATTGCAGTGTGGAAAGGGATCTAAACAGGCACAGAGGACCCGAGCCCATGTGCGACTAAAGCCGCCAGACTGTGAGGAGGCCACGACCTGCTGAGGTGAAGTGTGAGGACGACATTCTAGAGCAGCTGCTGAGCCACAGCTCAGGAGAGATGTGGTGGCAACTGGGCCAGGGCGGTGGCCGGGGAGCCGATGAGGTTCCACTCTGCACACTCACCAACCACATCAAGGCAAAAGCTGGGGTGCCGGACAGGAGTGGAGGGCAGGAGGAGCCACGCTGGCTCTCACGGGTCTGGCCTGTCCCTGTGGTGCACAGAGGCTTGTTGGCTGAGAGGGAAACACCGGGGAACTAGTGCATTCACAGGATAAAACTCTACTCTGCTCATGGAGGTCTCAGAAGACACCAGACACTCCATGGGAAGGCCAAGTGGGCAGTGGGATCTATGGCTGTGGAGCCCTTGGGAGAGGGCTGTGCTGGAGACACCGTGGGGACGTGATCGCATTGCAGGGGAGGTGCCGAAGGTCACGCCTGGGTGACCTCTCCTACAGGAAAGGACAGACGAGGCAAGGAGAGGTCAAGGAATGGGCAGGAGACACCCCGTATTTGGGGATCTGGCAGAGAAGGGATTCAACAAGGCACCCTGCACAGCCACAGCTAGCACGTGACAAGAAAACAGGAGAGAGTTGCAGCAGAGGCAGGGAGGCCCAAGGAGAGGCGGGTCACCAGACAAGTGCAGACAGGGAATGGGGGTTTGCCTCAGGCAGACTCTGGGGTGAGAGGGACTCTTTTAGGATGGTGATCAACCCTACACATAGCCCACCAGGGATGGCAGAGGGTGGCTGCAGGTCAGGTGGGGCAGAAGCAGTGGCTCCAGGAGACACAAGGCACTGCAGAGGCTGACGGGGGATCCTGACAAGGATAATGTCAGCACCCTCAAGCACAGGGGCACTCGCTGGCTGAGCGGAGCACAGGCAGAGGAGAGGGTCAGCATACCATGACACTGACAGGGGTGCACAGGCAGTGGAGGTGACATCAGCCAGCTCACCTGCAC